>NW_028234428.1:8862259-8864759 GCF_977035675.1 Penaeus japonicus
AAAAAAAAAAAAATTAAATAAAACTGCCTCGCCCCCCTCATCTTCTTATACTCTCTCTCTCGCTCCCCCTCCTCTCTCTTCTCTCCCTCCCTCGCCCCCCCCTCTCTTCTCATCCCTCCCCCCTCCCCCCCTCTCTCTCTCTCCCTTTCACACCTTTCTCTTAATACTCTCGATCGCTCTCGCTCGATACACACAATCAATCTCTCTCCCTTTCTCCCTCACGATTAGGGTCAGCTAATCTGATTCGGAGTCTCAAGTCTCGCGAGTGTGATCGAGGGACCCCTTTCCCTCGGCCAAAAGTTTCCCGATACGTTTTCCAAAGACGTTTCTCGCGCATCGCTATTTTTGGCTGATATTGTTGTTCTTCTTGTTGCTGTTATTGTTGTTGTTATTGTTGTTGTTTGTGATTATTGTGGTTTTCGTTGTTGTTGTTGGTAAGGGTGAGGGTGGTGATGGTGTTGGTGGTGCTATCGTTATTTTTTACGATCCTTCGTATTGATGGTGCTATTATCATTATTATTATTGTTATTGTTATTACTATCATTATCATTATCATTATCATTCTTCTTCTTCTTATTATTATTGTTATTATTATTATCATTATCATTATTATTACTACTACTACTACTACTACTACTATTACTACTACTACTACTACTACTACTACTATTATTATTATTATTATTATTATCATTATTATTATTATCATTATCATTATTCTTATTCTTATTCTTATTCTTATTATTATTATTATTATTATCATTATTATTATTGTTATTATTATCATCGTTGTTATGGATATTGTCATCGTTATTATTCTTGTTGCTGGACCTATTACCTATTATTACTTTCATTTATTGATATTTGTTTATAATTGGCATTTTTGTCATTCGTAGTAGTGCCTTCTTATTATCTATATCAGTATTATAATTTGTTATTATCATCGTCATCCTTGATAGCATTAACATTCGTCTTATTACTCTTATGCTCCTTTACTTCATTTCCTTATCACTGATATTTTCTTTCCGTTTTTCTTCTTTTCTTTGATTATTTCTCTCTTTCCTCCTACTCTTCTTCTTCTTCTTCTTTATTCATTCTTCTATGTCTCTCTCTCTCTCTCTCTCTCTCTCTCTCTATCTTTCTCTCTCTCTCATTGCACGATACAAAACTTTGCATTATCGACCATTGCAGAGGATACACACACACACACACACACACACACACACACACACACACACACACACACACACACACACACACACACACACACACACACACACACACACACACACACACACACACACACACACACAAACACACACACACACACACACACACCCGTATTCCATTCTTTCCCTTCGCCTTCCCTTTGTCTATTTAGAAATAATTTAAAAAAGAAAAGAAAAAAGAGAAAAAACAACTCGCAAGGAAAATGAATAAGATAAAAAATAAGCATTCGCCGATGTGCATTGAGGTTGACCGCCCACATCCACGCCCTTTTAATGATGCTCAAACGACCTCCCACGAGTCACTAATTTTCTGCCTTTGGTAGGAAGGCCTAGTGATGACGTCACTAGGGAGTCAATAGGGAGTAGATGTATAAAAGAGAAACGATGGAAGATAAAAGGGATGTGGAAAAGGAAATAAAGGTGAATGATTGAGGAATAGAAGGAAAGTAAATAATAAGAAAGAAGGGGGATTTATGATTATGGAATGATGGTTGGATTAAATGAAACATGAAGTGATGATGAATAAATTAGATTAAGTAATGTGAATGTAAAAACAATAATAAAAAATGGAACGTAAATTAATGAAACAGGAAATGGTATTGAATACATGGAAAAAAAATGAGTGAAAGATAGAAAATAGATAGAAAGTGAGTAAATTAAAGTGAGTAAATCAAATACAACAAACAAATGGAAAAAATATATATATTACTAGATGTTTGAATGAAAAAATAAGACATATATTAACCGATAGATAGATAAATAGACAGATGAATGGATGCTGATAAATTTATATATATATATATTATATATATATATTCAATAGTTCATAATATCTTAGTATAGATATATATATATATCATATTCTTATATATATAATAATATATACTATATATATATAGATAGATAGATAATATGACTTTAAATAGATATTATTAAGATAAATGAAAGAAATAAGCCACTCAAAACAAATGCAGTAATGAATAGTAAATAAAATAGCATGATATTTGCATTTTGACAAAGCACATTAATAAAGATTTGAATGATATAAATGACACGCATTTAAAACGGTATTGATGCATTTTGATATCTCGTTATGGATATATCTAGTAAAACGGCCAAAAATACATAATCAGAAAAATGAAAATCGAAAAAATACTTGATTATCTGCGATGAGAGTGGATGCTGGTGCCGTTTTTTGTTTGTTCGTTTTTTTCATCACATAAATGAAATTAATTTAATGGAAGGCCAAGGCCATGAATGGGAGGGTAACG
>NW_028234428.1:8869759-8872259 GCF_977035675.1 Penaeus japonicus
ACGATACAGATAATAGCAACAATAGGGAAGATGAGAAGAAAAAGAGGGAGGAGGAAGAGGAGGCGAAGGAGGAAGGGGAAAAGAGGAAAGAGAAGAAGAAGGAAGAGGAAGAGAAGGAAGAGGAAGAGGAGGTGAAAGAGGCGAGAGAGATGAGGAGTAGAAGGAGAGGAATAAGGAGAAGGAGGAGGAGAGGAAGAGGCGGAGAGGAGGAAGAGGAACAGGTGGAGTAGGAGAAGGAAAAGGAGAAAAAGAAAGAGAGGAGGAGAAGGAAAGAGAAGAAGGAGGAGGAGAAAAAGAAGAAGGAATAGGAGAAGATGAAAAGGGAGGAGGAAGAAAAGGAAGAGGTGGAGGAGGAGAAGGAGTAGAAGAAGAAGAAAGAGGAGGAAGAAGGAGAAGGGAGATAAGGAAAAGGAGGAGGAGGAGAAGAAGGAGAAGAAAAAGAAAAGAAGAAGTAGAAAAAAGAACCGAAGAAAGAAAAACGGAGGGAGGAGGAGAAGAAGAAGAAGTAAAAAAACGAAGAAAAAGAAGAAAAGGAGGAGGAGAAGAAGGGAGAAGAGAAGGAGAAGAGGGAAGAGAAGAAGAGAAACGGAGGTGGAAGGAGGAAGAAGAAGGAGAAGAAAACAAAAAGAGAGAATGAGAAGAAATAAAATAAAATACGGAGAGAAGAAGGAGAAGAAGAAAGAGGAAGAGAAGAAGAAAACGGAGGAGGAGAAGAGGAAGCGGTTAGTTAAGATAAAGAGAAGCAAGAAGCGCGGAGGAGAGGATCAGTAATTACTCTTGGCCTCTTGGCGATTTTCCTCTCAGAACAGCCCTCGTCTGTCATCGGCGCAGGATATGATCCCCGTCTGGCCTCCTTCCTGTCTCTCGCCCCCCCCCCCCTCTCTCTCTCTTTCTCTCAACTGTTCCTGAGACGACAGTCTCTTCTCTCTTCTCATTTCTCTCTGCTCTCTCTCTCTCTCGCTCCGCTCGCTTACTCATCGTTTTCTTTCTCTCTCTTCTCTCTCTCTCTCTCTCTACATCGCTTTCCTCCTCTAAGCTCCTCTTCTCTCTCTCGCTCGCTCTCTCTCTAATCTCTTACATCTCTCTCTCTTCTCTCTCTCGTCTTAATTCTTGCTCTTCTCGCTTCCGCTTACTCGCTTACTCTTTCTCTCTCTCTCTCTCTCTCTCTCTCTCTCGCTCTCTCTGTCTCTATCTCTCTCTCTCTCTCGCTCGCTCGCTTACTCTCTTTCTCTCTCTCTCTCTCTCTCTCGCTCTTCCACTTTCTTTTCTCTATTCTTGCTCTCTTCGTTCTATTTTCTCTTTTGTTCGGCTGTTACTTCTTTTTTACTCTCACGCTCTCTTTTCTGTCTCTATTCTCTCTCGCTCTCTTGTCTTATCTTCTCTCGCTACTCTCTCTCTCTTTCTTTCTCTCTTCTTCTTCTCTCTTTCTCTTTCTCTTTCTCTTCTCTTTTTCTCTCTCTCTCTCGCTCGCTCGCTGCTTACTCTCTTTCTCTTTCTTCTCTTCTTTCGCTCTCTATGTCTTATTTCTCTCTCTCTCTCGTTCGCTCGTTACTCTCTTTCTTCTCTCTTCGATCTCTCTCTCTGTTCTTTTATCTCTTCGTCTCTCTGTCTTATTCTCTCTCTCTCTCTCGCTCGTCGCGTATCTCTTTCCCTCGTCTCTCTCTATCTCTCGTGTCTCTTTCTCTCTCTCGTCTCTCTCTCTCGCTCTCTCTCTCATTCTCTCTCCCTCTCGCTGTAGATCTCTTTCTCTCTGTATGTCTTTCAAATAATCGCAAATACACAATGCGGCGTGCGAGATTGAGAGAGACAGTAAGAAGAGAGGAATGAGAAATAGAGGAAGAAGGTGTGAAAGAGAAAGTGAGAGAGAGATGAGAGAGAGGAGATGAGAGAGGAGTAAAAGAGAAGAAAAAAGAGAAAGAGAAAGAAAAGGAGAGGAGAGAGAGAGAGAGAGAGAGAGAGAGAGAGAGAGAGAGAGAGAGAGAGAGAGGGAGAGAGAAAGGAGAGAGAAAGAGTAGGAGAGCCTGAGAAGAGGAGAGAGAGGTGGAGAGAGAGAGAGGACGTGGAGGTGGAGGAGTGAGAGAGCTTGAGAGAGAGGATGAGAGAGAGAGAGAGGAGAGGTGATGAGAGAGAGAGGGAGAGAGAGGAAAGAAGAGCAAATAGAAATAGAAATAGAAAGAGAGAGAGAGAGTTTGAAAGAAAAGAGAGAATGAGAGAGAGAGGGAGAGAGAAAGAGAGAGAGGAGAGGAGAGAGAGAGAGGAGAGAAAGGAGAGAGAGAGAGAAGAGAAATAGAAAGAGAAAGAGGAGAGAGAGAGGGAAGGGGGGGGAAGCGAGAGAGAGAGCGAGAGGAAGAGAGAGAGATGAGGAAGAGATGAATGGTGAGAGAGAGATAAGAGGGAGAGAGAGAGGAGAGAGAGAGAGAAAGAATCTCAGAGAGAGAGAGAGAGAATGAGACGAGAGAGAGGAGAGAAAGGGGGGAGAGAGAGAAAGATTTTTTAATTT
>NW_028234428.1:8877694-8882694 GCF_977035675.1 Penaeus japonicus
AAAAATATGAAGAAAAAAATCCTTCAACAAAGAAAATGAAAACCATGAATCAAATTATATCTAATTAACATTCCAATCACCCCCCTTCCTCTCTCTTCTTTTCTTCTTTTAGCTCTCTTTCTTCTTCCTCCTACATCTCTTCTTTAATGTCTCATCCTTTTTTTGTGTTTTGTTCGTGTATTGATTTTATCGGGAACAGTAGCCTTCATATATTCTTCGGTCTTGATGTCACTACAGTAGCCGATCGGGAAATCAATGTTTAGCTTTGGTTCTTTTTTTTATAGGGAATGGTTATTTGTATACATATACAGACATATGTTTTTTTCTGTGTTTTTTTTCTTCTTCTTCTTGTCATTTTCATTTCATTTATTCTTTTTTTTCTGATTCTTTCTTTTGTTCTTTCTTCTCCTTAAAATAGGAGTAATAGTGATGATGGGGATGATAATAGTAATGATGATAATAACAGGGATAATGATGATAATGATAATAATGAGGATACTAATGATGATAGTAAGATAATGCTGCTAATTATACTGATAAATAGGGTAATGAAAATATTAACAATAATGATATAAGTAGTATTAGTAATGATAATAATGATTGCAATAATAATGATAATGAGGATGATAATGATAATACCTATAAAGATGATTATGATAATGACAATAATGACAAGTAACTCGTTTTCTGAAGTTGGTGATAGGATAATTAGCGAAGCACCAAGAACCAAAATTGCTTCTGGTTCGTTCAATTCAAAGGTAGACTTGGTCTCACTGGTCTCGTAGCCATTGAAAAAGACCATTTTCCCTCTGAATACGAAGGGGTTAGGTCTCGTCTAACCCCCCCCCCTCCCTTTCTTTACTTTGCTGGAAACTTTCGATTTTTGAATTTAGATTTAGTCATTATTTTATCTCTCAGTGTATATTTCCACTAATGACTAATGACATAGTTGACGCGGTCGACGGTTCTCATTCATTTTTATCAGTTAGTATGTGTATTTATATGCTTTGTTTCGTTGGTAATTTCTTCAATGTCTTTATCTGTTAGGGTAAAGAGAAGGCGTCATAAAGGGGAAACAAATCGAAAGAGGAAATAGGAAAGAGAAGGAAATGGAAAAGGAACGAGAAAAGCCTATGGTTCTGTGTGCCGTGTCCGCGTGTCCCTATTTTCGTGTCCCTGTGTGTGTTCTGTTGCTGTCCCTGTGTAATTGTTCCTGTGTCTGTGTTTTTCGTGTTCTTGTATCAGTGTTTTTCGTGTTTCCTGTGTCTGTTCTTGTGTCAGTGTCCTCATGTTCCTGTGTCAGTGTCCTTCTCTTCCTATATCAGTATTTTCATGTTTCTGTATCGTTCATTGTTAATTCATGTGTCAGTGTTCCTTATTTCATGTGCTAGTGTTCTCGCTTTGTGTTTATTGTTTTGATGATAAATCCTTATAAAACATTGTTTTTCAATAAGCCTAAAGGAGATTATTACTAAGAAGACTGAAAAAAAGAACCTTACACTGTGTTATAAAGATGATGATAATGATAATAACATGATTATAATGACATCAATAGAAGTATCAAATTACCGTAATTTTAATGACCGTAACGATAGCAATGATAATAATCATAGTGATAATGAGGATAATGATACTAGTAATGAAAATGATAGCAGTAAAATTAATTACAATGGCAATAATCACAACAGTGCGATCACAATAATGATAACAGTAACAATGATAATGACAATATGATAATGATGATATGATGAGTCTTTATAAGGGTTGTTATGATTTGTCATTATATAGAAACCCTAGATTAGAATTCTATAAATGTAAACTATTTTTCTGATAGGTATTATTCTATGAGTAATTATTTTAATGAGTATATGTTCAATTGAAGTGAAAAAATATAAGCACTCACCGTGTATAGTCAAAATAGATATACAGGTAGGTAAATAGATGGTTAGGTGTGTGTGTGTGTGTGTGTGTGTGTGTGTGTGTGTTTGTGTGTGTGTTTGTGTGTGTGTGAGTGTGTTTGTGTGTGTGTGAGTGTGTTTGTATTTGTGTGTGTGTGTTTGTGTTTGTGTTTGTGTGTGTGTGTTTGTGTTTGTGTGTTTGTGTGTGTGTATGTGTTTGTGTGTGTGTGTGTTTGTGTCTGTGTTTGTGTGTATAGGAAAAGGATGCACACGAGAAGAGAGAGCGGGAGAGACAATGCACACAAAAGGTAAGGCGACGAGATAATGAAGGGAAATTGGTGAATGGGAAGGGAATGAAGGTGACTAATGGCCTTTTTCATCCCTCTCCTCCCGTCTGGTTTACGGTTTATATCTCTCAGTCTCTGTCTCTCTCTTTATCTGTCTTTCTCACACATACAAACAAAAACACACACTATTGCTCTCTCTCTATCTCTCGCACACACACACACAGTATTTCTGACCATCTATCTATCTATTTTTCCTTTTACTTCTTAATAGCGTGGTGGGAGGGGAGTTAAAGCTCAATTCTTGTGAATTGTTAAAAAAAATAGAACACGACATAGTCCGGTAGCGATTTAAAAGGAAGTACAGAAAAAATATAAAATCATACAGCAAAGTCTCCAGGAGAGAGAATGTACAGAGAATATTTGTATATATATATATATATATATATATATATATATATATATATATATGTCTAGCAATCTGTTTATCTCTCTCTCTCCCATGCGCGCGCCGGCATACATGATTAACCTTTTTCTTTCGTTCAATCTCTCTGTCTAGCTATCTATGGGTCATCCTCTTTCTCATTCATGTATGCTTGCGTGTAGGGTGGGGTGTATTTTTGAGTGTCTGTCTCCCCCCCCTCTCTCTCTCTCTGTTCATTCTCTCTCTCTCTCTCTCTCTCTCTCTCTCTCTCTCTCTCTCTCTCTCTCTCTCTCTCTCTCTCTCTCTCTCTCTCTCTCTCTCTCTCTCTCTCTCTCTCTCTCTCTCTCTCTCTCTCTCTCTGTCCATCTCTTTCTTTCTCATTCTCTCTTCCTCTATCGTTGCCTATCATTCTTTATTTTTATCTACCTCTCTTTGTCTTCCAATTTCGAAATCCCCCTCTCTCTTGCTCTCCCTTCCTTTCCTTTCCAAATAAAAGAGCACTGCAGGGCACGCCCACATCCTCGGTTACAGCTCGTCCAGATCGACCGGCAAAGTCTGGGGAAAAGTGTCGGATCCCAGTGGGCAAGAAACGACAGGATGTGCGATCAGACACGAAAAAAAAAAGAAAAAAAAAATCTCGCCCCAATTTCGTTGGTTAAGGGCTGAAAGCGACCTCGACAGAGGGGCTAAGACGAGCCAGCCAGCCAGCCAGCCAGCCAGCCAGACCTAGTCAGCCGTAAGCGCATAAATATGGCGTAATTGGGATTAATAAGTGGAACGCATGATCGAACATCTTCACAGTTCGATTTCTTTTTCTCTGAATTTGCACCAGGTAACCAAACACCAGAGTTCCGCGTCTTTCTCTGTTTCTTTTTTTTATATAAACTTCTTTTATGCCTAGTGATTTATATATGGTTGAATATTCGTTTCAAGTCTGCTGTATCATAATCTACAAACATATAGATCTTTAGTAAACGAGACTCAAATGTGGCAGAACGAGGCTGAAACACGTCTGGCAGCGACGTCAGCCGATCGATAGTGTCTAGTGCTGACCAAACTGTCGTACAACACGTGTATGGACACACTTGTTGCTTGGTTCAGCTCTCCTTTCTTCCATATCAAACATTCTCATTCTGTTTATTCTTAAGCCTTATTCGAAATCTATATTTTTTTCCAATCCCCAGGAAAAAGAAGAGCTTCATTCTTGCCTTCTGTCTGTGATTGACGAATGGCTTGACCAATCTCCGGGAAATCGAGAGAATTTTGAAGGAGTTGCTATCAGACTCAAGTGACTTGTTTCTTAGGAGTCTTCTATGTAGGCTCCATAAGGATCAATATCCCCTGGCGATGCCGAATTACACTTGACGTGCAGGGAGGCTGAGGGAGCCTGTCCTGGAATTCCGTCGCTAAGCAAATCATGCACGGATTTCCCTTGCAATATCGGCGGCCGCGTGAGGGCTCGATATGTGCGAGCTTTTGTAGTAGATATTATGTTAATGTGTTCATGACGTTAGATGAATAGACACGGGTACACATATCGTCTGAGATTGTGCGTGTGTTCGTGCGTGTGTGTTGTGTGTGTGTGTGGGGGGGGGGGGGGGGGGGGGGGGGTTAGGGGGTTGGGGGTTGGGGGAGTTAGGGGGGGTTTGGTGGGGGTTAGTGGGGGGTTGGGGTTAGTATTTTGGGTTTTGGGGGGGGGGGGGGGGAGGGTTAGTGGGGTGGTGGGGGGGGGGTTGGGGTTGGGGGGGGGGGGGGGTTAGGGGGGGGGGGGGGTTAGCGTGTTTGTTAGGGGGGGGAGGAGGGGGGGGGGGGGGGGAGGGGGGGGGTGTTAGGGGGTGGGCGTTAGTTGTGGGGGTTTGGGGTTGGGGGGTTGTTAGTAGGGGTGGGGAGGGGTTAGTATTAGTGGGGGGGTTAGGGTGGGAGTTAGTGGTTAGTTTGTATGGGGGGGGGGTGGTTAGTTAGGGGGTTGGTGGAAGGGGGTGGTTCATGTGGGTAGTTGTGGGTTTGGTATTTATATATGACTACATGTATCCCTCTGTGGATTGATTAATACTTTGTCCATATTGTTTTGTGATGTTTGTTTACGACTGAACATAATACTGCTGATAACTCCATAAAGAAGATGATATATATATAAGACTATTAGTCCAAACATGCATGCATACTTGAACCCAACGGACAAATCTATATAAAAAAAACATAGACAAACAATAATAATCATCACAAAAAAAAATAATAATAATAATAAATAAATAGATAAGTAAAATATACAATACATTTCTATCCTCATATTCAGGCTCAGCTGTGCCCATTACCGCTTAACTAATCTATATAAAAAAAGATAAAAAAATAAAAAATAAAATACATAGATAAACAATAATAATGATGACAAAA
>NW_028234428.1:8897694-8900194 GCF_977035675.1 Penaeus japonicus
ATGTGTACCGAAGGCACTCCAACCTAGCCTGATTCGCCGTTTTATCTCGGCATCGCAGGATGTACTCGTCTTGATGAGTTGCCCTAGGTATACATACTCGTTCACTGCTTCTAGTACCTCGCCCTGTATTTGTATTTGCTTAACTGGGGTTCGACTGTTGAACATGACTTTAGTCTTTTTCATGTTCATTTTAAGGCCAATCTTCAGACTTTCCCTATTTAAATCGCTTAGTAATTGTTGTAGTTCATCTGCTGACTCGCCGAAAAGAACAATGTCATCTGCAAATCTTAAATTGCTTAAGTGCTCATTCCCTATTTTAATCCCTCTCTCCTTCCAATCTAACTTCTTGAATACTTCCTCTAAGCAAGCTGTAAACAGCTTCGGTGAGATGATGTCGCTCTGCCAAACACCCTTTTTTATTGGTATTTTATTGGTTTCTGCGTGGATTTTGATGGTCGCTGTACCATCTTTATATATATCCTCTAATAATGCAATATATTTCCTCTACTCCTTGTTTATGAATTGCATCTAGTACTGCAGATATCTGTACTGAATCGAATGCCTTTTCATAATCTACGAATCCCATACACAGGGGCTTCCTATATTCGTTTGTTTTCTCTTTTATTTGGGCTAGTGTGTGGATATGGTCTGTAGTTGAGAATCCGCTGCGGAACCCTGCCTGTCCCCTGGGTTGTTTTGAATCTAATGTATCGGTGATACGGGCTGTGATGATTTTTGTGAACAGTTTATAGATTACTGAAAGGAGGCTTATAGGTCGGTAATTCTTTAACTCTTTTGTGTCCCCCTTTTTATGTATTAGCCAGTTTTACTACCGCAATCTCTCCTGCATCTTGAATAAGATCTACAGTAATGCCGTCTTCTCCTGGTGTTTTTCGTCTTTTCATGCCTTTTCGTGCCCTATTTACTTCCTCTACCGTATTGTTTGGAACGTCTCCAATTATTGTGTTTGTCTCCGTACGTGGTTGATCGTTAAGTGGTATAAGTCGCGATAGAAGTCTCTGTTACTTTGATAATTTCATTTTTATTGTATGTCACCTCTCCATTAGGTTTCTGTATTACATACATTTGTTTTTTCCCTATTCCGACTGTCCTCTTCGTTGCCTTAAATCTGGTGCCGGCAAGCAGAGCTTCATTTATTTTTCTTATGTTAAATTTGCGTATATCCCTTTTCTTTTTCTTGTTTATCGTCTTAGTCACCTCCACTGATTCTATTTTGTCTCTGATTGATGTTATTTTCATGTCCCTACGCTGTTTCATAAGCTTTTCTTGTCTCTACCGAAACCTTACTGAACTTTTCTTTTTCGTCTTTACCCCCTATTTCAAGTGCAGCGTCCTTTAATATCTCACTGAATTGGTCGTTCATTTGGTCTATGTCAAGATCTTCGAGAGCTGAGTATTTGTTTCGGATGTTAATACTGAATTCCGTCGTCTTATTCTTAATGTTAGTTAGATTAACGATAGGCTTCTGTATGAGCTTATTTCGTTCCCTTTTTAGCTGTAATTTTACTCTACTTCTGACCAGTCTATGGGCGTTACCGACATTTACTTTATTGATAACGATTGTACAATGTCGCGCCTCTTGGTGATTATAAAATCAATTTCGTTTTTAATGCCGGATGGTGATATCCATGTCCATTTCCTCCAGGGTCTCATAATTTTAAGGGATATATATATATATATATATATATATATATATATATATTATATATATATGTATGTATATATATATATATATATATATATTATATATATATATGTATGTATATATATATATATACATATATATATATATATATATATATATATATATATATATATATGAAAAGTAGAGAAAATGAAGGAGAGTGAAGCTGGTCGAGACGGAAGAGGAGGAAGGAATTCGAGAGAAAGAAGTTAAAGAAACAATTGACTTTTTTTATTTACGTGAAATTGCAACTTGCAGGCTTTGAACACTATTGAGAATGTACGTGCGGGCCTGTGTGTGTGTGTGTGTGTGTGTGTGTGTGTGTGTGTGTGTGTGTGTGTGTGTGCGTGTGTGTGTATGTATGTGTATGTATGTATGTATGTGTGTCCCCATGTGTGCTCTCTCGTTTATCCGGATATGAGCATATGCATTGTAACTGTGCTGATGTTAGACTCTGAAAAAAATGTACTTGATCCTCTGACGTTATCGGAATAACATAGCAAAAATAATAACCAAAAAAAATGGCAAGCCAAGTCTCTTTTACTATTTCAGATTTACGAAAACTGGAACCGGGTGTGGGAAAAGATGGGAGGGAGGAGGGGGGAGGAGAATGTAATCGATAAAATTTAGTCCATGATTCTTAGATCAATTCTAATTGCTTCTATATAATATTGGATTAACGCAGGCTATCGAAAATTGATAATTTCATGTCTAGTTGTATCATATATTTACTATTGGTAATAACGATGAAATGTAAATTTCTGCAGGTTACCATGGCAATCTAAATAACCACGC
>NW_028234428.1:8920194-8922694 GCF_977035675.1 Penaeus japonicus
TACATATATAAATATATATATATGTATATATAAATATACATATATATACATATATACATACACACATACATAAATACGTACTTATATACATATATACATGCAAACACACACATATATATATATACATACATACACATATACATTCTATACATTCTCACACACACATTCATGCATGTATATATACACACCCACATATATGCATACAGACAAACAAACACACATATTGATAGATAGAAAGGCAGAGATAGACAAATAGTTAGATATGTACGAAAAAGATATCATAAATAGATAAATACATATATATATATATATATAGATAGATAGATAGATAGATAGATAGATAGATAGATAAACAGACAGATAGATAGATAGATAGATAAAACAAAGAAGCATAAACATGGCACTCAATCTATTTCGAAAATTACAGTAATTTTTACCTTTACTCTTTTTCCTTGGGGGGGGGGGGGGGAGGGTTATAAAGCTTAACTCTAGTTGGAAAAGTAAACATGATTATCCGATTATCCAACAGTGTGTTTGAATGAAGTCGGGGAAAATATCAAATCATTCGGATGCTTTAGAGAGAGAGAGAGAGAGAGAGAGAGAAAGGAGTGAGAGAGGCAGTAAAGAGAAGAATATGGCGGTGGATCTCCCTCTCTATCTATCTATCTATCTATCTCTCCCTCTCTCTCTCTCTCTTTCTCTCATTCTCACTCTCTCTCTCTCTATCCATCCATCTATCTGTCTCTATCAATCTATCTATCTAGCTAGCTACCTATCCATCCATATATATATATATATATATATATATATATATATATATATATATATATATATATATATATATATATATATATAACATTCCATCCATCTATATATCTATCCATTCGTCAGTCTATCTATCTATTTGTGTGTCTGTCTGTTTGTCTGTCAATATTTATTTTCGTTCTTGAGATGAAACTTCCATGTTTGTTTGTTTCCGGCGCTGCCTCGTCCAAGTATTTTTTTTTCCGTTTTTCTTTATTTTCTTCTTTAATTGATGTGTTCTTTCTTTTCCTTTTTCTATTCTATTTCTTTGTTGTTGTTGTTGTTGAATTCTTTACTCTTCTCCATTTCTATTTTACTTTTTGTATTTCTTCTTGTTTTTATCATCATTTTTCTTATTGTTTTTTATTTTTCATTTATTTATTTTTCATCTATTATTATTGATCTATTCTTCTCCTTTCTTTTACTTTCTTCTTGCTGTTCTTCCATTTTTTTCTCTCATTTCCTCCTCACTCTTCCTTTTTTTAAACTTCTCCTTATTATTCTTATTTTTTCCCCAATATTCCAACAATTATTTTCTTCCTTTTCACATCATCCTTATTCTAAATTTCCTCCCTTCCTCCTTCTCCTTCTCTCGATTCTTCTTCAATCACATTCTTCTTCTAACCCTTCCATTCGCCCGATCACCACGCCCACTTCTCAATCACTGAGCCCACTAACCCACCATTCCCGCCCACCTCCCCGCCCGCGCTTCTCCCTTCCTCACCCTGGCCATAATCTTCATAAATCAGTTGATTATTTTGCTTGAGATTTCTGGGAATGTACTTGCTGTCTGGAAGGTCTTTCTTGTTTTTTGTTTTTTTTCTCTCTCTCTCTCTCTCTCTCTCAATCTATCTATTTATTTATCTCTCTAATTATTGAAACTTTCATTGTTGTACATAATATATTTCTTAATTTTAAAATGATCAATGAATATTTCCAATTATTTACCATTTAATAATCTATATCACGAAGACCTAATTGGCATCCCTAACACCAATTTCCCTAATAAATATCCATTAACAGATTTGCGTAAAATAGTTTGATTATTTCATTGCTAATGAAAAGGATCAAGATGGAGATCTAGATCACGTTATCTTGAACTCTATGGGCATACATAATCCAGTATCCAATTACTATTTGCCAGGAATAATCACAAATAAAAGATTTCAGCATTCCTGATTCAGCTTCTAATTCATGATATAAATAGCATTCCTCTTCAGTTTCATCTCTCTCTCTCTCTCTCTCTCTCTCTCTCTCTCTCTTTTTTTTTTTTTTTTTTTTACCAATGTCGAAATCACATTAACCTCGATTCCGACATCATCGGTACCTGTGAAACGACGCTGATCAACGATATACAACACCTATACACTATCCCCTAATTATAATGTCTATTATAATAATCGTGGTCGCCAATCTGGAGGCGTTGCACTGTATATAAAGGATGAACTTAAGCCTTTTGCTCGACCAGATTTATCGGTGTTGGACGTTTTTTTTTTTTTTTTTTTTTTTTTTTTTGTGTGTGGAGGTAAAGATTAACAACCTCAGTATTGTCACTGGATAAGGCTATAAACGTCCATATGCAAATGTTAAAAGTATTTTAGAGAAAATTGTATAAAAAGGTAATTTGTAATAGCTTTACAAATTTTATTAATGTCAGTAGAGTTATCTCTGATTAACAAATTTGGTTTCAAGACCG
>NW_028234428.1:8927694-8937694 GCF_977035675.1 Penaeus japonicus
AGATTCATTATATATATGTTATGTGTATGTATCTCTCTCTCTCTTTTCTATTTCTTCTCTCTCTCTATCTCACACATCTCTCTCTCCTACATTTATATTTATATATATAGATATATATTTAGATAAGTTATATTTTTTTATATATATATTTATATACCATATATATATATAAATATATATGATATTTATATATATATATATATTTTATATATATTTATATATATTAAATTACACACACTCACTCATATATACTTATATTTATATATATAGATATTATATATATATATAGATAATATATATATTTATTTATTTACTTTTAAATATTACACAACACACACTATAGACATTGATAGATATTTATAATATATATGGATTTAGAGATAAGTGAGATATTTATATATATATTTATATATGTATATATAAATATATATATAGTTATATAGATATATATATATTTATATATAGTAAAGTTTTATTTATTTTAGTTGCTTATTTAGTATTTATTATATATATTATATATATATATATTTCATGAGTTATATAGATTATATTTATTGATATATTTATTTATATATATGCATATGCATATATATATATATAGATTATATATATATATATTTTTTATATATTATTATATATATATTTGTACGTATGTATACTGTATTTACACATATATCTTCCTCCTGTTGATTCACCCATTTTTCTTTCCTTTAGTTTGTTCTCTCTCTCTCTCTATTTCTCTTCTCCTCGTCTGTTTACATTCCTCACGGCTTCCTGGTCGAAAAATAGAAATCCAATTACTGTTATTCGATTTTCAGTGCTTTAATGTTTTTTTTTTCTTTTCTTTTCTTTTTGTCTTTGTTTTTATGCCATGAAATCTTTCCAAAGTTATCAGTTCAAGTTATTTATTTCATGTTTACAAGCTGAGGGTGATCATTCCCCGCTGAACTTTTTATTTTCAATATACATAAAAACGCCAAGATTTCACTTAACCCCTGAAGTTGCCAACTCTTCCGTAAGGTCATAAAATGTCGATAGATGTGATGAAGCTGAATTTCCCTGAAAGAGTGAAGCCGCTAACCCTTAGAGCTGAAATGCTGACGCTGCTCAGAAGGTGCTTAAGTAGAATTTTATTGAAGTGAAAAGTTTACTGCACAAACGCTTTCTGAAATCAGGCTATTCCTGCGTAGTTTTGTGACATATCTTTAAAAATCTTTTATATTTTGGTTTCCTGTTTCGTTTGGTGTGTTGTTAGTTTATGTATGTTGTTTGTGTGGCGTGTTTTGTGTTTGGGGTGTTTTAGATGCATGTAAGAATTTATGTATGAATGTTGTTTGTATGAAATGCGGATGTATGAAAGTATGGTTTTTATGAATATGCGGGAAAGTATGAATGTATGTTTTTATGAATTGCGGGGTGGGATGAATGTTTGTTTGTATGAAATGCGGGTGTATGAATCTATGTATGAATATGCGGATGTATGAATGTATGTTTGTATGAATATGCGGATGTATGAATGTATGTTTGTATGAATATGCGGATGTATGAATGTATGTTTGTATGAATATGCGGATGTATGAATGTATGTTTGTATGAATATGCGGATGTATGAATGTATGTTTGTATGAATATGCGGATGTATGAATGTATGTTTGTATGAATATGCGGATGTATGTATGTATGTTTGTATGAATATGCGGATGTATGAATGTATGTTTGTATGAATATGCGGATGTATGATTGTATGTTTGTATGAATATGCGGATGTATGAATCTATGTATGAATATGCGGATGTATGAATGTATGTTTGTATGAATATGCGGATGTATGGATGTATGTTTGTATGGATATGTGTGTGTATGTATGTATGTATGTATGGATATGCGGATGTATGAATGTATGTTTGTATGAATATGCGGATGTATGAATGTATGTTTGTATGAATATGCGGATGTATGAATGTATGTTTGTATGAATATGCGGATGTATGAATGTATGTTTGTATGAATATGCGGATGTATGAATGTATGTTTGTATGAATATGCGGATGTATGAATGTATGTTTGTATGAATATGCGGATGTATGAATGTATGTTTGTATGAATATGCGGATGTATGAATGTATGTTTGTATGAATATGCGGATGTATGAATGTATGTTTGTATGAATATGCGGATGTATGAATGTATGTTTGTATGAATATGCGGATGTATGAATGTATGTTTGTATGAATATGCGGATGTATGAATGTATGTTTGTATGAATATGCGGATGTATGAATCTATGTATGAATATGCGGATGTATGAATGTATGTTTGTATGAATATGCGGATGTATGGATGTATGTATGTATGAATATGCGGATGTATGAATGTATGTTTGTATGAATATGCGGATGTATGAATGTATGTTTGTATGAATATGCGGATGTATGAATGTATGTTTGTATGAATATGCGGATGTATGAATGTATGTTTGTATGAATATGCGGATGTATGAATGTATGTTTGTATGAATATGCGGATGTATGGATGTATGTGTGTATGAATATGCGCATGTATGTGTATGTGTGTATGAATATGCGCATGTATGTGTATGTGTGTATGAATATGCGCATGTATGTGTATGTGTGTATGAATATGCGGATGTATGAATGTATGTTTGTATGAATATGCGGATGTATGGATGTATGTCTGTATGAATATGCGGATGTATGAATGTATGTTTGTATGTATATGCGGATGTATGAATGTATGTTTGTATGAATATGCGGATGTATGAATGTATGTTTGTATGTATATGCGGATTTATTAATTTATGTATGTATGTCTATGCGGTTGTATGAATGTATGTTTGTATGAATATGCGGATGTATGAATGTATGTTTGTATGAATATGCGGATGTATGAATGTATGTTTGTATGAATATGCGGATGTATGAATGTATGTTTGTATGAATATGCGGATGTATGAATGTATGTTTGTATGAATATGCGGATGTATGAATGTATGTTTGTATGAATATGCGGATGTATGAATGTATGTTTGTATGAATATGCGGATGTATGAATGTATGTTTGTATGAATATGCGGATGTATGAATGTATGTTTGTATGAATATGCGGATGTATGAATGTATGTTTGTATGAATATGCGGATGTATGAATGTATGTTTGTATGAATATGCGGATGTATGAATGTATGTTTGTATGAATATGCGGATGTATGAATGTATGTTTGTATGAATATGCGGATGTATGAATGTATGTTTGTATGAATATGCGGATGTATGAATGTATGTTTGTATGAATATGCGGATGTATGAATGTATGTTTGTATGAATATGCGGATGTATGAATGTATGTTTGTATGAATATGCGGATGTATGAATGTATGTCTGTATGAATATGCGGATGTATGAATGTATGTGTGTATGAATATGCGCATGTATGTGTATGTGTGTATGAATATGCGCATGTATGTGTATGTTTGTATGAATATGCGCATGTATGTGTATGTGTGTATGAATATGCGGATGTATGAATGTATGTTTGTATGAATATGCGGATGTATGAATGTATGTTTGTATGAATATGCGGATGTATGAATGTATGTTTGTATGAATATGCGGATGTATGAATGTATGTTTGTATGAATATGCGGATGTATGAATGTATGTTTGTATGAATATGCGGATGTATGAATGTATGTTTGTATGAATATGCGGATGTATGAATGTATGTTTGTATGAATATGCGGATGTATGAATGTATGTTTGTATGAATATGCGGATGTATGAATGTATGTTTGTATGAATATGCGGATGTATGAATGTATGTTTGTATGAATATGCGGATGTATGAATGTATGTTTGTATGAATATGCGGATGTATGAATGTATGTTTGTATGAATATGCGGATGTATGAATGTATGTTTGTATGAATATGCGGATGTATGAATGTATGTTTGTATGAATATGCGGATGTATGAATGTATGTTTGTATGAATATGCGGATGTATGAATGTATGTTTGTATGAATATGCGGATGTATGAATGTATGTTTGTATGAATATACGGATGTATGTATGTATGTTTGTATGAATATGCGCATGTATGAATGTATGTTTGTATGAATATGCGGATGTATGAATGTATGTTTGTATGAATATGCGGATGTATGAATGTATGTTTGTATGAATATGCGGATGTATGAATGTATGTTTGTATGAATATGCGGATGTATGAATGTATGTTTGTATGAATATGCGGATGTATGAATGTTTGTCTGTATGACTATGCGGATGTATGAATGTATGTTTGTATGAATATGCGGATGTATGGATGTATGTATGCATGAATATGCGGATGTATGAATGTATGTTTGTATGAATATGCGGATGTATGAATGTATGTTTGTATGAATATGCGGATGTATGAATGTATGTTTGTATGAATATGCGGATGTATGAATGTATGTTTGTATGAATATGCGGATGTATGAATGTATGTTTGTATGAATATGCGGATGTATGAATGTATGTCTGTATGAATATGCGGATGTATGAATGTATGTTTGTATGAATATGCGGATGTATGAATGTATGTTTGTATGAATATGCGGATGTATGAATGTATGTTTGTATGAATATGCGGATGTATGAATGTATGTTTGTATGAATATGCGGATGTATGAATGTATGTTTGTATGAATATGCGGATGTATGAATGTATGTTTGTATGAATATGCGGATGTATGAATGTATGTTTGTATGAATATGCGGATGTATGAATGTATGTTTGTATGAATATGCGGATGTATGAATGTATGTTTGTATGAATATGCGGATGTATGAATGTATGTTTGTATGAATATGCGGATGTATGAATGTATGTTTGTATGAATATGCGGATGTATGAATGTATGTTTGTATGAATATGCGGATGTATGAATGTATGTTTGTATGAATATGCGGATGTATGAATGTATGTTTGTATGAATATGCGGATGTATGAATGTATGTTTGTATGAATATGCGGATGTATGAATGTATGTTTGTATGAATATGCGGATGTATGAATGTATGTTTGTATGAATATGCGGATGTATGAATGTATGTTTGTATGAATATGCGGATGTATGAATGTATGTTTGTATGAATATGCGGATGTATGAATGTATGTTTGTATGAATATGCGGATGTATGAATGTATGTTTGTATGAATATGCGGATGTATGAATGTATGTCTGTATGAATATGCGGATGTATGAATGTATGTTTGTATGAATATGCGGATGTATGAATGTATGTTTGTATGAATATGCGGATGTATGAATGTATGTTTGTATGAATATGCGGATGTATGAATGTATGTTTGTATGAATATGCGGATGTATGAATGTATGTTTGTATGAATATGCGGATGTATGAATGTATGTTTGTATGAATATGCGGATGTATGAATGTATGTTTGTATGAATATGCGGATGTATGAATGTATGTTTGTATGAATATGCGGATGTATGAATGTATGTTTGTATGAATATGCGGATGTATGAATGTATGTTTGTATGAATATGCGGATGTATGAATGTATGTGTGTATGAATATGCGCATGTATGTGTATGTGTGTATGAATATGCGCATGTATGTGTATGTTTGTATGAATATGCGGATGTATCAATGTATGTTTGTATGAATATGCGGATGTATGAATGTATGTTTGTATGAATATGCGGATGTATGAATGTTTGTCTGTATGACTATGCGGATGTATGAATGTATGTTTGTATGAATATGCGGATGTATGAATGTATGTTTGTATGAATATGCGGATGTATGAATGTATGTTTGTATGAATATGCGGATGTATGAATGTATGTGTGTATGAATATGCGGATGTATGAATGTATGTTTGTATGAATATGCGGATGTATGAATGTATGTTTGTATGAATATGCGGATGTATGAATGTATGTTTGTATGAATATGCGGATGTATGAATGTATGTTTGTATGAATATGCGGATGTATGAATGTATGTTTGTATGAATATGCGTATGTATGAATGTATGTTTGTAGGAATATGCGGATGTATGAATGTATGTGTGTATGAATATGCGGATGTATGAATGTATGTTTGTATGAATATGCGGATGTATGAATGTATGTTTGTATGAATATGCGGATGTATGAATGTATGTTTGTATGAATATGCGGATGTATGAATGTATGTTTGTATGAATATGCGGATGTATGAATGTATGTTTGTATGAATATGCGGATGTATGAATGTATGTTTGTATGAATATGCGGATGTATGAATGTATGTTTGTATGAATATGCGGATGTATGAATGTATGTTTGTATGAATATGCGGATGTATGAATGTATGTTTGTATGAATATGCGGATGTATGAATGTATGTTTGTATGAATATGCGGATGTATGAATGTATGTTTGTATGAATATGCGGATGTATGAATGTATGTTTGTAGCCCCGTTTTCTTTTTTATTTGGCTCTCCTTTCTTCTTCTTTTTCTATTTACTTCGACGGAATTAAAAAGAATTTTAAGATTGACTGTACTTGAATGTTTAGTTAGGTAGCACACTAGATGAAGGGGTTTGGAGAAACGGGAGAAAAGGTCTTATGGCATTGATTTTTTGTTGGTAATTTTCGATAACTTCTAGGCTTGGTGATCTTATATTTTTTTCAAGAAGTGTTTAGTGTCTTAGAACAGTTAGGAAAATTAAGGAAAAAGTGCCAGAAAGGTAAGAAAATAGTAAGTTTGCGTTGGGTGTGCCCTACTTTAATTTATGATTGACTTTGTCGAGTCAATATTGACCGTAAACGAGCAAATAGAGTTCGTGATCAAGTAAAAGCCCCGTTTTCTGTGAACCCTTCGTTTTCTATGATATCACCCCGTACAAAGAGTCACGTTTTCTGTGAATATATTTTTGTTTACATTGTGTATAAAAAGTTTTGTCTTGCAGAAAAAGAGGGTTAAGAGTACAGACAGTTGTTTGTACATACAATGAGAATTTTGCACAACTGGTCTGTGTCTGTAGTCGAAGCAAACGTCATAGTATGATGCTAACAATACAGTGTCAAGTCCTGGTGTGGAGTACATGCACAAACACGAACAGTTAATTGTCTGTATTCAGAGAAACTGCTTCAACTCCGTTTTGACTCGGGGCATGAACGCCATTGAAAATCTTCCTTTCATCTCTATTTGTTGAGAGATAACGCTGGTAATGGCACAATATCAGGGTGGTGCATTGTGAAAGATATATAAATGGGAGCTATTTCTGTTCCCCAATTCCTAATCAAACCAAACTTGACCTCACCTCACCTAACAGAACAGAATCTCATCTCACTTTGCCACCTCCCCCCACCTCAACCAACCTTACCATATCAACCTCGCCTAACTATAGCCAAACCAAAATTAACTTAACCTAACCCAACTAACTTAGTCTAGCCTAACCTAACCTATGCTAACCTAATCTAACCAAACCTAACCTAACCTAACCTAACCTAACCTAATCTAAGACAGAAACCTCAGGTGGACCCATCTAACTCACACGTGTCTCTTAGAATTAATAATGATACATCTTAATTAACCTATCGTCCAGTTGATTCGCTTAATCTACGACGCTCAGCTTTATAATCTTTGTGCCTGGAATCTGCGCCAACGCTCGCTCTTATTCCGTTATTTTACGGTATTTAAGGACTTTAAATAGCTGACTGGAGGTTAATACATATTCGCTTTTTATCGCCATTTAATCCGGATATAAGATCGAGAAGACAATGATTAAGCGAGCGTAAATAATCGTGGAAGATTCTTTCCATATCGATCGACCATTACGAGAAAGATGGGATGTTGCATTATTGCATCACTAGTTGAATATATTTCTTCCTCGTGCAATCATTTTTGGAAGGGTATAAAATGTTCCGTGAATTATTCACCATGGAAAGGTGGATATACCTTCTTCTTTTTTTAAATAGGCGAATATGTAACTGATACGTTGATGATGACTGATGATGGTTGACAGGTTAGTGATGACTGATGAATGTTGACATGGTGGTGATGATTTTTTTTATATATAATTGACTTCATGATTATCATTTTATAACTGATAGATTAGTAAGGGTATTTGTGTGACCTACGATGGTGTTATTCAGATATATTTTGTTCAGCCAATCATTACCAATCTCTGAAGTGTTTTGTCGTATATATATATATATATATATATATATATATATATATATATATATATATATATATATATTTATTTATTTATTTATTTATATATACATATAAACAGCATACAGTCACACTTGGAAATTCATTCTGTCTTTGTCTTCCGTCATTTCACTTCCTTTCTCTCATCTTTCTTACATACCCGTTCCTGTCTCATCGAAATCTTTATCCTGAATCCTGAATCTCATATTCCTTCCCTTTCACCTTTATTTTCATTTCTGCCTCCTTCTCATCTTCTTTTTCTTCTTCTTTTCCTTCTTCCTCTTCCTCCTCCTCCTTCCCCTTCCTTTTCTCTCCCTCCTTTATTCCTCCGCCTACCCATTTTCTTCCTCCTTCTTCTCTCCTCCCCCTCCTCCTCTCCTCTCCCTCCTCCTCCTCTCCCCTCTTCCTCTTCTTCTTCCTCTTCCTCCTCCTCCTCCTACTTCTCATACTCCTCCTCCTCCCCATCCCCTCTCCCCCTCCAACTATTTTTTTCTTTTCTTCCTCCCCCTTACCTCTTCCTCCTCCTCTTCTCCTCCTCCTCCTCCCCCTACCCCTCCCCCTTACCTCCTCCCCCTCCCCTTCCCCCTTACCTCCTCCCCCTCCCCCTCCCCCTTCCCCCTTACCTCCTCCCCCTCCCCCTACCCTCTTACTTCCTCCCCCTCCCCCACCCATTCCCCCTACCCCTACCCTTCCCCCTCTCCCTCCCCCTCCCCCTCCCATCTCCCTCCTCCTCCTCCTCTTCCTCCTCTTCCTCCTCCTCCTCCTCCTCCTTCCTGAAAAGCTCGGCTAAATGATCAGCGCAGCGAGAGAACACAGCATGGTGAAGCGACAGCCTATTTGTAGCTGCAGGAAAAGGAATCGGTGCGGTAAGCGTGATATTGCGGATATGTTTATCCGTGTATGAGTGCGCGCCCTCTGTGGTTGCTTGTTTGCGTTGTTGGCTTGGGTGTTTGGTTGCTTGTTTGCGTGTTGGCTTGGCTTGGGTGTGTGGTTGCTTGTTTGCGTTGTTGGCTTGGCTTGGGTGTGTGTGTGATCTTTGTTTGTTGGCCTGGGTGTGTGGTTGCTTGTTTGCGTGTTGGCTTGGCTTGGGTGTGTGTGTGATTCTTTGCGTGTTGGCTTGGGTGTGTGGTTGCTTGTTTGCGTTGTTGGCTTGGGTGTGTGGTTGCTTGTTTGCGTTGTTGGCTTGGCTTGGGTGTGTGGTTGCTTGTTTGCGTTGTTGGCTTGGCTTGGGTGTGTGGTTGCTTGTTTGCGTTGTTGGCTTGGCTTGGGTGTTTGATTCTTTGCGTGTTGGCTTGGGTGTGTGGTTGCTTGTTTGCGTTGTTAGCTTGGGTGTGTGGTTGCTTGTTTGCGTTGTTGGCTTGGCTTGGGTGTGTGGTTGCTTGTTTGCGTTGTTGGCTTGGGTGTGTGGTTGCTTGTTTGCGTGTTGGCTTGGGTGTGTGGTTGCTTGTTTGCGTGTTGGCTTGGGTGTGTGGTTGCTTGTTTGCGTTGTTGGCTTGGCTTGGGTGTGTGGTTGCTTGTTTGCGTGTTGGCTTGGCTTGGGTGTGTGGTTGCTTGTTTCCGTGTTGGCTTGGCTTGGGTTTGTGGTTGCTTGTTTGCGTGTTGGCTTGGCTTGGGTTTGTGGTTGCTTGTTTGCGTTGTTGGCTTGGGTGTGTGGTTGCTTGTTTGCGTTGTTAGCTTGGGTGTGTGGTTGCTTGTTTGCGTGTTGGCTTGGGTGTGTGTGTGATTCTTTGCGTGTTGGCTTGGGTGTGTGGTTGCT
>NW_028234428.1:8952694-8957694 GCF_977035675.1 Penaeus japonicus
TGTATATAGGGGAGGGGGGTGAGGAGGAGGGGTTGTATATAGGGGTGGGGGAGGAGGAGGGGTTGTATATAGGGGTGGGGGTGAGGGGTTGTGTTGGGGGTGGGGTGAGGAGGAGGGGTTGTATATAGGGGAGGGGGTGAGGAGGAGGGGTTGTATATAGGGGTGGGGGTGAGGAGGAGAGGTTGTATATAGGGGTGGGGGTGAGGGGTTGTATATAGGGGTGGGGGTGAGGAGGAGGGGTTGTATATAGGGGTGGGGGTGAGGAGGAGGGGTTGTATATAGGGGTGGGGGTGAGGAGGAGGGGTTGTATATAGGGGTGGGGGGGAGGAGGAGGGGTTGTATATAGGGGTGGGGGTGAGGAGGAGGGGTGGTATATAGGGGTGGGGGTGAGGAGGAGGGGTTGTATATAGGGGTGGGGGGTGAGGGGTTGTAGGGGGTGGGAGGAGGAGGAGGGGTTGTATATAGGGGTGGGGGTGGAGGGGTGGTATAGGGGTGGGGGTGGGGGTGAGGGGGGGTTGTATATAGGGGGGGGGGGGAGGAGGAGAGGTTGTATATAGGGGTGGGGGTGAGGGGTTGTATATAGGGGTGGGGGTGAGGAGGAGAGGTTGTATATAGGGGAGGGGGGGTGAGGAGGAGGGGTTGTATATAGGGGTGGGGGTGAGGAGGAGGGGTTGTATATAGGGGTGGGGGTGAGGAGGAGGGGTTGTATATAGGGGTGGGGGTGAGGGGTTGTATATAGGGGTGGGGGTGAGGAGGAGGGGTTGTATATAGGGGAGGGGGGTGAGGAGGAGGGGTTGTATATAGGGGTGGGGGGGAGGAGGAGGGGTTGTATATAGGGGTGGGGGTGAGGGGTTGTATATAGGGGTGGGGGTGAGGAGGAGGGGTTGTATATAGGGGTGGGGGTGAGGAGGAGGGGTTGTATATAGGGGTGGGGGTGGGGGTGAGGAGGAGGGGTTGTATATAGGGGTGGGGGTGAGGAGGAGGGGTTGTATATAGGGGTGGGGGTGAGGAGGAGGGGTTGTATATAGGGGTGGGGGTGGGGGGGAGGAGGAGGGGTTGTATATAGGGGTGGGGGTGAGGAGGAGGGGTTGTATATAGGGGTGGGGGTGAGGAGGAGGGGTTGTATATAGGGGTGGGGGTGGGGGGGAGGAGGGGTTGTATATAGGGGTGGGGGTGAGGAGGAGGGGTTGTATATAGGGGAGGGGGGGAGGGGGGGAGGGTGTATATAGGGGAGGGGGGGTGAGGAGGAGGGGTTGTATATAGGGGTGGGGGTGAGGAGGAGAGGTTGTATATAGGGGTGGGGGTGAGGGGGAGTGGATGTGGATAGGGGTGGGGGTGAGGGGGTGTATAGAGGGGTGGGGGTGGGGGGGGGAGGAGGAGGGGGTATGTAGGGGTGGGGGTGGGTGGGAGGAGGGGTTGTTATAGGGGGGGTGAGGAGGAGGGGTTGTATATAGGGGTGGGGGTGAGGAGGGGGGTGTATCGGGGTGGGGGTAGAGGGGGGGTGAGGAGGAGGGGTTGTATATAGGGGTGGGGTTTGGGAGAGGAGGGGTTGTTATAGGGGTGGGGGTGGGGGGGGGAGGAGGGGTTGTATATGGGGGTGGGGGTGAGGAGGAGGGGTTGTATATAGGGGAGGGGTGGGGGGGAGGAGGAGGGGTATTAAAACGTGAGTAGGGGTGGGGTGGTGGGGGCACTTAAAATGGAGGGAGGTTTTGTGAGGCGGCGGGGTTGTATAGGGGTGGGGGTGAGGAGGGGTTGTTAATAGGGGAGGGGAGGAGGTTGTATATAGGGGTGGTGGGGTGGGAGTAGGGAGGGGTTGTATTATAGGGAGGGGGGTGAGGAGAGGGTTGTGTTGGGGTTGGGAGGATAGGGGGGTGGGGGTGAGGAGGAGGGGTTGTATATAGGGGTGGGGTTGAAGGAGGGGTATTTGTATATAGGGTGTGGGGAGGGGGGGGGTGAGGAGGAGGGGTTGTATATAGGGGTGGGGATGAGGAGGAAGGGTTGTATATAGGGGTGGGGGGGGAGGAGGAGGGGTTGTATATTGGGGTGGGGGTGGGGGGGGGGAGGAGGGGTTGTATATAGGGGTGGGGGGGGGGGGGAGGAGGAGGGGTTGTATATAGGAGGGGGGGAGGGGAGGGTTGTATATAGGGTGGGGGGGAAGGAGGGGTTGTATATAGGGGTGGGGGTGAGGAGGAGGGGTTATATTAAAACACAAACAACACACAACACACACAACAACACACACCACACCAAACCCACCCACAACAATTAAAACAAAACAGGAGGGGTTGGGAGGAGGAGTTGTATATAGGGGTGGGGGTGAGGAAGGGGTGTGTAGGGGTGGGTGGAGGAGGGGTTGTGTGGGGTGTGGGTGGAGGAGGAGGGGTTCTGTTGGTGCGATTATATAAGTGCATGTGTGTGCGTGTGGGGTTGGAAAACATGTACAAGGAGTTCATGAGGCAAATGTTGTGTGCGACGTCAACACGCGCACGTGTGTGCATTTGTGTGTGTGTGTGTGTACGTCTACGTGTGCGTGTGCGTGTGCGTGTGCGTGTGCGTGTGCGTGTGCGTGTGCGTGTGCGTGTGCGTGTGCGTGTGCGTGTGCGTGTGCGTGTGCGTGTGCGTGTGCGTGTGCGTGTGCGTGTGCGTGTGTGTGTGCGTGTGCGTGTGCGTGTGCATGTGACTACATATCCACGATTTTGCTTAATATCAACACCCATCTCACACCCTTATATGTCTATCAGCACTGAGATACATCTATCTTTTGTAATAAAAGTTATTCCCCATTTTCCCTTGAACAGAGAAATTCATGACAAATATATCCACAACTATTCGTTCGTTCTTTATTCAGCTTTTTTTCTAATTATGAAACGTAATCTAATCATATTTGTCGGCTCGTTAATAATCGCAGGAACAGAAACAGACCAATAAGTTATGAAGATATACAAAACACAAGCACAAATAAACGATAAAAAATATAAGGACAATATCAAAAATAAATGATAAAAATTAAAAATGATGCATAGAAAAATATAAGAGAAAAAAAAATCAGAAAACAAAATAAATAAGAAAAAAACAAAAAAAAAAACAGAAGAAAAATAATACAACATACGAAAAAACACGATAAACAAAGAAAAAAGAAAAAAACGGGAAAGTAAAAGAATAAAAGGCAAATATTAGATAACAAAAAACAAATGAAATCTCCTCATTAAGCGAATGGTCAGCGCCACAGAAATCCAGCCACGATATTTCTTCAAACATAAAAACGTGAAATATAAATCCGTTTTAGCTCGTGAAATTCTGTATATAAATGTGTTCGTCCGTTTGCGTTGTCGCTATGTCTATCTATCTATCTATCTATTTAGGCACTTATTCATCTATCTTAGATTGTCATGTTCTGTCCTTTCCTGTCTGTCTATTTGTCTGTCTGTCTGTCTGTCTGTCTGTCTGTCTGCCTATCTGTCTGTCTGTCTGTCTATCTGTGTGTGTGTCTGTCTGTCTGTCTGTCTGTATGTATGTATGTATGTATGTATGTACGTAGGCATGTATGTATGTTTGTCTATCTGCCTGCCTGCTTGGCTGCCTATCTTTATATCTGTCTATCTGTCTGTCTGCTTCTCTGTTAGTCTTTCTGTCTGAGATAGAGAAAGAAATAGATAGAAAGAGAGAGAGAGAGAGAGAGAGAGAGAGAGAGAGAGAGAGAGAGAGAGAGAGAGAGAGAGAGAGAGAGAGAGAGAGAGAGAGAGGAGAGAGCTAGAGGGATAGATAGATAGATAGATAGATAGATAGATAGATAGATAGAGAGAGAGAGAGAGAGAGAGAAGAGGAAGAGAGAGAGAGAGAGAGAGAGAGAGGGAGAGAAAGAGAGGAAGCTAGAGGGAGAGATAGATAGATAGATGTTAGAAGAGAGAGAAAGGGGAGAGAGAGAGATGAGAGAGAGAGATGAGAGAGAGAGAGATGAGAGACAGAGAGAGAGATGAGAGAGAGAGAGAGAGAGAGAGAGAGAGAGAGAGAGAGAGAGAGAGAGAGAGGAGAGAAGGGAGAGAGAGAGGAGAGAGAGAGAGAGAGAGAGAGAGAGAGTAGAGAGAAGAGGGAGGAGAGAGAGAGAGTAGAGAGAAGAGAGAGGAGAGAGGAAAGAAAAGAGAGAGAAGAGAGAGGAGAGAGAGTAGAGGAGAGAGAGGAGAGGAGAGAGAGAAGAAAGAAGAGAGAGTGGAGAGGAGGGGAGAGAGAGAGAGAGAGAGAGAGAGAGAGAGTGAGAGAGTTAGAAAGACAGAGAGAGAGAGAGAGAGAGAGTGAGAGAGTTAGAAAGAGAGAGAGAGAGAGAGAGAGAGAGAGAGAGACAGAGAGAAAGAGAGAGAGAGAGAGAGAGAGAAAGCGAAAAACACGACTGAGTGTGAGGTACATCTGGTCGTGAGGCTTCCGCAGAGCTTAGGTGAAACCCGCGAATTTCAACTCTTTTTATCATGCCATTCCGACGAGGGAAGCCACCGAACAGACACCGCACGTTGTCTCTTTTTCACCCTCCCCCCCCTTCCCCTCTCTCTCTTTCCCCACTCCCCCCTCTCCTCCCCCTAATACATTCTTCCCTCTCCTTCTCCTTATCCCATTCTTCTCTCTCCTCCTTCTTTTCCCATCCTGCTCTATCCTTCCTCCCTTTTCTCACTCTCCCCTGTCCTCCCCCTAACCCCTCCCCCCAACCCACTCTTTCTCCCCTCCCCCTCCTTTAACCAATCTCTCTGATCCCCTCTATGCTATTATCTCCTCCCCTCCTCCTCCCCTTCCCCTTCCCCTCCACCCAAATAACTCTCCCATTCTCTCAATCTAAAGCCTCACCCCTTCCCCTATCCCCCTTCCCCCCTCCCCCCCCCACACTCACATAACGATTCCCCTCTCCCTCCCCCCCCTCTCCTAAAAAAAAATATAAAACATAGATAGAAAAAAAAAAATAAAAAATATAAAACAGATAAATAAAAAAAAATAAAAAAATATAAAACATAGATAAA
>NW_028234428.1:8962694-8970194 GCF_977035675.1 Penaeus japonicus
GCTCACTTTAGGGGGAAAGGCACATGTACATTCACACGCGAGTACACATGCATGGACTTAATCAGTAAGAGAGAGTGAAAGAGTGTGAGTGAGAGAGAGCGAGAGAGAGGGAAAGAGAGATTGAGAGAGAGAGAGAGAGAGAGAGAGAGAGAGAGAGAGAGAGAGAGAGAGAGAGAGAGAGAGAGAGAGAGAGAGAGAGAGAGAGAGAGAGAGGGAGGGAGAGGGGGGGAGACAGAGAGACAGAGAAGAAGAGAGAGGGAGAGAGAAAGAAAGAAATAAAAAGAGAGAAAAAAAAAGAAAAAAAAGAAAGAAAAAAAAGAGAGAAAGAAAAAAAAGAGAGAAAAAAAGAAAGAAAGAAAAAGAGAGAAAGAAAAAAAAAGAAAAAAAAAGAGAGAAAGAAAAAAAAAAAAGAAAGAGAAAGAGAGAAAGAGAGAGTATCAACGGCCGGGGAAAGGCGCCCTCGTTAAAAGCCTCCAGATTGTATCATTAGCCTCTAATAGAGCTCAAACTCCTATGTGCTATGTTGCGAGGTGCTCTGGATACGCCGGCCATGTTAGCTCACTTTAGGGGGAAGGGCACATGTACATACACACGCGAGTACACATGCATGGACTTAATCAGTAAGAGAGAGTGAAAGAGTGTGAGTGAGAGAGAGCGAGAGAGAGGGAAAGAGAGAGAGAGAGGCAGAGATTTACAATTTTTATTTTTTAATTATTATTATTATTTTTTTTTTTTTTTTAAGAGAGAGAATAAGAGACGGCGAGATTGAGGAAGCAGGAAATAAATCGTGAATAAAAAATATAAGCCAAAAATGGGGGAAAAAAGATAATTAAATAAGAAAAAACAGGAAATTAAAGTATGACCAAGAACCAAAAAAAGGTCACACAAAGAAAAGGTCACGCACCCCCCCCCCCCCAACCATATATATTCATTTCCTTTCACAAATCTCTTTTCTTGTAAATTTTCTCGCCATCCTTCTATCTTCCCTGCTTCTTAAATCTCCTTTTCTCTTACTATCATCGTCTATCTCACTTCCTCCTTCTCCTTTTATTTCTTATTTTATTTTTATCATCTTATTATTTATTCTATCTCTTTTTATTTTTTATTATTATTATTTTTCTTCTTCTTCTTCTTCTACGTAATTATCCCCCTATCTTTATTATTTTTTCTTCTTCTTCTTCTTCTTCTTCTACGTAATTATCCCCCTATCTTCATTTCCTCTTCCGACACCAACTGCCAAATGTCACGCAGATGCGACTTGTTTTGCACTGGGTGATATTTCCGTGACTGTTTCAATAGCTCATTAGTCTTTTGAATCGTCGTGAACGGAAGAGGGAGAGGAAGATAGAGAGGGAGAGGGAGGGAGGGAGAGGAAGATAGAGAGGGAGAGAGAGGGAGGGAGAGGAAGATAGAGAGGGAGAGAGAGGGAGGGAGAGGAAGATAGAGAGGGAGAGAGAGGGAGGGAGAGGAAGATAGAGAGGGAGGGAGAGGAAGATAGAGAGGGAGAGGGAGGGAGGGAGAGGAAGATAGAGAGGGAGAGAGAGGGAGGGAAGGTGGGAGGGAAGGTGGGAGAGGGAGAGGAAGATAGAGAGGGAGAGGGAGGGAGGGAGAGGAAGATAGAGAGGGAGGGAGAGGAAGATAGAGAGGGAGAGGGAGGGAAAGAGAGGAAGATAGAGAGGGAGAGGGAGGGAGGGAGGGAGAGGAAGATAGAGAGGGAGAGGGAGGGAGGGAGAGGAAGATAGAGAGGGAGAGGAAGATAGAGAGGGAGAGGGAGGGAGAGGAAGATAGAGAGGGAGAGGGAGGGAGGGAGAGGAAGATAGAGAGGGAGAGGGAGGGAGGAAGGGAAGGTGGGAGGGAGAGGGAGATAGAGAAGGAGAGGGAAGAGAGAGGGAGGAGATAGAGATAGAGAGGGAGAGGGAGGAGATAGAGAGGGAGAGGGAGGAGATAGAGAGGGAGAGGGAGGAGATAGAGAAGGAGAGGGGGGGTAGAAGTAGAGAGGGAGAGGGAAAGGAGGTAGAGACGGAGGGAGAAGAAAAGGAGATAGAGAGGGAGAGGGAGGAGATAGAGAGGGAGAGGGAGGAGATAGAGAGGGAGAGGGAGGGGATAGAGAGGGAGGGAAGGAGGGAGAGGGAGGAGATAGAGATAGAGAGGGAGAGGGAGGGAGGGAGGGAGGGAAGGAGAGAAGGAGGGAGATGGAGGAGATAGAGAGGGAGGGAGGAAGTGGGAGAGGGAAAGAGAGAAAGGAGAGAGAGAGAGAGAGAGAGAGAGAATGAATGAGAGAAAAAGAGAGAGGGGGAATGGAGAAATAGATATAGTGACATATAGACACATCGATAATCCGTTAAGAACGTCCTTCCAAAACACATCCATATGCGTATTTATCTCTACTCTTCTCTCTCGCAGCCTCTTAACTTTGACCTTTGACCTCGCCTAACTCCCACTCCGGTTTCTCGAGGCTATGTGATACCAGTTCATAAACCAAAACAAAAATCTTGTCGCTACACCTCATATATCAAGATACTCAAAGGTGGAAATCTAGTAAAAAAATGCAAGACTTAAACGGGAAGGAAGGAGGGAGGGATGGAGGGAGGAGGGAGGGAGGGAGGGAGGGAAAGAGAGGAAGGGAGGGAGGGAGGGAGGGAGAGAGAGAGAGGAAGGGAGGGAGAGAGTGGAAAGGAGGGAGAGAGTGGAAAGGAGGGAGGGAGGGAGGGAAGGAAGGAAGGAGGGAAGGAGGGTGAGAGGGAGGGAGAGAGAGAGGGGGGGAAGGTGAAAGAGAGATATAGAGACAAAAAGAGAGAAAAAGTGAGAGAATGAGAGAGAATGAAGAAGAAAAAAGAGAGACAGTGAGCGAGAGAAAGAAGAGTGAGAGACAGACAGACAGACAGACAAACAAACAAACAAACAGGTAAACATACACATAGACAACCAGGCACGGGCCAGACAATCAGACAGAGAGGTCGTCACACGGAGAGAAACAAAGAAAGGAAGAAAGAAAGAGGGAGAAAGTCAAGGGGAAGGCTTGTGTATCACGAGACCGAAGGTACGGCTGAGAAAGTCTCCCGCGACGACATTTATCTAGCTTGTTCATCAACACGCCCCCCCCCCTCCCCCCTTGCCCCCCCGTTTATATCTTCTTGTTCAATGATTCAATCCAGTTTGCCATTACATAACTGCATTAACGTTATGTGATATCTGAACACAGTCATGATGTACCGTACTGTGATTTCAACCTCATGTCCTTCAGGCAGAAGTGAAAGAAGTCATATCACATAACAGTGTCGTGGAAACGAGAGAGTAAAAACACACAGACATGTGGGATGGGCGGCCCGTAAAGAAGAAGAAAAAAAAAACACGTTTATTTGTCAATATTTTCCGGCTTCCTTCCAGAGAAACAGCGCCATCATGGCAACACCGCCTCCCGATGCATTCGCGAGGTTGACGTAAAGTGCGTCCGATTTCGTGCTTGACGGGAGTGACGATGTGAACCTTAAAATAGCATTGGAATTTGCAAAGTGAAAAGTATTCGCTTAATTTGGAACTTTTGGAACCTATATAGCACACACTCACACACATGCACATAAAATCACGCACACATACACACACAAAAAACAACCCATATCAACATTCAATGTATATAGCATACACACACACACAATATATATATATATGTAATGTGTGTGTGTGTGTGTGTATACACACACACACACACACACATATATATATATATATATATATATGTATATGTGTGTGTGTGTGTGTACATATACATACATACATATACATATATATATATATATATATATATATATATATTATATATAATATATATATATATATATATATATATATATTTATATATTCATATATATATATACTATATATATATACATATATATATATATTTATATATTCATATATATATATATATGTATACATATATATATATATATATATATATGTATATATATATGTATGTATATATATACATATATATATACATATACATACATATATATATGTATATATATATGTATATATATGTATATATATAGACACATATACACACACACACACACACACACACACACATATATATATATATATATATATATATATATATATATATACATATATATATACATACATACATAGAGACAACAAAATTCCGAAAGCCAAACACATTTGTCCCAGAGTAAAAATCCTCAAACAACATCCATCAAGCCAAACTAGCGCTTCCAGAAAAAAAAAATAATAATACACATTTACGGTCCAGGCCAGAAAGAGCCTATGAAACGTCATCATCATAATTCCAGCTCTGAATTTACTGCGGATTCCGGATTCCCGAGAATGGTTTGGGGGGCAGGGAAGGGAGGGAGGGGGGGGGGGGAGAACACCTGTGGCCCACGAGCGTAAATAATGTTCTATGGGAAGTAAACAACAATAACACAAGAGAGAGAGGGAAGACTGAAAGAAGAAGAAAGAGGGAGAAAGGGAGAGTGAGAGTGAGAGAGGGAGAAAGAGAGAGAAAGAGAAAGAGAGAGAGAGGGGGGAAGATAAAAATAAGAGAGAACGAAACAGAATAAAAAGAAAAAAAAGAGAGAGGGGAAGGGCGTGAGAGAGAAAAACCCGTTAACCTCGTTACCCTTCCAGTAAATCACCACTTCTCTCTCCAACCACCATTACCTCCCCCCCCCTCTCCCTCTCTCCCCCTTGCCCTTCCCCCCTCTCCCTCCCTACCCCCTGCCTCTTCCCCCTCCTCTTCCCAGTGATGGAATTTCCATGCTCAGGAATGCAAGCGAAGAGCATTATTAGCCACTTTATATTTACATTTTCAAAAAAAATAAAAAAATAAAAAAAAATAAAGAATATCCTATACCACTTATCATTCTAATCATTATTGACGTTATACTCAGACCAGACTAGCGACCACATCCTACCAACGAAATACCACAAAATGATGTCCAAAAAGCCAAGAGACCACGAAAAGACATTAATATAAGAAGCACCGAAAATCACACAACGAAGGGACGCAAACACACACACACACACACACACATAGACACACACACACACACACACACACACACACACACACACACACACACACACACACACACTCTTGCATCGCGGAGGACATACATTTGCGCCTTCGAAAGAGATCCTTGACGCATTAGCATACAAAGACACCCCCATCGACATGAAAACGAGATAGGATGGAAAATACCTGATTGAAAGAAATCGAAGGATGAAGGATGATGAATGCGGCGGCGAGACAATAGCGAAATAACGAAGGAGGTGAGAAGAATGGCGGGAGAGCGAGAGGGCGAGGGGTTAAGGATGGCGGGAGAGATGGAGGGGAAAAATCGGACGGGGAAGAGAGGGCGGTAGGAGGAAGGGGGGAGGGGGGAGAGGGTGGAGGGAAGAAGATAGAAAGAGGAGAGAGGACAGAATCGGATGACACTTCTCCCATTACGTCATCATTTCGTCATCATCGCCCCTTTCCCTTGCATGTAAATATCTTTCCTCCTTTGCCTGCTTCCTTGACGCTCCCCCCCCCCCCCTTCCTCCCTTGGGTTCTTCCATCTCCTTCTCCTTCTTCTTCATCCTTGCTTCATGCTTCATCCTCCCTCTTCTTTCTTTTTCATCATCTTCCACTCTTAATCCTCCACCTCCCCCTCCTCCTCCTCCTTTCCGCACTCTTAAATTACCTAATTACCCCTATTTCTTCTTTCTATTTTCTCTTCCTCCTTTCTCCTTCCTTCTTACACACCTCCTCTTCATCTATCCTTGCTCCTTGCTCCTATCCTCCCTCTTCTTCCCTCCTCTCCTCCTCCATCTCCTTTCTTTCTAACTCCTGCCCATTCTTCCCTCCTCTTTTTATCTCCTCCCACTTCTCTCCTCCTCCCTCTTCCTCTTTCCTCCTCATTCCTCGTCTTCCCTCATCTTCCCTCCTCTTCCTCGCTCCTCCCTCCTCCTCTTCCCTCCTTATTCCTCATCTTCCCTCATCACCCTCCTTGTCCTCCCTTCTCTTCACTCCGCCCTCTTCATTCTACCTCCTCCCTCCTCGTCTTCCCTCCTCTTCCCTCTTCCCCCATTCCCCTTCCTTCTATTTCCTCTCTCCTCATCCTTCCTCTTCCGTTCTCCTTCCTCTTTACATACCTCCTCTTGCCTTCTCCCTCTTCCTCCCTCCTCTTTTCCTCTTCTTTCTACGCCCTCCCTCCTCCTCCCTCCTCCTCTTCCCTCCTCTTCCCTCTTCCCCCATTCCCCTTCCTTCTATTTCCTCTCTCCTCATCCTTCCTCTTCCGTTCTCCTTCTTCTTTACATACATCCTCTTGCCTTCTACCTCTTCCTCCCTCCTCTATTCCCCTTCCATCTGCCTCCTCTTCCCTCCTAGCCTTCCCTCCTCCCTCCTCTTCCTCTTCCCTCCTAACCTTCCCTCCTAGCCTTCCCTCCTAGCCTTCCCTCCTCCCTCCTCCCCCCTCTTCCCTCCTCTTTCCTCCTCCTCCCTCCTGCATCAACCTCTTCCCTCTTTTCACACACCTCCTTAAGTCTGTCTTGAAAGCGGAATATTCCTGAATTCCTGAATCGTGTGGGAGGGAAGGTCCTTTCTCACAGAGGATTTCAACAGCAAAACGATTTTCAGGGCGATTCCGTGGGGGCGATATACATTGCGTATACATCGAGCATGAGAGGAGGAGGAGGAAGAAGAGGAAGAAGAGAGTAAAAATCGTTTCAGATTAGGATCATATTATAGAAGATTTGGAAATCGGTTTGTGGTTATGTTTGTTTTGTTGGTTGGTTGCTTGCTTGCTTGGTTTTCTTTTTCTTTTCTTTTTCTCTCTCTCTCATTCTCTTTTTTTTCTCTTCTGTTATCTTTCTCTCTTTTTCGCTCTTTTGTTCTTGGTCTTGTTCTTGCTCTTTCCCTCGCTCTTGCGCTCTCGCTCTCTCTCTCTCTCTCTCTCTCTCTCTCTCTCTCTCTCTCTCTCTCTCTCTCTCTCTCTCTCTCTCTCTCTCTCTCTCTCTCTCTCTCTCGCTCTAGCTCTCGCTCTCTCATACGCGGAAAAAATGTGTTTTAGAACAGTCATAACTTTCGTTTCATTTCACGGTGAATTTATGCAATGACAGAAAAATTGAATATTATCCGAACTGTAATCCGGATATATTGCGTAATTGACGTATCCTTGAAACTTCCAATTTATCTCCCGTTTGACCTGTCTGAGAAGAACGGGAGATATAGACGGGGGAGAAAGAAATAGAGATAAAGAGCGGGAGAGAAAAGCGGAGAGAGGGAAAGGGAAAAGAGAGGGGGAGTTAAGGGACACAGGGAGAGGGAGAGGGAGAAGGAAAGGGAGATAAAGACAAAGAGATAAAGAGAGAGAGAGAGAGAGACTAAGACTGAGACAGAGCGTGCGAGGGAGCGGGAACGAGAGAAAAGAGAGAGAGAGAGAGAGGGAGAGAGAGAGAGAGAGAGAGAGAGAGGGAGGGAGGGAGAGAGAGAGA
>NW_028234428.1:8995194-9000194 GCF_977035675.1 Penaeus japonicus
ATTGCATGCTTTAATTACTGTAGTATCTCAAACCATTTTTTTTATTTTCTTTTTTTATCAGGTTATTAAAGGGAACTTCAGTTGAGTTCTGTACTAAATGTAAATGAATAGACATACGATAAATTCTTTAAAACTATGACAATGTCCGATCAGTTCAATAGACCTGTTTAGATCAGTAGACTAAAAAAATATTAGATACCGTTTTCAAATCCCAATTAGAATTACTTTTGCAACGTCAAAAAAACTGAATATCAGTCTATTACTGATAAAATCAACAAGGAAATTCGATTTTTCCCCTTGTGCTGAACCTACTTTTGTAGATAATAGCATTTGCACTGAAATTTATTGGGATAACATGTAAATTGTAATAATAAAAAAAAAGCTGTTTTATGTGGGAAACCAAACTAGAATTGAATATCACGTTCATATGAATTGACGTTGATTAGAACATATTTCTGATGTCACATGAGTTAAAAAAAAATCATAGATCAAGAAATTAAATTTTAGTTCTTCCAACATATTTTAAATGAATGCATAACTCCATAGGAATACAGGATCCCGTTACCCGGCATTTGGATGGTGACATCTCGTGCTTCTAATTACTGTATAGATCAGGAAATCAGTGTGCATATTTCCCTTTTGATTTTCTCGAGAAGCAGCAGCTCGTACAGTAAGATGAAATCTAATTAGGAATATTTCTAGAAACCATGATGATCGTTAGCCCTTCCTTCGAGGCCGAGGGGGAAATGGAAGTAAGGAACAGGTATACCACGGGGGAAGTGGATCCAGTCTGTAAGTGTGTGTGTTGTCTGAGAGACGCACTTCTGTGTTGCATTTCTGTGTGCACTGTATGATGCTTATCGTTGCAATTATATATATATTCTGCAATTATATATATCATATATATTCAATTACATATATATTTGATTATATATATATAATTAAATATACATTCTGTGTGCACTGTATGATGCTACACGACCCGTAAAAGAGATGTTCAACCAGACGCCTTATGAGATGTCATGGACATTACCTATGTGTTCTTGCTGAGCGGTATCAACCGTGCCTGTCGATCTTACGGCGCGGGTTCGAGTCCCGGTCAGGGAGGTAAAATATTTGTATATAATAAAATGCGTTACTGCATTCTACCATCTTCTCACACATATAACCTTGGTAACTTGATTTGGGACTTGAATTTGTGATTCCGTGGCTGCCGAGTGCCCGTGGGAGATGTTCGTGAAACCTCGCTATCACTGTTCTGGCAAGAACACATAGGTAATGTCCATGACATCTCATAAGGCGTCTGGTTGAACATCTCTTTTACGGGTCGTGTAGCTGAGCGGTATCAACCGTGCCTGTCGATCTTACGGCGCGGGTTCGAGTCCCGGTCAGGGAGGTAAAAATATTTGTATATATTAAAATGCGTTACTGCATTCTACCATCTTCTCACACATATAACCTTGGTAACTTGATTTGGGACTTGAATTTGTGATTCCGTGGCTGCCGAGTGCCCGTGGGAGATGTTCGTGAAACCTCGCTATCACTGTTCTGGCAAGAACACATAGGTAATGTCCATGACATCTCATAAGGCGTCTGGTTGAACATCTCTTTTACGGGTCGTGTAGCTGAGCAGTATCAACCGTGCCTGTCGATCTTACGGCGCGGGTTCGAGTCCCGGTCAGGGAGGTAAAATATTTGTATATATTAAAATGCGTTACTGCATTCTACCATCTTCTCACACATATAACCTTGGTAACTTGATTTGGGTCTTGAATTTGTGATTCCGTGGCTGCCGAGTGCCCGTGGGAGATGTTCGTGAAACCTCGCTATCACTGTTCTGGCAAGAACACATAGGTAATGTCCATGACATCTCATAAGGCGTCTGGTTGAACATCTCTTTAACGGGTCGTGTAGCTGAGCGGTATCAACCGTGCCTGTCGATCTTACGGCGCGGGTTCGAGTCCCGGTCAGGGAGGTAAAATATTTATATATATATATATATATATATATATATATGTATGTATATATATATATATGTATATATATATATATATATGTATATATATATATACATATACATATATATATACATATATATATATATATATATATATATATATGTATGTGTATATATATATATATATATATATATATATATACATACATATACATACACACACACACACACACACACACACACACACACACACATATATATATATATATATATATATATATATATATATATATATATATATATATACATGTGTGTGTGTGCGCGCGCGCGCGTGTGTGTGTGTGTGTGTGTCTGTGTTTATGTATGTATGTATGTATATGTGTGTAAGCCTGTGTATGCACCCTGGTATATATTAAGTTGTTTATGATAATAGGATATCATTCTCCAGTTTAGATACATACTTGCGGATTACATGTATTATCTTTATCAAGTGTACTTGCATCTTTCCAGCTTTGTCCTGTATGGAAATACACAAATATGGAGTTCATCATTGCCCATTTCATACATCAGTCTCCTCTCCCTCAGTCTCATCACTGAGTGGTGGTCAAGTAAAGATATGTGGTTATTCATTAATACAACTGGCTGCTTCATCCTACATACACTACACTATGGCCAGTGTTTTGATATAATTTTCCTACGACGAACAAAATCTACGAAATATACTAAAAGCTGTATCCTACACTGGCGTATCAAAAAAGGTCTTCCCTTTACTTATCTCGTGAGAGTTCCGCTCTATTCACAGCGGAAGAATGTGATGCAAGCGAGGATGACAAGCTTCATGGCAGCGTCGTTGCACGAACTGACGCTATCACAAAAGTTAATTACTTACTCTCAAAATGGCACTCCATGGTTTGGCTATTCGTTCCAAATGACACTCCATGTTTTGGTTATTCGTTCCAAATGGCACTCCATGTTATGGCCATGCGTTCCAAATGGCACTCCATGTTTTGGCTATTCGTTCCAAATGGCACTCCATGTTTTGGCTATTCGTTCCAAATGGCACTCCATGTTATGGCCATGCGTTCTAAATGGCACTCCATGGTTTGGCTATTCGTTCCAAATGGCACTCCATGTTATGGCCATGCGTTCTAAATGGCACTCCATGTTTAGGCCATTCGTTCCAAACGGCACTCCATGGTTTGGACAATCGTTACATTTACTGCTAATATATGACATCCAGCTAGGTCAGCTCATTAAGCTATTTCTCGGTACGCTATATTTGAAGCCACACACACACTGTGAAATCTGAGGCTAAAGTGACTTTCGACAAACGAACCAGTGGGAGTTGAAGTAAAGGATTTTTGTGACGCCCAGGACTCCCTTCAGGGGCAGCCAAACGCGACATCAAGTTAGGTAGTTATCGGCGTGTCTGGCCGCCTCGTTGCTTTGGGGAGAGTGTAATTCTTGCAGAAGAAAAAATATATATGGATGTCATCTAATATATCATCATCATACCTACGCAATCATTCCCACAGTTTAGTAGTTATTGCACTTATCACAAACCGCCATGTAACACGCTGAACCATCGCTGATTCAAATAATCTTGAAGTCAGGTATGTTGCATGATTTAACACTAAGATGCTCAATGATCTCAAAGGCCCTTGTTTTTTTTTACTCGAATAACTATACTTTGCCAACTCTTATCATAAAAAAAAGATATCCCGAAGTTCCCTACGTCATAGGCTCAATCACGGAGAGCTACTGTGAAGAGTCCAGATGTACAGTTTATTAAAAATCTTCACTGAATTTAAACTCGATAATTAACAATGAGGATGAGGCTCTAGAGTCTTTCCCCGAGCCAACTCAGACTGAACCAGTCGATGTCTGAGGTCTTGGTGTACGATGGTGAGCTTTGTCTGACAAAAGATACCGATCTCTTCGAGAATAAAAGATAAAGTATAAAAAGTAAATCAAAACATAAGGAAGTCACCGGAAAGACATATCTGGCAATACCTTGTCATTCCTGTCTAATCAGCTTTTATAGGTATGATCACTCTGTAATTCTTAATACCATTTACTGGATCATGCTGTATTACCTCATAACCCTCATGCAAGTTCTATACAGTATTTTTGTTTATGTATCATTTAGAGACTGAAAATCACTATAACTCTATCTTTCGCCTATTCCAATCTTATTTGTACTTGTAATTTTATAAATTCGTTATATCATTAAAGATCTTTGATGTGTGCTTTGAAGGGGAGAGGGGGGGGGAGCCGAGGGATAGGCACCAGGTTCTTAAGTTTCGTAACTGAATACTTTTAATATTTTGATTTGTGTGTGTGTGTGTGTGTTTGTTTTTCTGTGTGCACGTGTTTGTGTGCTATACCGTAATATATTTTTCTTCCACAACAAATACAAACTCCACCTTTTATACTAAACCATAAAAAAAAAATCTACTGAGAATAAACTTGGAATTAAACACCACCTTAGATTAATTAAACAATCGTCTGTATTTTACGAAAGATATGAACTGAATTCGAACTCCTAAGCATATGATCTGAATCAAAGTGGCAATTCTATTCTGAAATATCAGTCGACTGAAACTAATAACCTTTTTTTTAGAGGACAGCTTCGGATCTGAAAGGATTTTTTTTTTCTTTTTATATATAAAGATGGAATCAATCTAGGGCTGGTTGTTAGATCCGATGTTTTATTACTTTTGTTAATTCTAAGCTCTTTCTCTCTATTTCTCTCTCTCTGTCTATCTATCTAGTTATCTGTCTATCTATCTATCTTTCTTTCTCTCTTTCTTTCTTTCTTTCTATATTTCTTTCTCTCTTTCTTTCTCTCTCTCTATATATATATCTATCTATCTATCTATCTATCTATCTATCTATCTGTCTGTCTATCTCTCCCTTTCTTTCTCTCTCTCTCTCTCTCTCTCTATCTGTCTATTTGTCTATCTCTCTATCTATTTATCTATATATCTATCTCTATATACCTATTTATCTATCTATCTATATATATATCTATCTATATCTT
>NW_028234428.1:9002694-9010194 GCF_977035675.1 Penaeus japonicus
TGCATGATTCTACCTTTGTGACATTAGTGACTTCTATACGACAGACAATATCCCGCAAATCACATTTCGTTCTTGAAGAACTGAATTACTATCTGCCATTTAACAATTAACCACTATTCGAGTTTCTACCGATGACTAAGCAATACAAATATAACTTTGTGAGGCAATCCTTGTGTTCAGTCAAACAAAAAAGCGTTCGTTTTTTCCGTTTTTCTCATTTCTTCACCCTCCATTTAACACAACACATTTTGTTAAACGTCATCTTGGTTCACCGTTCATTATTCCTATTTAGTATTTTGTCATTTAAATGAAAGAAAGAGAAAAAAAAAGAAAACAAGGGCGACATGGCAACAGCTCATTCTCTGAATCCCTCTCTCCTCTGCCTGCTGCCTCCTGTGCTGCGCACCACAGCACGAGAGCGAGAAGTCGAGTCGAGGATCACGAAGGCCCACGCCATTCTTACCATTCTAACCAGGAGGAGGAGAGGAATCGCAAAAGGCGGAAGGAGAAGGCCTGTGTCGATAATCTGCTCGCCTTCCCTCCACTTCTCCTGGAGGATCGCGTGCTGAAATGTCTTGGAGCGAGTCCTTCGCCAACACAGCGGAGTGAGGCCGCCTTGGGAGTCAGTTCCCGCTGAGGTAGGCGGAGTAGAGCTTTCTGGTCTTCTCCTGAACCCATGGGCGTTCTAGCGACTGCGAACGAGGCACGCCCACGCCCACTCGTACGGAAGTCCTCACTTCGTCCCGCTTCCGTCGGCACCATCTGGAATGATTTTTTTTTTTACAAACACGTAGAAAGATGAGATTGAAAATAGTTATGAGCAGGTCTATGGCCATGAGAGTCGAATAAAAAAGACGGACATTTGACTGATACAATTGTTATCATGTCATCAGTGCGAAAATGATTAAAAAAAATTGTGATGCTAAAGAAAAGGACATATTTGATCTTAAATCTAATCCGTTCTCGAATCGGTCAATGAAACCGACAATGACGTAAAAAGATCCCGGACCCCTTAGCGCCCACTCGACTCACTCCTTATAGGCCACCTCGCACTCGGCCTTCGTCCTCGCGTAGCGGCTCTGGTCCTCGATGCGCCGCCGCTCGCCGCGCATCTTCTTCTCGAGTCTCAGCTGCTCCCTCTTGCGGGACAGCCACGCTTGGAACGCTTCCTCGGCCCGCGCGCGCCGCTCCGCCACCTCCGAGCTGCTCCGGCCGCCGCTGACCTTCGTGCTCTGCCTGGGGGGAGAGGGAGGGAGGGAGGGGGTTAGTGGGGAGGGATGAGGGAAGGAGTGGGTGTCCGGGATAGTGGATGAGTATGGTGGATGGAGCTGAGGGGGCTGAGGGGGATGAGGGGACTCAAGGAACGCGGGTGAGTGATGGGGGACGGGATGAGGAATGGGGTGAAGGATAGAGACGTACCATGGAAGTGTGAGATGCGATGCGGGATGACTGAGGGAGATGAAGTGAGGAGTCGGAGATGAAGTGGATATGAGGACAGAGAGTGGAGGAAGTATGAGGTATTGGAGGGAGGAGGAGCGGAGGAGGAGGCACACTATGAAAGCTTAGAGATGAGCAGAAAGGAAGAATTCTCGATATCACCTACACGCCGAAATCCTTTGACACTAATCCTTCGCGCATCAACCCGTTAAAGATACAGATTTTGTCTCTTGTTGAAAAATCTTATTCATGAAACTGAATATCTTAACAAATCAGGAGACGAATTTGACACATTCTGATAATAGTCTTCATAGGAAATACATTTATAAAGACTGAAATAGGTTAGATTTATATCTTACGTTGTTAAGATATTCATACCTTTCTTCTACATTCTTTCATTCTTCTTTTCTTCTCTGTCTCTTCTATAAACTCCTACATGACAATTATTTTGTTCTTGACGATAGACAATAAAGATAATAAGATTAAATCCTCATGTATTTGTCTATAACTAACTGTCTTTAGATATTCATTTATATCTCTATCTAGATCTCCTCATATAACAGCTTCGATTTGACCATTATTATTAATAATAGTAATGATATTAATGAAAATAATGATATAAAATGATAATAATGATAACAATAGCAATGACAATAATAGTAACAATTATATTGCTGATGATAATGATAATAATGATGAAAATAAGGCTAATAATCATTGCATTAATAATAATGTTGAAGTAGTTATTATTTTCTGTTATTATTGTCGTTATCATTGTTATTATTATCAATATCGTGACTAATATAATTATCATTGTCATTATTATGAATAATATTGTTATTACTATCATTATTATTGCCATTATCATTATTATTATTAGCATTATCATGATTTTTGTCGTCATCATCATAATTATTTTTGATCATTTTTTTCATTATCATTATTATTAACATTATCATTAGTATCATTATCATCAATATTTTCATCATTATTATCATCATTATTTTCATCATTATTATCATCATTACTATCATCATCATTGTTGTTGTCATTGTTACTATTATTATTATTATTATCATTTTCTTTATCATTGTCATCATTATTACTATCATTATTAGTATTATTACTATTATCATCATTGTCTTCATCACTATTATAATCACTACTATTATTATTATTGTCATTGTTATCACTGTTATTATCATTATCATTATTATCATTATCATTACTATTATCAGTATTATTAACAGCATAATTAACATTATTATTACTATCATTATCGTTACCTACTAATATCATTATTTTTACTATTATTATCACTATCATTATCCTTATTATTTCTATCATCATTACCGTTGTTATAATCTTTATGCTTATCATCATCACAATTGTCATCATTATCATTATTCGTATAATTATTGTTACCATTAATATAGCATCATAATTATTATACTACGTAAAAAAGATACTTTATTTTGTCTTTGGTCAGTAAGTATCATTTCCTAAATGCTTCTGCCTAGAAAGCAAAGATAATGTCTATCTTTCCATTCAGACTTTGCTTTTATGCCCTGGACAGCGATATCTTGAGACTGGCCTATTACCCCGTACATTCTAGACATATGCAGTGCTGAGCTGCTGAATTTCTAGCACTCTCAAGAACTTTCTAGAAGTTTCAAGAATATTCGAGAAGTTTCTAAACGTTTCAAGATATCTTTTTAGAACGTGCTGATAGCAAAGATGAAGTATAGCTCAACGGTTTAGTTATCGGAGACTTCAAAATTATATTATTCTTGATGAGTTTCCAAAGCGGCGTTACAAATTTCCCAAGTTATCTTTGCTTTTGGGACAACAGGGACCATACGACATGCTACCATAGGCTAGATTGGCCACAGCTGGCCAAGTTTAGTCAAAAGGGGGTAAATGGTAGACCCCCAGAAGGTATTATTACCACCACAGCAATTGGAATTGGGCCTTATGAAACAATGTGTCACAGCTCTCGATAAAGAGTTCGAAACCTTCAAGTACATTCAAAATTTCTTTCCTAAGCTATCCGAAGCAAAAGTGAAAACCGGTGTCTTTGGTTGGACCACAAATAAGGAAGAAGATCATGGGGTGCCAGGAATTCTTCCCTCGGAAACTCACTAGGACAGCGGAAGCAGGTGGAACAGCTTTGCCGAAGGACTCCCTAAAGGAATCTCAAGGCCGAACTCTATGCGGAGTTTTTTGAGTCCCTGGTGAAGGACTACGGCAAAAGAGGCTACAGGATGTTCCTCTCGATCCAGATCCTTGACGTTCATCTTAATATATTCATGAACATGGGAGGATATTCGGAGGAGCAGGTCAGCGAGGACTTCCACCTGGATATACTGGACTTTGAACGCCGCTACCAAGGATTGTATATTTGGGGCTGATTCATAAAAGTAACTTGCAATGATACCGTAAATCGTGAAAAACTACTTTTTTTCTCTCTTGTATGATTCTATGATAAATATATGCTGCTTTTGAATTACTGTTTTGCTCTGACGTTTTGTGAGAGAAAATATTCGTATTCCCCAGTTTCCCCAAAGGGAATGGGTAAATAAAATTTTAAAAAATCGTTATCCTGGTCATAAAAGCAAAGTTTGTGGGTAATATTAGCCATTTTTCGTACATTTTAGGAGTTAGCACATAGCAAATAACAGTATCATCAATGTCATTATCATCATAATCATCACTGACATTACTACTATTATTAACATTATTATCATGATCGTTGGGAGGGCGATGCCCCCACCCCCTCCCCCCCGTGAGCGGTGCTTTAAGGGGCACAGTTTCATAACAGGTACAAAAAGGCATAATTTTTGCAGGTAACAACCTTGCTTATACTGAATATCTACCAATTTTACGCAGCAATTTTCCCTTAGACACTTCATGCCATCCCCACCCGTCGGGCCTAATACCGTCGCTATTGTTGGCAAGCTCTAACTAACAGCAATATAAGTGCACTCTAGACATCGCAAGAATCATCATCATTATTGTTATTGAGGTTGACATTGTTATTATCATCATTATGATTAACTATGATAACTATTGATAGTAATTATGATTCACAGTGCCACTAATAATAATAACAATGACAAATAGACGAGTATCCCCATGAAATCGTTGAAAAGAACATTTTCTGAAAAGAATGAAAAGAGAATGGTTAGAGCATCACGCCATGCACAGCAAAATCCCCACTTGGACCGTAATTTTTTACTTTTTCGCAAGAGCAGCCTGTCTGTTCTTCTGATGCAGCCACGCCTTAAACACTGCCTCGTTCTGCCTTTTCCTGTCCTCGGTCTCCTCTGCCGCTGCCGCCCTGAGGAAGTAGATGTGTGATTTAGGTAATAAGTAGGATAATGGTATTTCAGAATGAGCAAAGGAAGGAATGGTGTGTGTGGAGAGGGGGGGGAGTGGAGGGGGGTGTAGGTGTGGGTGTGTGTTTCTCTGTGTGTGTGTGTGTGTGTGTGGGTGGGTGGGAGTGTGTGTGTGTGTGTGTGTGTGTGTGGGTGGGTGGGTGGATGGATGGGTGGGAGGGTGTGTGTGTAGGTGGGTGGGTGAGTATATATGTGTGTCTGTGCACGATTTCTTATGTTCGTATTACATCAACCTTAATCCTTGAATAATTATACAAATATGGCCACCCGTTCGCTCTCCTCGTTTCCCTTCACCCACCGATGGAGATCCGAGGCGCTCGCAGCTTTCCTGACCCGGTGCTGCGGCGCTGTTCTCACAGCAGGAGGAGTCTGTCCAGAGCGTGCGACTGCTGCCGGCGACGGAGTGATGGGCGTGAGGGAGAGGCCTTGGTGGGTGTTGGCAGGCACCTTGACAGGGCTGCTGCTGACCCCTCTCTTGGCGCGTCCTGATGCAGGGCTTTTGTGCTGGGTGGGGCGGACGGGCCCGCCCATGGGAGTACGAGTGCGTCCCCTGGAGGTCGAGGAGGAGGAGGAAGAGGCGGAAGAGGAATTGCCCGCCGACGAGGGAGGAGATGAAGAAGAAGAAGAGGCCGAAGAAGAAGGGGAATGCGAGGAGAAGGTAGAAGCAGGAAAGAGAGAGCCGTGACCGGAGCGAGACGCGGGTCGAGAGGAGTTTTTGTACTTTCCGCCTTCCGTCGTTCGCATGGAGCCCAGCTTGTCTGAGGACAGGAGCGCCGGCTTGATGGTCGGCGGGCAGGCTGAGCTCCTCTTGAGCTTGGTTCTGCCCGCGGGAGCTTTCGTCGCGTCAGAGGGCGACTGACTCTCAGCGCGCTTCTTGCCCCGCTCGCTGGACGACGTTGCTGACGTTTTCCTGGAGGCGCTTTGGTCCTTCCTGCTCTTGTGGCCTTGCTTCTGGAGTCCCTTGCTCTCTTGGCTCTCCCTCCTGCCGGGGCTGTCATCCGCGGTCTCTCTCGCTTGGGCTCTAACTGGGACCTCCTTCGGCTTCTCAATCTTGTCTCTCGACTGACGTGGAGAGACCGGCATCTGAACAGCGATACGCGGGGATGAAGTTTTGACCTCCTCCTCCGTGTCCTTTGAGCATGATGTATCATCCTGGATGTCCTCGAAGTCGTCCTCATACTCGTAACAGGCAAAGTCGGCTCCGTTCTTGGCCGGTAAAGATTCATTTTGTTCGACATTTTCTTTAGACCCTCTCCTTTCAAAGAGGCTTTCGGATTCTCCCTCTATTACTTCATCAACTTCCTGGAAATCCTCGTTAACACCATCGCCTAAACTACTGAAACCCTTTTCTACGTGTATTCTATCACTAACTTCTACTAACGACATGGAACCGCTTCTCACTTCAGGCACATCATGATTGACAGAGTCACCCCTTAAAGAAGTTTGATCTGACAAAGATTCGTTTTCTTTCATAAAGGTTTCCAGGTCAGCCAGTCCAGAGTCGTCCACTTTTAAAAGCGTTTTCTCACAAGGAATCTGTACGTTGGAGATGATCTGCTCCGAGGAGCCTTTACTCTTAGAAAGATTCAGGTGCGTGTCCTCGCGGTTATTTCCTAGGTTGAGTTTTGGTACATTTTTTCTCGCGTCATTCTGATGCTTTTCCCCACCTATTAAGAAGGAGTTAGTGTCACCGGAATCGAAATTGGTGTAATTCTTAATGATATCATTCCCGCTGCCCAAACCGTTTCTAACACTTTTATAATCACAGTTATCCTGCACAAAGTCATTACTGAAGTCGATCACATTCACGTTCCCTCCCAAGACCTCCTTGACCTCAGACGTGAGAGAGGTCAGTCCGTCGTCCTCTTCCTCGGCGTCATACAAGATGTCTGACGAGTCGCCGTAGCCGTCATCAGAATCTGGAGACACGAAAATGTTTTCATCAACTACACTTGAATCTGGTCATTATTTTTTCATTTCTAATCAACTACACTTAAATTTGGTTATAGTATGATACATTAACTCACTTCATCATTATTCATCTCCAATAACATCTAATAATATTTATCTGAAGTTGGACTTTGTATACAAAGATTGGTGTATATATCATTTTTATAATACTTGAACAAGTATCTTCTATGTACCTGTAACTGGGGCATCATTTCTAATCACTTGAGTTATTTATTTATTTATTTATTTTTTACTTGAATGCATCAAATTGTGCTACTGTGATTAAACTCGCCTTACAGGATAAACCGAAATAGAATTAACAAAGTCTCCCTAGAAACAAAATAGAAAACGATTTTTTAACTATTAAAGAAAATGAAACTTTTAGGGGTAACTCACCTGATGGGTAATACTCTCGAGGAGACTGATAATCTGCGATAACATCCCTGAATCGGATGGTTATCGCACGATCGCATTCTGCAGGTGTCGGGTCCTCCAACAGCGCACGATTGACCTCTTTCAACCTCTCCGTCATGTCATAAGGAGCAATATCTACATCTGTAAATATTTCGTGAAAATAGAATCTCGAAAGAATATGTGAATTGTTGTGTTTACTTTGGTTTTAAAAAATATACGTGTTTATTATGATATGATGTGCGTTATTATTATTATTACTAGTAGTAGTAGTAGTATAATTATTTCCATTATCATCATCATC
>NW_028234428.1:9040194-9043643 GCF_977035675.1 Penaeus japonicus
CTATCTATGTATCTATCTTTCTCCTCCTCCTCCTCTTGTTCTTCATCCTCATCTTCCCTACACCCATCCTCATCCTCTCATGCCCTCTCTCATCATCATCCACTTCCATCTTCTCCTCCTCTTCCCTTCCCGTACCTCCCCATGGCTGCCCCTCTCTTCCCCCTCCGTCTTCCACTTCTGCCCCCCACCCCCTTCTTTTTTCCCCTTCTTCTTCCTCTTCACTCTTCCTCCTCCATTTCTCTTCTCTTCACAATTCTCCCAAACTGCTTCCACTAGTATCTTCTTCTTCTTCTTCTTCTTCTCCTCCTCCTCATTCTCCTTCTCATTCTCCTCCTCCTCCTCCTCCTTCTCCTTCTCCTTCTCCTTCTTCTTCTTCTTCTGCTGCTGCTGCTGCTCCTCCTCCTCCTCCTCCTCCTCCTCCTCCTCCTCCTCCTCCTCTTCCCCTCCACCCCCTCCACCGTCCTCCGACTCAAAGCAAATGGAAAAGAATGACCTCAACACGCAAGCAATACCCAATAAGTTCCCCATGCATGATCAATGCATGCGATTTGAAAGCACGACCCCCGAATATAGTCTGGTTAGCTCTGTTTGTTTCGTGGTTATCAGTGAGAATAATATTTTGTACTTGAAAGAGAGAGGGAGAGAGAGAGAGAGAGAGAGAGAGAGAGAGAGAGAGAGAGAGAGAGAGAGAGAGAGAGAGAGAGAGAGAGAGAGAGAGAGAGAGAGAGAGAGAGAGAGAGAGAGAGAGAGAGAGAGAGAATGAGGTAGAGAGTGGGAAGGAAGGAAGGAAAGAGGGAGGGAGGGAGGGAAGAAGGAAGAAGGAAGAAGGGAAAAGGAGGGAGGGAGAAAGGGAAGGGGAGGGAGGAGAAGAGGAAAGAAGGAGGAAAAGAAAGGAGAAGGATGGAGGGAACGAGGGAGAGCAGGAAGGAAAAAGGGGGTAAAGAGGGTAGGAAGTAAAAAGGGAGGGAGGAAGGGAGAGATAAATAGGCTCAGAGAGAGAAGAAGGGAGGGAGGAAGAAGGGAGGGAGGAAGCTGGATTGTCAGAAAATAGGTACATGAATGAGTGAGTGACTGGACGAGTCAATGAGTAATTGTGTGAATGACTAAATGGGTGAATGAGTATAAAGGAGAATAAATGAGTAAATTCGAATCGATAAGTGAGTAAGTAGGAATAGGAATTAGTGTATAAATAAAGAAGCTAATGAACTAACCATTTCTCAATCCATCTAATTATCTTTACAATCATGAATATGTTAATTCATCCAAAAAATGAATGCATGAATAAATAAATCAGCTAGTATTTGCATGTGATTGAACAGGCAAGCGAGTGAGTGAGTGAGTGAGTGAGTGAGTAAGTGAGGGAGCGAGCGAGTGAGTGAGCGAGCGAGTGAGTGAGTGAGTGAGCGAGTGAGTGAGCGAGCGAGCGAGCGAGTGAGCGAGCGAGCGAGTGAGTGAGTGAGTGAGTGAGTGAGCGAGCGAGCGAGTGAGTGAGCGAGTGAATGAGTGAGTGAGCGAGCTAGTGAGTGAGTGAGTGAGCGAGCGAGTGAGTGAGTGAGCGAGCGAGTGAGTGAGCGAGTGAGTGAGTGAGCGAGCGAGTGAGTGAGTGAGTGAGTGAGCGAGTGAGCGAGTGAGTGAGCGAGCGAGCGAGTGACTGACTGAGCGAGTGAGTGACTGAGCGAGTGACTGATAATACTAAATGACGAAAAATGACTCGACCTTTTGCTGCAGTGAGCTCGTCCAGCGCCTCGGCTCCTTACCTGTGGATGGAGGGGAAATATTCATGAGTATTACACTTCAACGGCGAAAACAGGGGACAAGAGATGGTCTTATAAAAAAAATGAAATATTAATAAAATAAAAAATATGTGTATATGTGTGTTTGTGTGTGTGTGTGTGTGTGTTTGTGTGTGTGTGTGTGTGTGTTTGTGTTTGTGTTTGTGTGTGTGTGTGTGTGTGTGTGTGTTTGCGTGCGTGAGGAAGATAAGCGTTAAAATCCAGACTTTTGAAACAGCTGCTCCATCTATTAATAAACTGATTTTGTGTAAAATAGTTTCTTTTATATAAGTCTCCTTATTGGCTTACAATATATGCCCGAGAAACCTACAGACAATAACAAGAAAATGACGTGCTAAAAAGCGGTACATTTCCTTGGAAGATTTTAATAGGAATTCGAACATAATACTTAATGCGACTGTTGCGTGTTCTCTCTCTGTGAAAAGAAATAATTAATACGATGCATTGACGAGTGAGTACCTTGAGCTATTTTATCTTTCTTTCTTTTTTCTTCTTTTTTTCTATTTTGTCTCCAAGGACACATAAGGTTCATTTTTACTCGCCTGTGCTATTTTTGTTGACTGGAGGACATTTGTGGTTTTGTTTTTTACTTATGGGTTGATATTTGTGATTTGCTATTTGCGACTATCTGCAGGAGGTGTTTTGTATGCGGGTGTGTATGTGTGTTTGTATTTGTGTCTGTATGCTTGCATGTTTTTTTATGCTTGTGTGTTTGCATATTTGTGTGTTTGTGTATGTATGTATATGTATATATATGAATGCAATATCCTTTGATAAAAGGTATAATAACAATTATCCATATCCATATATATAGCTGCATCCTTTTACTTACATGTATATAAACAAGTTGACCTTAGCTAAATAAAGATACCTCCATAACAAGGGGGCACTTATTTCTATTTATATGTTCACTAATACTTCAAGGACAGTACACTCTTCCTTCCTCGTCCTTACTCTCGGGTTTATCCTTATCAACGGAGCATTATGTCCGTTATATCCGTTACGCTGATATACTTGGGTGTCCATTAAGTAGCTATGATCGAATCGCAGTTTTCAATTAGTTCGAATTTTGTCTCATTTTAACTTCCTTGTTGAATTGGCGAATCCGAATTTTATTCATTTGCTTTATATGTTATATATTTATGAGGTTTGTTTTAAGTGTATTGACTTATGGGAGGAGGGGAGGGGGAGAGGGTGGCCATGAAGGAGTGGGGTTGAGGGAGGTAGGGGGGAGGGGAGGGGAGGGGAGGGGAGGACAGGTAGTGTAAGCGGGACGTGTGATGTTGGTCAATGGGGGAGGGGGGTGGGGGAGTGACAGGAAGGGGGGGTCGATGGAGAAGGGGAGAAGCAAAGAATAGGAAGTGAAAGAGAACGTGAATGACAGAAGAAGGGGGAGAGCTTGAGAATGGTAGGGGGAGGGAGAGGTTGAGAGGAGGGAAGTGGGAAAGGGGAAGGGAGGAGGAGGAAGGAGTTGGATATAGAGAGTAGAGTTTGGACGGGGAGAGAGGAGGGGGAAGGGGAGAGGGGAGGGGGTTGGGGTAGGGGGAGGTCAGGAAGATTGAACTGGGAAACTGCGTCACATCTTTTGTGTTCGTGAGGCTGTTGCATGTCAGCTGGGTTCCATTTTTTCTGCCATCTCCCTATCCTCTCTCTGCC
>NW_028234428.1:9043743-9048743 GCF_977035675.1 Penaeus japonicus
GTGTGTAGGGGGTAGAAATTGGAATGAGAGAGAGAGAGAGAGAGAGAGAGAGAGAGAGAGAGAGAGAGAGAGAGAGAGAGAGAGAGAGAGAGAGAGAGAGAGAGAGAGGAGAGAATGATAGAGAGAGAGAGAGAAAGGGTAGGAGACAAACAGACAAACAGACAGGCAAGGCAGACAGACAAACAGACATACAGTCAGCTAGACAGAAAAAAACAAACATAAAAACACACAGACAGACGAAAACAAATAGACAGACAGAAACAGACAGCTAGACAGACAGAAAGACAATAAACAGAAAGACAGAGAGAGAAAGGAATGTCCCCAAATGTCAAGTCTTAGCCCCGTTCCTGAAAGTCGGTCGGATAAATGTCAGTGAGTGTTTCATCCCATCTGCTTCCTCTCGCGGAACGCGGAGAATATCTCTATAACTTATGATACAGTAACCTACTTTCTTTTCTGATTCTTTATCTGTTTGTTTGTTTTTCTTCATTCTTTCTTTTTTTTATATATTCTCATCCTTTTGTGTCTATGTAATTACATTGTATTTTTTTTGGTATCGTCAAATTTTTGTCTGTAACTTTATTGTGTATGTATTTCTTCTTTTTTTTCTTTATTTACTAATATTCTCTGTCTCTGTCTCTGTCTCTATCTCTATCTCTATCTCTATCTCTATCTCTATCTCTATCTCTATCTCTATCTCTATCTCTATCTCTATCTCTATCTCTATCTCCATCTTTATCTCTATCTCTATCTCTATCTCTATCTCTATCTCTCCCTCTCTCTCTCTCGTACTTATCTCTTCGTCTTCTTTCTCTTATCTTCTTGTTCATCTCTGCGTTCTAGACTACTATTAATTTTCTACCTATTACTTACTTGCCTTTCTATCTACCTATTCATTGCTGTCCTTCTCCCTTCTCTCTCTCTCTCTCTCTCTCTCTCTCTCTCTCTCTCTCTCTCTCTCTCTCTCTCTCTCTCTCTCTCTCTCTCTCTCTCTCTCTCTCCCTCTCTCTCTCTCTCTCTCTCTCACACACACACACACACACACATACACACATACACACACACACACACACACACTCACACACTCTCTCACTCTCTCTCTATCTCTCTCTCACTCTCTATCTCTCTCTTTCTCTCACTCTCACTTTCTCTCACTCTCTCACTTTCTCTCACTCTCTAACTTTTTCTCACTCACTTTCTATTTTTTCACTTTTTCTTTCACTTTCTCTCTCTCTCTCACTTTCTCTCTCTATCTCTCACTTTCTCTCACTCTCTCACTTTCTCTCACTCTCTCACTTTTTCTCACTCACTTTCTCTCATTTTCTCACTTTTTCTTTCACTTTCTCTCTCTCTCTCTCTTTATCTCTTTATCACTGTCTCCTCACTTTCTCTCTCACTTTCTCTCTTTCCTATTATCTCCCTCTCTCTTACTTTAACTCTCTCTCACTTTATCTCTTTCTCACTCTCTCTCTCCCTCACTTTATCTCTCTCTCACTCTCTCTCACTTTCTCTCTCTCTCTTACTTTCTCTCTCTCTTACATTCTCTCTCTCTCATTTTCTCTTTCCCTCTCTTTCTCTCACTTTTTCTCACTCTCTTTCTCTCTCACTCTTTCTATCACCATTTCTCACTCACCCTTTCTCTCTAAGAAAACGAAAATGAAAAGATAAGAAAACGAAAAGGACGAGATAAATAAGCGACTCTCTCGACAGTAGAGTTTCCAATCCCCTTAAAAGCTTAACTGGAACCTAAGAACCTTATCGAGCACTAAGAGTCCTCGGCCAATCCCTAGTCACGGTAGAGCTTTCGTCTGACCTCTGTCCTCAAAGGATGTGGCTGAGATTAGGTTACTTTTCTTCGTATTGTTTATTATTTGTATTATTTTTTTTCCTTTGTGTGTGTGTTTGTGTGTGTTTGTGTGTGTGTTTGTGTGTGTTTGTATTTGTGTTTGTGTTTGTGTTTGTGTTTGTGTGTTTGTGTGTTTGTGTGTGTGGGTGTGTTTGTGTGTGTGTGTGTGTGTGTGTGTGTGTGTGTGTGTGTTTGCGTGTTATCTTCTGGTCTGTATCTTTGGCTACGGGTCTCTGTGTCTGTGAGTATGTGCGCTCTATTTTAATGCTAATGTCTATCTAAGTTTGTGTCTCAATGGCAGTGTGTCTATGGCTATGCGTAATCTTGTACCTACTACTCAGGCTTATTTTGTCAGTGGCAAAGTCTTCATTCATTATTACCTGTTTCCGCGTTCGTGTGTCTACGCCAAGGTCTCTACCTATAGTATGTATATCTAGGTCCGTTTTGATATATCTAGATCTGATCTTTATTCAGCAACTTAGATCAATATCGAAAGCTAGTTTAGCAGGCAAAAGGGCACTTAACTGTTAAAAGGCCGTAAATTCAGTTGCGTTTAAGTTATGTTAGTAATTCAACCATCATCATTGGATGTGGATATCGGTTGGGGATATTTTTGGCATTATGAAGAGAGGGAAGCAGGAGGTGCAAGAAGAAGAAGACGAAGGAGAAGAAAAGGAGGAAAAGAAGAAGAAAAAAACAAGAAGGGAGAGATCAAAGAATAAGGGATGGTGGCATAGAAAATAAAAATCACTGAATGAAGAAAAGAAGAAAAAAAAGAGGGTGAAGAAGGAGAAGGACGAAAAGCGAGGTAAAGCGAAAGAGACAAAAACAAAGAGATATTACCAATGCATAAACGTGAGTGCGTGTTTCAAGCAGAATACATATCAGAATGCGTGCAAGTATTCGTTTTCGAGTGTGTCTGTACCCTATCATGCTGCATTATTTCCTTTTTCGCGTGTGTGGAGTCATGGGTGGCACCAGTCGTCAGGATATAAAACTATTCATCACATTACGACTCTTGTTCGTTTTGCTGTAACCTTTTTACCGTCATCACAGGTTCCGTCATCACACCACCTGCTACGATTGCACAATCCTCATATGCGCAGTCATCACAATATCCGCAATGGATAGCTTAATCCTTACCATCATTACCATGGTCATTATCATCTTTATTGGGTTCATCTTTCATTTCTCTCGTCGTAATTAAAATCCGAACGCTATTAACCGCAATCCAGCGATAAATCGGAAGAACCCGCCTATTTTCTGGGCCTTTGGGTTCATCGGTTCATTTACGTCTTTTTAGCTTACCTGTAGACATGAGCAATATACACCGCTTATAACCTTGAACCCAACGGCTGAAATATAAAATAGCACGAGATAAGACGAGGAATGTCGATTATGACTAAATGGCTGAACGAAAAAGAGTTGTTGTCACATGCTGTTTCTGTCTTTCCTCTTTATGTCTGTCGTTCTCACTTCTCTCTCTCCTCTCTTTCTTTCTCTTCCTAGTTCTCTGTCTCTCTTCTAGTCTCTTTCTTTTCCTTTTTAATCAATTCATTATATTTCCTCTATTAAACTCTCTTTTTTCTTTCTCTCTCTTTCTCTCTCTTTCTTTTTCTCCTCTTTCTCTTTTCTCTCTCTTTCTCTTTCCTTTCTTTCTTTCTTTCTTTCTTTCTTTCTTTCTTTCTCTCTCTCTTTCTCTTTTTCTTTGATTTTCTCTCTCCTATCTCTTTATATTTTTCTATCTCTTTCTCTCTCTTTTCCTGATTTTCTATTCTTCTCTCTCTCTCTCTCTCTCTCTCTCTCTCTCTCTCTCTCTCTCTCTCTCTCTCTCTCTCTCTCTCTCTCTTAGCCTTTCTCTCTTAGCCTCTCTCTCTTAGCCTCTCTCTCTCAGCCTCTCTCTCTCTCTCCCAGCCTCTCTCTCTCTCTCTCTCAGCCTCTCTCTCTCTCTCAGCCTCTCTCTCTCTTAGTCTCTCTCTCTCAGCCTCTCTCTCTCAGCCTCTCTCTCTCTCAGCCTCTCTCTCTCTCAGCCTCTCTCTCTCTCTCTCAGCCTCTCTCTCTCTCAGCCTCTCTCTCTCTCTCTCTCTCTCTCTTAGCCTCTCTCTCTCTTAGCCTCTCTCTCTCTTAGCCTCTCTCTCTCTTAGTCTCTCTCTCTCAGCCTCTCTCTCTCTCAGCCTCTCTCTCTCTCAGCCTCTCTCTCTCTCTCAGCCTCTCTCTCTCTCTCTCTCTCTCTCTCTCTCTCTCTCTCTCTCTCTCTCTCTCTCTCTCTCTCTCTCTCTCTCTCAGCCTCTCTCTCTCTCAGCCTCTCTCTCTCTCAGCCTCTCTCTCTCTCAGCCTCTCTCTCTCTCAGCCTCTCTCTCTCTCTCTCAGCCTCTCTCTCTCTCAGCCTCTCTCTCTCTCTTAGCCTCTCTCTCTCTTAGCCTCTCTCTCTCTCTTAGCCTCTCTCTCTCTCAGCCTCTCTCTCTCTTAGTCTCTCTCTCTCAGCCTCTCTCTCTCAGCCTCTCTCTCTCTCAGCCTCTCTCTCTCTCAGCCTCTCTCTCTCAGCCTCTCTCTCTCAGCCTCTCTCTCAGCCTCTCTCTCTCTCAGCCTCTCTCTCTCTCAGCCTCTCTCTCTCTCGGCCTCTCTCTCTCTCAGCCTCTCTCTCTCTCAGCCTCTCTCTCTCTCTCAGCCTCTCTCTCTCTCAGCCTCTCTCTCTCTCTTAGCCTCTCTCTCTCTTAGCCTCTCTCTCTCTTAGCCTCTCTCTCTCTCAGACTCTCTCTCTGTCAGCCTCTCTCTCTCTCTCAGCCTCTCTCTCTCTCAGCCTTTCTCTCTCTTAACCTTTTTCTTAGCCTCTCTCTCTCTTAGCCTCACCCTCTCTCCCTTACTCTCACTCTCTCTCTCAGTCCCTCTCTCTCTTAGTTTCTCTCTCTCTTTTAGCCTCTCTCTTCCCTAATCTCTATCTCTCATAGTCTCACTCTATCCTAGTCTCTCTCCTCCCCTCTTTCTTTCCTATTCTTCTCTGCCTCTCCTTCTCTTTCTCTATCTCTCTTTCACTCTTTCTCTCTTTTCTCTCTCTCCTCTCTCCTCTCCCTTCTCTCTTCTCCCTTCTCTCTTCTCTCTTCTTTGTTTTGTATATACATATATGGTCACAAGTATCCATCCCTTAGTCATCCTC
>NW_028234428.1:9111243-9131243 GCF_977035675.1 Penaeus japonicus
TGTATATTCCATTTACATCATCATCGTTAACATCTTCACATGCAATATTGAAATGTAACCTCAACGTGTATTGATATGATCTTATATTATATCTTTATAATTTGGTGATATATTTCTTCATTTGATTTTATATTTTTGTTTAATTTCCTCTAATCTCATTCTATTTAAAGGTCGCGCTCTATAGGTTCTTGACCCCGACACGTCAGACATAAGATCCAACGCCATCCGCTCGACACTCAACGCCTTTTAGAGATTTCGATTCTTTTATTAAAGGTGTTATTGGCCCTACGTGACGTTCACTTGTTCCTCGAAAGTGTAAACATTCAACACCATCATGTCGGTCTCTTCAGGTGACGTGGAAATAGACATTTCAGGAGATATTGACGTTCCTGCCCAAGTTACGGAGTCAAAAAAGTCGAGGTATGGAATTTAAACTTTGATTCTTCGACATGAAAACTTGTAGGTTTAGAATTGTTAGGTTTCGTGCCTGTTTAGGGGGTAGAACAAGAAATTTCGGGTGACACGTCATAACAAAACGCACCTGTTATGAGTAATTTGATTGAAGTTGATTATAAAATGTATATAAAAATTAGTTTTATTTGTACAATATTTTATGTTTTTTTGTAGTTTTGGGATATATAAGGTGTTAATGAATCTGGATATGTGTGCAGTACAGAGTAAAGGAGATATAAACAGAAAATATGATAGATATAAATTTGTCTATGCTAGCCTGGAAGAAAACAAAAATCCTTGGTAAATTTGGATAAAGACGCAACCAAACCTCTAGGCACGACACGATATTTTTTCTGGTAGTTTTCGTTCTGTTTTGTACAGTTTCGCTACTCATTTCCATCGGAAACCTTTCGTTGTTGAGTTACACCCCCCCCTCCCTCCCTCCCCACACGCGCGCCACCGTCGATACGGAACTAACGATTTCTGGCGCGAAATTTAAAGGTTTTTTTGCGTAATCAAAACACAACCCATAAACCTAACCTAACCTAACTTTGCCCCCCCCCCCTGGACCCCCCCCACTTTTAAGGCCACTGCATGGCCGGTAACTTTTCAAAACGAACGTCCACCACCGACCATGGAACTGACCGATTTTTGGTCTGCCCTAGCCAAGGGGGGGCTTCGCCCCCCCTCTGGACCCCCCTTATTAAACCACTGCGTGGCAGGTTCACTTTCAATAACCAATTTTAGCCTGCCCTAGCCAATGGCACTTCGTAGCATCTGACTTTTATCTTCGAATGCTACCACTTCTTACCTTAACTGGAGGCGTGTGAGGGGCCGGGTTGTAATTCACAGTTTTTGCACTCCATTTCCATTGGCAGAGCATCGTGGTCACATAATCATTTCAGTGATGCAGTGTTATCTTTATAAAAACCTTGATGAATTCCCACGGAGTATACCTACATCTTGCACACAATGCAGCCATCTCGAAACTGATTTTGAAATTCAAGCAAAGACCCAGACTCTATGTTCAATTGTCTGATTGGTCGATCATTTTGTCGGTTAGACCTATTGTTTCCCTATTGGTGCTATTATTATCACGTGACAGTATTGCCGTCTATCGATACTTTTTTCTATTTCCGCGGGGGAGGTTGGCGCATGCGCAGAGCCGATATTTTTCAGTCAGATGTTTGTTAAGACGGTGGAATCATCTCTCCCGTTAATCGTTTTTAATTATTTTCAAAATAATATATCTCGTTTATTTTTCGTTTCTAGAAGAAAAGAGTTTGTATGGGTTACATCATAATTAAAACTACGTCATGCCCAAAGGTTTGTTTTATCGCTACGTGTGGTTGCGTCTTTATCCAATAATACCTTTAAATTTTCCTAACTGTATGGAATACTGTCTGCACAGCAATTGTGGTTGCATACACCCTGACACAGAGTGATTTTTGGTGGGAATTTTGCATATGCTGTTCCAGCAAAACATGATACAAAAATCAGTTTGAAATGCGCTTGAAATGTCAAGGTCTCACATTCATGAATTATAAGGAACATGAAAGTACTATGAGTAGCTTGTCGATCTAGAGGTAAAACAAAAACAGTATTTGTCAGTGTAGGATGAAGGTGGAAAGGAATCCATTGGTACCACTTTCATAGTATTTAGTAACACAGCAGTATTCAGAATGTTAACCAACATTTTAGTTATTATTTGCATGATATTTGCATAATATTTTCTAGTTAACCCTTTGCCGACAGGCCCAGCAAGAACTAGCAAACCCCTATGCCTGGCCTATGTAATATCGCCTCGGGGACGTCACACTGGTGTGTCGCCCCATCATCAGGCACTTTGCTGTGTCACACGGGTGTGACGCCCCGTCATCATTGGGTTAATAGAATTATTTTTGATGTTTGATTATTGTTTAGAATAGGACCACATGTAGTTACAGATAGATAAATGATACTGTATTACAACGGGTCCAAAATGACACTGCTATATATATTCATCTGTTATAAAAGATAAAATAATATGATGGTTCCAAAAGGGCACTGCTATATATAGACACATTTGCAAGTGAAAGATCAGTCATATACAAAAAATGGTAGTTCCCACAGTGATTCAAGATTGCCGCAGCGAATGCCAAATACTATCAATTAAGATGTATATATAAGAACCCAGTCAGACAGGGAAAAATCTTTGGGGGACATAATGAAACTAGTCAAGAGATTGCAAAGCCAAGGGAACTTTTGGTGATGAAAAATGTTAAACATACTGCTAGTAGACCTTGCATATATCTTGCTTTGAGTCCAGAAAAGTTAGTGCTATTTATTCAGAAAAGCTCCATGTTGTCATGTTATTGTACAGATGGATTGTATGTAATGTATATAGTACATTTATGTTAGTTTTAGTGCAGAGAAACTAGCTATAGAGACAATTTCGGACCCATTATCTGTAGAGGGCATGAATTGATCAGTAGCCATGACTTTCAGCCAAGTCAACTATTGAGAAATATATATGATATATGTAATATAAGACCAGAAGTCAGCAGGTATTGGTCCATGATCCTTTTCACCTATTTGAATTTTATTTGATAAATTGTCTTAAAAGCATTTACCGCCTTCAGCAATAAAACAGAAACAGTATTCAAACATTACTTTACAAAATGAACTTTATTAGCTATCTTTGTGACATTATGGAAAGCTTATATGTCATATAACATTTTCATATCATTTGTTTATATCCATAAGCAACAATCTGGGAAGGGAATGAAGGAGGACAAAAATCTACAGGATAGAAAGTAAAAAAAGATGAAATGGAAGATGCATAGATGATGATGCAGTACCTGAAAAATATACAAATATATTTGCTATATACTGAGGCCAGCTATTGGTTACTTTGGCTGCAGGGCAGCTGTCCCTTAACCACTTAATGCCTGATAACATGACATTGGCTGGTCATCCGGCCGGGTGATGTGAACATGTCATCATGGCTTGGCATATGATATATCAGACTTACAGATGCTATTGATAGTTGTTCAGGGGAAGAATTTAATTCAATCAAAGATGTGTATTTGATTGTGATAATAGAAATCTTTAAAACAAAATGATTGTGCTTGTTACCTACTTGTTCAAAGATGTTTCCACAGCAAAAACAAAAACAATAGCAGTACTCTTGTGGCTTTAGGAAATACTTACATTAATCATTTGCCAACTGTAAAACAGTGATTTCCAAATAGATTTATGATTCTATCACAGACTTGTTCCCTATTTCTTAACCCATTGGAGCCGGTTGACATGATGACACGTTTTGTGGTTTTTGCATCAGACGCCCGGGATGGGATATTAGCGCAAGCCCAGCGCTCGAGTTGAGCGAACGGGCAGCCCAGGCTCGCGGCTTGTGCATCCGAGAATCTCGAAGCGTTAGGCATATGCGTTCGAGAACCCCAGTATTGCGACTGTGCATAGCCGGAATGGCCCCGGCATGAATGGGTTAAATGTCTGTCCACTCATTGATAAGACTATTGGATGCTCAGCTTTATGAGCAAATAAGTGCAATGCATATTAGTCCTCTATTCAGAGGTATTTTTGGAGATTCTGTCCTCTGTTGTTCAAATTACTTATACAGGGTTTTCAATGTTGAATTATTTAGAGGTATTATTTAGATCTTGTATGCATCTGCATTATAGTGTGTGCATATGGATAGCAAAAATGAAATAATTTTTTATTTTTCTGTCTTAAACTTAATATAGAATTGTGCTTTTTTCCTTAGTTGTTTTTAACTATATAAGAGAATATCAATTTTAGTGCTTTAAAGCAGTTTTAAATGTTTTACTTAGGAAAACAAGAGTTTTTCAATGATGACTTTTCTATATGATTGTTTGGACAATTATTTTTAATTTTTAAAATTTAATATGCAGTTGAAATGCACATTTTAAGAAAAGACTCTATCAATGCTGCAGTTGACTAAAATTGTAGCATATGATCCATATTAGCTCATTATTTTCTTTATACTCAGTGTGGTAGAAGTATTGCTGTTTTATGAGAGGACAAAAAGCAACTTTATTTTTTCATATTTTTGTACTGTCATAAACAAATAAGAAACATATAACCACCTACAATGAAGATAACATAAAGAGGAAGGAAACCTGTGCTTGTGACTGTGAGTGCCACAGGTAAAGGTATCCATATTGGCACAGGAGCACATTTTAGACACTGGGTATGGATTGAGTCACCTTCCTCTTCTTGTTCTGCCTGCACATCCTTCATCAGCAGTACTTTAGAGTAAGAGGTCGTCAACTTGCTGTGTGCCATCACCCTATAAAGATAGTGCTTGCTGAGACCGTGGATGGGTGCCATTCAAGGCTCTCTCTCCTGCTGGTGCTAGAAGAAAGTGGTGCCATCTAGGTTTTGGATGTTTGGTGAAACCCATTTTCCTTAACATTTCGTCAAATTATAGTAATTATGATTGCTATTGTCGTCATGTACGTCTTGAGGCCAGTCGTCAGGCCAAAGCTCCTGCGTATGTATGTCATGACACCCATCCGCAATGGGTTAAGATAGATTAGTGATGATAAAATTTCAGTTCTTTGAATATCAAAAAAACAAATGCTTCCAACTCCTCACATACTGTGCATCAATTTGATTCATGCAGTCAGGAAGGTTTAACCCCTTTTTCTTCTCTTTGCCCCCCCCCCCCTGTAAAAGCACTTCAAACTTGAACACTATATTAATCCCTCACACAGCACTTTTAGACTCTTTTCAACAGTTGTTTAATATCAGATCATTCTGATAAACCAAACAAAGTATTCCAATGCTTTCATGGTTCTTTTAGAAAGTTTAATTATATTAAAGGAGTAACATGAGCCTCACACTGCAGCATCCCACAAGCCAAACTTCTCAGTCTGTTAAACTCATCAAATCTCACTAGTGTGGGAAGAAGCTCTGAGTGTCACTGTGGTCACATAAGGGTATGAATGCAGAACATGATTAAATTGAACTAGATAATTACTAGGACATAATGTTTATAAAAAGTTTTGAAAAGGAAGAAGATGCATAATTAAAAAGATAATGATCTTATAGTTTCTAGGAATGAAAGAGCAGTTAGAATGTGTGTGTTTAAGTGTGTAGGAGGCAAAGGTGAGCCTACACTATTGATACTTTCAGTTTTAGTTGTGCAGCCTTTGAGATTAGGTGCAGTGCCTTCCTTTGATATTTTTCAGGTGAATTTTTGTTTATTCTTTTAGATTATAGATGTTCTTTATAAAATAAAGTAAATTATGTGTTATATGTAGGACAGAAGTTTTAGTATGCAGTGTGTATTTGCTACATATTTGTTTATGGTTTCATGTTTTCATGGTAATTTTTCTCAGTAAGAATTCTAATTAGAATACAAAATGTTCTTAAAAAAGCAAGTAAAACTAATGACTTATGCATTATTTATCAGTACACAAAATTAGCCTTTATCATTTTGGAGGGATATCCAGGAAAGCACCTTCTCAAATAGCAAATTTTGTGAAAAGGAAAAAACTTGTTGGTTAGCAGCTGTTTATTCATAATACATTGATTATATCCCTGACATGTACTGCACACCTGTTGAGGTTGGAGATGGGAAGGAGGGAGGGTGAACATCTGAGCATAAGTGATGCCATATTTTGTTCTTTAGATATCATTTATTGATGGAGTTTTTATTTTAATTCTAGCCTTTTTTTTTAATGCAGACTTCATGCATTTGTGACATGCCATTATTTAAAACTAAATTTATATTCTTATGGTGTATATATTGGATACATGTAAATAAATAGCTGGATGATAGACTTGCACCTGTGCCACATAACACATACATATGCTTGGTCCCAGTGGGATGGGTGAAGAATCGGAGTTGGTTGTGGCAGATCCGTTTAACATGGATGGTGACAGTACCTACCAGGAACCAAGTGCTCTCAAGAAGTGAGTTACCTGACTGTGTGTGTGTGTGTGTGTGAAGCAAAGGCCCTTGAAGAACTGGTTATGGGCAGAACTCTATTACAATAGACACTTCACACTGTCACACTTAAAACCACTGAAACTGACAAAGGTGGTGGCTGTCAAGGAGAATGTGCCTCTTATTTCTCAAATGTGTTGGCTTGGGATTCAACCTTGGGTAATTTTGCTACTTTTTATGTTTTGCACTTTTGTCGCTCTTGTACTTCTACATCTCTCTCTTGTGATTGGATTGATTTTCAGGAGGAAGAAGATAGGAAGACTGCTCCATTATTGTCAAAATGTATTTCGTATCATTGTATTGTTCAAGTATTGGTGCTTCCAAAAATATTTTAAATAGTAATGAATTTCTCTTTGTGCCTGAAAATGACTCCAGTATCAACATGACTTATTGTTAAATTAAGTGTTATATGATTTGTGTATTTAGGGAAAAGGACTTTATGTAAATTTGATGAATATATGCAACATGATTGTACAAAACGGATAATTCCAGATGGGTCACTACATGATATCCTTTAATATTTTGGTTGGTGTTACAGTAGCATAAATTTTCCACTTCCATTGGAGATGTTGAGATAGTGAGTTGCAGTCTTTGATAGTCAGAATATTATAATTAGCTTTCTATCATAGTGCTATACATATACATCATGATATCAGTTATCACTGTTATAAAGTGCATCATAGAGTACATATTTTGACATGAAAAAGCAATGTGTTGCCTGTACTCAAAACTCTTGCATTGAAACAGTTCATTCTCACTGATCAAGTTTTCCTGGAAAAGAGAATGATAAGTGGAAAGAGAAATCCAATAAGAAAAGTGGAAGTGCTCTGCACATGCTGTATTCCTTTATTTCAGTTTTTTTTTAGTTAAAAACCCTATAACAAGGTAATAAATCAAGATACACAGAAGAACCTTCAACTATCACAAAATGCACCTATAGAAATGTAAATGCAACCTCCTGCTTCTTGCCAGATTTTAGGTAGTGTGACTCAAAGCCTTGGTCAGTCAGTACAGGTGCACTAGGGATAACAGGTGTTTCCTCTTGTGATAATTGATGCCATTTGATATTTGCCGTTAATGTTCTCCCCTCCCCCCTTTTCTTTGTCCATTTTCTCTGTGAGGATTATTTATTGTAGGCAAAAAGCACCATTCAGTCGTACCACTTTTTATGGAGAAAGGAATTTTTTTTTTTTTTAATGTTAGAAATGATGTTTGTATTTAAGCAAGTGTGCAGAAGACATTCCTTTCTTTCTTTATCATTTTCTTTTCTTTATTCTCTTTTTCTGACTTACTCTTTTTCTTTCTTTATCTTTTTCTTGCTTTCTCTTCCATTTAGCATGATGATATTCATACCTCATCATGAACACAGAATCACATTTTGATTTTGATATAGAAGTAGATTAGAAAATAAAAGTGAACAGATAAATAAATATCAGCATTCAGGCTCACATACCGATCTCTTCCAGGCTCCTGATGCAGCTTCCCGTCCAACTCCAGCTGGCCTCCCCAGCTGCCAGGGAGTGGATCACGCGCCGTAGAGAGAATGTCCGACCATGGCTGGTCTTCGTCAACACACAGAAGTTCAAGGTGGGGCACGGAGAAGGTTGTAGAGTAGTCTTGTTTGGGGGTGGGAGGTAATACTCTTTCTTCTTTCTGCATCTCCTTTTTTTCTTTCCTTTTTCTTTCTCTCTTTTTTCCCTTTTCTTTCTTTCTTCTTCTCTTTTTTTTATTTTTTCTCCTTTCTTTCTTTCTTTCCTTTACAGTTGTTATTTTGTGGATGAGATTGTATGACACAATCATAGTCTTTGAGCTCTCTCGATTAGTGTTTTGCAAAATGCATGATAAGTTCACTTTGATTTAGATTATCTTACCTTTGTTTATGTATTTAATTATTTTGATCACCTCATTATACCTAGACCAATCTCATCTTCCAAAGAACGGAAAGTAAAGAGAAGCCTTTCTTTCAGGTTCCACCGAATGTGCAGAGATGGACCAAGAGAACGATCAAGAATGTAGACTACTTCCAATCGAATTACATGTTTGTTTTCATCATCCTCATCCTCTACTGCCTGTGAGTTATTTTTGCTTTATTTTTTTCAATGTACATTGTGTACTTGGGAATATCATTAGACTGGAAGAGGAAAGTACAGGTGTTAGAGAGAGAGAGAGAGAGTGTTTTTTTTGTTTTTTGTTTTTTCAAAGCAATTGTTGAAGCATGTTTGGAGAAAAATACATATATATGGCCTTTGATACATGCAGGCTGTCTGATAATAACATTTTGAATAATGAAACAAGGATCCAGTGTTGTATCAACTCCACATCTAGCCTGCCACCATTTTGTACGTGTATTTCAAATTTACAAACCTGCATAGTACTGACATACGAAAATATTCTTTGTGTACTGTTTGAAGTAATTTTTTTTATTATATATTTTCTTAGAAGATTTTTATTAATCTCACGCATTCAGTTTTCTTTGCTTACTCTTCCTCTTTCTACCATATTACTTTCTTTATGTTTACATCCAAAACCTAACGAGTTCATTTGCTTTTCCAGAATTACGTCCCCGATGCTCCTCTTTGCCGTAGCTGCGTCCCTTGGCGCCTGCTACATCCTGTCGCTGAAGAACGCCGAGAAGAAGATTGTCATAGGAGGTCATGAAATATCACTGGCTCACCAGTATGGAGCCATTGGTATTCTCTCATTGCCTGTTTTTTATTTAGCAGGCGCAGGGGCTGTCTTGTTCTGGGTCCTAGGTTTGTTTCTTGCTCTGTTCTTTATGTCTCTTTCGTTCAATCATCAGAAAGTTTTATTTATTGTAAATTCATGTGTAAAAAAAAATGCTGGTTAGCTTATTTGTAATTGGAAAAAAGTAATAGTACTAAAAACCTATTTTCCAGGTGCAAGCTTCTTCATCATTGCCATCCATGCTTCTTTATACAACATTGAGAGTATCCTCGGATCAGAAGATGAACCTTTTGAACTGCAGATGGAACAGGTAAAAACTGAATACCAATAGACACTCATTTACTTCATTGCACCCACACGAAAGCTTTCACCGAGTTGTCATTGCGATACCCTTTTACACAGCAAACATTGTAGAACTGCATTGTTTTCTCTCATTTATATTGCATTTTATAACAAATGTACTTTGTTTTCAGGTCTAAAGATGGAGCATACTATTTGAGGAAGAAGAGAAGGAAGATGTTATTTGAACAAAGGATTGGTGCTTGTGTGCTGTCATTCTTTTGTATGAAATATATAGCCACATTCATATTTATATACATGTGTAAGTTATTTTGGATGTTTGGTTCCAGATTACCTATTTTAAAATATCATGATATCTGTGTAAATTGATAAGCAGAAGGAAGGTGCTTTGGCACCTGCATTAGTTATGTTGCTTTAAGTTTTGTACCTGTCCCAAGTTGTGAAAATAGTGTGAGAGAAGTGAAGACATTGTACATGTTAACTTTAGCATGTGTTTCAGGATGTCTCATGCAACTTCCTCTGTTCAAGAAATTTAAGCTATACCAAAAACATTAAACCCAAAACATTTAGGCATTAGGTTATGCATAACACGATTCTTCTTCTTCTGTTAATGATTCCTAGAATTTTCAGGTAATGCAATGGGGAGTGAGTTACATGAACTGCAATTTATTTATCAACTTTCAAATATTTTTACCTTTTTTTGTAATTGCCTTTTTTGTAAAATTTAGGGCAGCACTGCCGTGGGTTAGGAGTACCTATATAATTTTTGCATTCAGAGTGATCGGATATTGCTTTTAGATAAAAAAAAATACTTTTCTACAATACCTGTACAATGAAAGGCATATATTTTGGCAATTTGTCCACTTCAAGAGAATATTTATTACTGTAAAAGTGTTCATAAAACATTTTTATAGAGCATATTATGAAACTTAAAGAAATAGTGCAATAAGGAATAAAATAAGTGCCCACATACTTCTTTCTGTTAGCCTTTATTTTTAATTGTATACTATATATTTGCTATTTAAATTTTATAGTGTTGATTATAAAATTCAGCCTAACATTTAACAAATTCAATTGGTCTTGCCCTTCTTATGTTTTGGAGTATAATAAAGCATCTTCAATTTTAGTGTCTAACTATTTCTTCTCATTATTATTATTATTATTATTATTATTTTCTTTTATAATTTGTTAATGAATGAAATGACCTGAGAAGTTAAATATTTTTCCCGTAGACACTGAAAATTAACCTGAGAACTGTGCATGTAAGAAACTTGGCGATCCTTGTGAGGCGCAAAATTATTTCCAATTATAAAAGATATATTGATTAAGACAAGAGTAAGAGCACAGGAATATTGACATGTGACAATGAAATCCTTACAGTAAATGCTTCACAGTTGCCCTAAAGCCTAAAGGGTCAGTTTAATAATACAGTAAGTTGCCATTATTGGGTTAATGCAGATAAGGAAATTTGTTTGTTGTTTTGTATGCATATGAAAAGAGATTTATATATACTTGCGATTTTTTTGTGTTAACAGATAAGTGTTTACTTAAATGGTGTTATTTGACTTAGCAATGAAATGTGTTGTGTTTTACGTTGGGAAAATATTGTGAGATCTTTTAACAGCATATGTTCATGGGTATTAAGAATGTGTTTTTGAGAGGCACAAGCTATTTATGAAGTTAGATACTGTATGCTTATCCTTATTTATTAAAGGATTGATATTTATATAAATTATATATAAAATATCTGTCTATTCTTTCTCCTTAAGCTTATTAGTGAATTTGAATAAAGAAACATCTACATGTTCATTTAACAAGAGAGTATAATTGTTTTTGTTAAAACCAAAACCAATATTTAACATCAAAAAATAAAACCAGGCACTGAAAGTATTTGAACATGGATAGAGAGTTGTGAGCTGGGCTGCAAAACTGAAGCAAAGGAATTACCTATTGTCATAAGCTGCACTGTACATTAACTCTACTATACTTGAGAAAGGTTTAAATAAAAGCCATATTTCAGTTACAATCATTATGAGCAGTAGCACACATATAGGTTTGCATTTTAAAATTAAGGTAAGATTAAATCAAATAGCTTCCATTCCATGCAAGTACTGCATATAATCATTTGTTTAACTCCTCTAATAAAGTGAGTAATTCAGACGCATATAGGGTTACACATTATTTTTATATATATGAAGAGACAGATGATTTGTTATTATTTATGAAACATGTCCTACATTTCTTTGATACGCTTTTAAAGACTGTAACACAAAGTCAGCTTTTCTCATATCTGCATATTATGTACTAAAGAATACATATGGTTCTTTTATTGAATTTTTCAACCAGGTATATCAGTTGCAAAGGAGTTTATATGACCAGCAGTTTACAAAAATCAATGTGATTGTAAATGATAAACTGCAATTCTAAAATAATTCACATGCAATATGAACATAGAATGAAAAGATATATGTATATCATATAAAGTGAGTATTTATATGTTATAAGAATTGTCATTGTACCTTTCTTCATTATGATTCAACAGCTCTATCAAGCTTCTCTTTAATTCTGGACCTGTTACATTTGGACATGGTTATTGCAAAATTCCTAGAAATGTGAGGTTGCTTGCAAGATTGGCGGTAAAATGTTTGCATTCCTCTTTATTTTGGATACTGATTTTTGGAATGTATGGAAAACAGTCCATTTTATGGTGTATCTGTAGTGTTGTTTCTTGGACTGCTGTCTACAAAAATCCCTGGAGAACCAAGGCAGCTTGTGTCTTAAAATGTGTCTTTTCTGGTGCATGTGTTTCTATGGTCACATGTATAGCAAGCTGAAGGCTGACCCAGTTATCAATATTAGGCCTTGTGTAGGGTTTTAAATTGAAGAAGTCTTGTTGTAGTTATGAAGTCCATTTTATTTGCCCCTGTGTTAGCTCTAGTATAGAGGAATATGGCTTGGCTTGTGCCTTCAGCTTGCTATACATGTGACCATAGAAACACATGCACCAGAAAAGACACATTTTAAGACACAAGCTGTCTAGGTCTGCATCTACAAGAACATTGTCATGGTAATTTGGTTAAACCATTGCGCACGGGTGTCATGACATACATGTCGGCACCGATTAGGCCTAAAAGACGAGTCTAAGTATACATGACGCGACATCGGGATCTGCTCACAGTTGAAGCGCACACACAGTCATGTAGTATCATGGCTGCAACGGCGTTAGCTCCATAGCTACAGGGTTCCAAAGTCAACCTAAACCCGCATTTTATGATGGATTTATGGAAAAATATTGTTTGGGCTAGTCTGCACCAACCAGAGGACGGAGAAAAACCTTCCCCAGTCCTTCTATTTTTTAGCCGGTACCGCTAGTACCCGCCCTGACGACCAGTTAGGTCGTTAGGCGCCCTATCCGCAATGGGTTTTAATAGGTCCAGGATGTTTGGTGTGGCGTGAGGACCACTGACACCATCAGGACATATGATTATATTGGCTTTGGACTGATTACTGTTTGTGTCATTAAATTAGTATTTATGATGTTAATAAGAGTTATTTAATTCCTATCTGTTTGTGTTGAGGTCAGTGTGGGGGAGGGAGTCATGAGGGAACCAAGCCATCCATTTGTGTCAGGATGACTGAAGTCACCACTGATCCATATGTTCTTGTCTTCATCAATGCATGATAAATGATGTGTGGAGTTCTTGTAGGTACTCTGTACTGGTTTGATCAGCTGGTCTTTATATGTAATAATCCACATGTAAGTCATGCCTCAGTGTTATTATGATATGGGGCTAGCATATATGGAAGATTTGCAAAAACTGAGGTAAATCATTTGAAATGCTTCTGAAACTGACGTTCAACAGTTAGAGAGTAGGGTGATTATCATGAGGTGGTGGTATAGGGGAGAGGAGGGGTGTGTCAGAGGAAAGGGAAGAGGAGCATAAAGAATAGGAAGTGAGGGAAACATGCTGTAGGCAGGTGTGAGGGTGGAAGGAGAGGGGTCATAGATTAGGGGAACTATAGGGGATCTGGGGTAGGGGGGAAAAGAGGTGAGGAATAGGGATGAGGCAGTTATTGGAGGGAGAAGATAGGAAGGAGTGAGGTGGATGAAGGGTGCTAAAGGAATGAGGGGTCCGAGAGTCAAGGGAAGACCAAGAACATTGGGATAAGGATCTGTAAGTTGGAGATGGTTTGGACTGACTGAAGTTGGAAGATTGACTTTGTGTTACTGTGAGTAGTGTGTGGTTAGGGTTCGAGGGGAGAGCATGTGAGGGATGTCAATGCTATGCACTTGTAATATACCAAAGGAATTATATAGTGTGATGCGAAGAATGAGCTCGAGAAAGCAGGACTGCCACAGATCCACGCAACATTACTGTTAACTAATCCAGCATATAACTATGTGAAAGATCCAAATATACCCAACATTATACTAGCCAGCGTGTTCAGATCTCTCACAACGGCTATCACACTTGTTCTTTCTGCTATAGACAAGTATGTCGGTGGTGTCAGTGCCAGTCTAACCAAACGTGTCTCTCCGCATAATTATAACCATGTGACACTAATAACACCCTCTTTTGACATCAGTGGGATACAGTCAACAGATTACGGACTGGTGAGCAGCCCGTATTGCCTTTGCTTCCACTAATATTCATTTCATACCCACAAAATGCCGGAGTCTTCTCATATGAACAAGCTGCCCAGCTTCAATCTGACCCATGCTTTTTTTTTCTCCTGTTGACAGTTTCCGATCGATCATATCTTTGACTGCACTCGTTGGAGGACCCGCTATTTAACTGCAGGGTTTATAAGAGTTCTAAGGTCTGTGATACCGATCATAGTCGTGGCTCATTTCAAAATTCTTCCCCCATCCAGTGACTGTTCTGATAGACCCTGTAGCACTATACGACTCCAAATGCGAGATGTGATGAGCCTAGGAGTCCATTGGTAACAGTCTAAGAACAAGGCAGTACTTTATCTTGTATAAGACACTAGAGCCCTTAGATGTGTGTCGCACTGCTTGTCAGGCTGAGGATCAGAATTTACATTGATACTTGGTACATGGGATTCCAAGACACTGCTGAGGAGGCACAAAAATAGCTTATTAGGAATCTTGCAGTGGAAGTCGAAATCCATTCCTAGTAAGCGAAAAATCCTGAGAAAGCTGAACTCAGTGCCTTCCAGACAAACGACTGAAGATTGCTAAAAAAAAAAAAAAAAATGGACAAGGCATCTCAGATTTCTCTGGGGGTAATAGAGCATTGGGTTGAGTATTTTGAGCAGTTGTTTCAGATTGAAATAGCTACAGCGACGGTTAGCATAAACGTGTATGGTGTCGTGATCCCATTGTCCGATCCCTATCTTTACACAAGTTACAGAGGCAGACTCAAAGCTGAAAGGTGGTAAGGCAGTGAGCATTTGCGGCATCCCTGCTGAGTTTCAGAAGTGTGATGGCAAGCCCAGGGCTCATACACTGAATTCTGTCCTGGCTGCTTCCATACCCCCTGACCTACTGACGAGATGGAGAAAGGGGATCGCTGGAACTGCACCAAGCCTTAAGGTATTACATTGCTCCTTATACCAGACGAGGTGTTCATCCTTTCGAGACGCATCAGAGATCACCTACTTAGGCACCAGAGACCGGAGCAATCCAGAATCACTCCTGACAAATCCACAACAGACCATGTCCTTATGCTTCGAGGTCAGGCTAAGGCTGCTCACAGCCTACATCGACCTCGAAAAGGCATTTGACTTGGAGCAGTTTGAATCCCGCTAGGAAATCGTGAGGTAGAGAATGATTGTTGAAGATCATTGAACATATTATCCAAAGCTGATGCGGAGCAACACTGTATGAAGGTCACCGACCATGACTTTGTTGATGATGTTGTCATCTTATTTAAGCCTCTGGAGACCCCAGTGGTGACTCTCGATGCAATCAGAAATAAGGTGAAGCCCTTTAGTCTCGGGGTCTCTTGGACCATCACCAAGGTCCAGGATTTTAGGGGCTCAGTCGGTAATCGGGACGTGCTTGCGGGGAACTGACTGAAGGAACTCGGGTTTACATAACCTGGTATCGTAAGCCATGACTGTGGCCCGTCAAACCAGACCAGAGTCATGACCAAATTATGAAGCTACATGTCTTCAAGGCCTTAGCACTGTCAGTTCTGCTGTATGGTAGCAAAATCTGGAATATATCCTTTGCCTTCAGGTTTCGCCTTAACAGAAATAAGTATGAGGGAGTTTAGAGTAATTTCTAAAAGAGCCCAGAGCTGTCCTTTCAAGAGGAGTCTGCCCAGCCAGTAGCCAAACACGAAGTCTATTGAGCTCTTTTAGTAGCCATTCAAGGTTCAGAAGAAGTAGAACAATTTTTTCGTGGAAGTCGGATGTTTATACAATGTTATCCCACCTTGTAGTAAACACTCAACGGAGTGCCTTATGTCAAAGGCTCTCTCAACATCTCTGGTTACAAGAACCGTATTAATTCTTCTAGCAGGGTTATTTTGCGTCTGGCGATGGGAGCGAAATCCAAAATAAATATTTTATAGAGAGAATGTTATACCTGTGTTTACGATTTTTTCAAGTGCCTTGCTTAAAGTTTCTAGACAGCTAACAAAGGGGTAGTTTTGATGTTCAGTCAAATATTTTTGTGGCTTAGGTACGAGAGCACGAGAGCAGTTTTGGAAGGAGCGGGAAAATAGATAGAAGCAAGAGGTGTATTTTAAAGGGTTCATGAGAGAACAAGAAAGGTTGTCAGGAAGGTGAGTCGGTACATCTCGCTCATATTTGTGAGGAGCTTAAAGAATTACGAGGAGTCCTCATTATAAGTGATTTTACCACTCACAGAGATGAGACCACGGTGCTCGATCGAGGTTAACATGGTTCTGGGGCTGTTTCTACCCTGTAGTCTTGGCTCCATGTGTTAATAAAGTCAATGTCATTTACGAAATGAGGGTGGGGTGGGCGAGGGTAGAGAATAGTTTCCCTAGTGATCTTGATAGAAAAAAAAACTTCTAAGGGATCAGAAATATATATTGTCCTTCAGGAAGTCATTTTGTGTGTGTGGTGGGGGGGGGGGTATTACTACCAATGAATTCCTATATTTTCCACCCAAATTCGAGTTGATTCTGCATTTTGACTAAATCGTTAAAAAAAAATGTGACCATCAAGAAAACTCTCAATAAAGTGTCTTCTTAAGGGTTTTGTATTTTAAAGTTTGTGCTGGATGTAGGAAAGATGTTGAAATGACAACATCAAGACGAGCAGCGCATCTTAAGATTTGCGTCTTTCGCTATGTTGTATATTATTTTAACTGACGACTGCGAATATCGTCACGTGATAGTTGTTGAATCGTCCTGTTTTTGTTTGTTTGTTTATCCCAAGATTCTGTATTCGGTTCCTGTCTCATAAAAAAGGAACATATGTAAAAAGTGATCTTGAAGTATTCTCTAACCATATTTCGACATGGGCTATTTTGACCCTCTTCAAACTTGTAATGCTCTCAAAGGCCGGAAAATGCGTCTGAGAACATCTAGATTTAATTTTCTTCTGGAGTAGACACCCCTTAGATTTCTAGGATCCGTCCCTGAATGCGCCTGTTTTAATAAAATATGATAAATATAAAGTCAGCCCTACTGCTTCCCAGCTCTCTCTGCTTCAGTTATTAACATTCCTCTCCACATAGCGTATCTTATATGGTTTCCTGCCTGATCTATTTTGCAGAAAATAATGTGTGTGTGTGTGTGTGTGTGTGTGTGTGTGTGTGTGTGTGTGTGTGTGTGTGTGTGTGTGTGTGTGTGTGTGTGTGTGTGTGTGTGTGTGTGTGTGTGTGTGTGTGTGTGTGTGTGTGTGTGTGTGTGTTTCTGTGTGTGTGTGTTTGTGTGTGTGTGTGTGTGTGTGTGTGTGTTTCTGTGTGTGTGTGTGTGTGTGTGTTTGTGTGTGTGTGTGTGTGCGTGCGTGTGTGTGCACATGGAGAGAACGGGAATGTACAAATATATATATATATATATATATATAACACGTCTACAGAGAGATGTCTTTATTGCACCAACTTCTAGTGCTTCAGGAAGTTTCGCGGTCAGCAAAATAATTTCCTGGTGTTTATTGAATTTATCCTCACGTATGTATTTGTAATGTTGGTTTGTATGATACTGGGCATTCTCTTTTTTAAAATACGAGGGAAATGTAGGTGAGGATGCTCTAAAGATAAGATTTTATCTGTATAATCATGACTGTACAAAATGTGAGCATACATTCGATAATACAGTTGTGTTTTAAAAGTATAATAAGCAAAATATATGCAAAAATAATACAGTGGTGATGTGCATATAAAATATGACAGTCAGACTATTAATGAATCCAGTGAAATAAGATAATGGCATTTACGCGTTATATGGCAATTCATTTACATGCGTGGCATTAAGAAAACAGTGCTATTAGTGTAAATAATAAAATAAGATTGAATAAAAAAGTGCTACAGTAACGCAGAATACTGACGAAAGTAAGAAAATTTGAAAAATAAAAAAATAAAACGATAATAGGAAGAAAAGAACATAAACAAATGACAATCGACACGTAACAACTCTTCTGTTTACATCATTTTTACTTTATCTCCGTGTTGTATAATATAGGACACGTATTATTATTTCAAGTAATTTACACTATTGATATAAGTATTACTGATAAGAAAACTCTTTAGGCAAAAATTATAATTTATTTTGTATGTAAATGTAGCAAAAACATTTCCTTACAATTTATTTACACATAGATATACGCTAATACCATCTTGTTTACGTAAAGGGTTTATATAAAAAGCTGGGGAATTCATCGCTTCTGCTATTGGGTTTCCTCTTCAACATTTTGGATGTGTTTTACGGCTCTATTTCACCATTTTCCATAAGTGTTGGTCCGGAAAGATCTTCTTGTGCGCCGAAAACAGTAGTTGGAGGTAAGAAACGACGAGCTAGTAGGCCTGGTAGAACAGTAATCCAACTTACGAGTATAACCTTGGGCCATTTTAGGTTGACATCCATTGCAGCGGCTGGAATATATTAATATTTTTCTTATTACTGGGCTTGGGAAAGTTTTATTTACGGAAGGGTGAGCTATGTGAAGATTTTTTTTACGGGCTATGCAAGTTAGTTCGCTTATTTCTTCAGGTATTGTGTGATCGGTAGATTAGCTAATGGTGAATAAATTGGTGACCAGTTTGTCAGTTTGACCGGCAGTCAGTCAGCGATTTCAAGTTGCTGTTGAATTGCCAGTACATATTAATGTGGTTAAATCAAGATTGCAGGACTTGAGTAAGATAGGAAGGTTAATTAGTCTTTCTAAGAAGTAACATGGTTCTTAACTCTAGGAGTGCATCATTTTGTAGGGCATCAGGTAGCATTAATTTGTGGTTTTATGCCAAGTGTTATGACTGCTAGCATGAGCTACATTAGCATCATGGTAATCGTGCAGAAAACTGCTTTGTTAGTGGATACCATGAAAGTGGTTTGATGGATTCCTCTCATTCTCTACTAGTCGTATATAGTGGATATAATCTGCAGCCTCCCCCCCCCCCCCATACCACACAATTTGGGATCTGATAGTAGGGGAGGGCATAAAGCAGATCAGGGAAAATGCAAACTAACATAAATTGTATTGACATATGTAGTTTACTGAAGTTCAACAAATGTAGGAAAGAGGTATGAATGAGATTGAAACTTTGACCTGTTGCCAATGGGGCAGTTTTGTCTCCAATTGGGCTAAACATCAGAGTTTTCAAATGTGCAAGCCTAACGCCTCGGGCTATTCGCCTACTCTGGCCACAGCCAACCACGTGCTGGCCATACAGAAAGCCATGATAAAATATCTTGTCCCCAGCAGCAAGTACTGCCACCACTTGATGTGATAACTTATCACCCGGCATTAATATATTTGGTGCATTGATTCAAAGATTACCATTAAGAAATGTTAATACATCTCTTGTGTTCTTAACCCATAAGTGCCGGTTGACGTCCTATCACGAGGTCGAAAAATATCCCCGGACCCGGGTAACATCCTGAGACGTTGTGTATTTTCTCACCGAGTTCCGGGAGGGGCATTGTAACGCACTAAAACATCAGCAATAGATTGTTCTCAAATATAATAATTTTACATAATTTCTTAGACTCTGTTACTTTAGTTTAGGTGTTTGAGTGTCATAAAATGAGATATAACATTTTTTTTTAAATGATGTCACGTGATATTGATGACATCAGGGTAATTTCTGCTTCTTGATCAGTTCAATAAAAAGATCTGAGTTGAAAAACTATTGTAAAATCAATTGTGTTTGGCCAATATATAAAATAAAATAAAAAATTACTAATGCAATACTACTTCTAATTTGTTGATTACCTGTAATATCACGTCTTGTCACATCACGAGGTACATATACATACTCATGTATGTGTATGATTATTCATATTGTCCTTTTCGTTATGGTATAAAAAAAAAAAAAGTAAGTATAAAACATGATTTTTGATACCCAACTAAGAGATTGCTTCCACTTTCCTTTGGTATTTTCACATAGAAGAATATAGGCAAAGTTCAGTCAAATTAAACT
>NW_028234428.1:9136243-9141243 GCF_977035675.1 Penaeus japonicus
TGGGTTGTTGCAGCTACGTTTGGGATTATGTGTCTCGGTAACCAGCCCTCATAAGAATTTTTGTTGTGACAAGAATTGGAGCAACTATCATTAGGCTGTCGGAGTGGGGGGAGCGTTACATCTTTGTTGTATTTATTTTATTTTATTTTTTTTTTTCTTATCAGTGTTTGGTTAGGTTCATACGTGAAGTTGATATTCACTTTGTAGATACAGGTACTACTTTTAGTATGGACTAGATTTTATTCTTGCATCTGGAATTATATATTTAGACACAAGTATCATACGTGTGATTATTCATAATCCTGCTTAACATTTAGTAAATGTGCATATATAAATATATATATATATATATATATATATATATATATATATATATATATATATATATATATATATATATATATATATATATATACATATATACAGACACACACATACATACTTTATTTTCAAATATGTTTTTTATATATAATATATGATAAATTGAGACTTTGTATTGCTTAGTTTTATGCATAAAATTTTATCACATTATCTAATTTATGTATCATTAAACATATTCTCCATCTAATTAATTTTTTCTCAGGTGTTTAAGTTGATTTTCAAAAATTAGAAGACAATGATTTTGATTAACTATTTTTTGCTTGTACGAACTTTTACTTTTATAGAAGATATATTCAGAAAAATGGTGGAATAACTCACCAATGAAATAAAAATGAAGACTGGCTCTTGTTTGATTGAAATAATTCAGGTTCTTGTTCTCTTTTGTAGCTGGCCATGTTTACACCAGTGGCTTGAGACCAGGCCAAACAACCAGACGTGTCCTGTGTGCAAGGCGGCAATCTCTCGAGAGAAGGTAATCCCACTCTATGGCAGAGGCTCCGGAAACCAACAGGACCCCAGGTAAGGATACCACCCAGGACTTCTCTCTGTCTCTCTTTCCTATTACTGCTCCTTTGCACTATCTGTTCTTCATTCTCTTTCTCATTCTCTTTTTCTTCCTCAATCACTCTCTCTCTTCCTCTTCACAATACTGAATTGATAGAATAAAGCTTCTTAACCCATTGCAGATGGGTGTCGTGACATACATTATGCAAAAGTTTTTGGCACGATGTTAGACGCTGGGACATAGGTGACAATAGTCATCATGTCATATTTGACAATGGGAGAGAGAGGATCCCTGTTTTTCTTTATTGTACTTTGAGTAAAAACTCTGTTTAGTGAGTGAGGATAACAATTACTATCATAATTAGTATAATTTCAAAAATATTCAGCAAAATAGGTTTTGTTTAACCCATTTGTGAGGGTTATTTTTTGCCTAGTGCTGCTCCCATTGTGAAGATAACAAGTGCACACAGCCTCCATATGCGAGATCTCTCCTAGCATAATACTGAGCTGTGCCTCTCAGAGTGCTTTTCACCTGCCCAATTTTATGAGAGATACAAATGCAATAAGTGCAATAAGTATATACATACATAACTATGTAAAACCTGTATTTTAAGGGAGAGATAATGATGTGATAGGATACCATCTGACTGGAGCGAAATATTCCCATGACATGATAGCACATCATCCAGCGTTAATGGGTTGAAATCTAAAACATAGATGGCACCACTATATCGTGCCCCAGCAGGAAAGAAGGCCTTGAATGGCGCCCATCTACGGTCTCTATCAAGCACTATCATCAGAGAGCGATTGCATACAGCAAGATGCAGACCTCTTGTTCTAAAATACCATTGATGATAGATGTGAAAGCAGAATGAGAAGAGAAAGGTGACTTAAACCATACCCAGTATCTACAATAAATCCTTGTACCTGTAAGGCTGCCTTGTGCTCACAGGTTTTCTTCCTCTTCCCTACCTCTTCATGTGATCTTCATTTTGGATGGTTATTTTCTCATTTTTGTTTACAACAGTACAGAAATATGAAAAGATAAAGTTACTATTTGTCCTCCCATAAAGCAGCAATACTTCTATCACACTCAGTATAAAGAAAATAATGAGTATAAATGAAAACAATGTGATTACAAAAATGGCTCTAGAATCATGAGTTGAATGTAAGAGAGCGTAAAATGTCGTGATATGTGTGAAACTCCCTGGCTCTAAAATAAAACCCATCTGGGTAGTGCCCATCTTGGGGATTGGGTAAACAAATCTATTCCCATCTACAATGGGTTAATTCATGACATTCTTGTCTTTGATGTGCTCTCTCTCTCTCTCTCTCTCTCTCTCTCTCTCTCTCTCTCTCTCTCTCTCTCTCTCTCTCTCTCTCTCTCTCTCTTTCTTTCCGTTCTTCCTTCTTTCCTTCTCTTTATCTATCCTCTCTCCTGCTTTTCCTTCCTCTCCTTTTTTCTCAGAAAATTATTACCTCAAACACTTTACAGAGACAAGCTCCCCCCTCGGCCCCCTGGCCAGCGCACAGAGCCGGAGCCGCAGAATGGTTTCATGCCTGGCTTTGGCTTTGGCGAAGGAGGAGGATTCCAGTTCCACTTTGGGATCGGTGCTTTCCCCTTCGGCATTTTCACGACGTTCAACAATTGGGGTGGAGGCGCAGTTCCGCCAGGTGAGTGTGCTAGGATTAGAATTTATTGTTAGGGCTCAAGGAAAGTGTGGTAAGTTTGTTTTTAGATGTGTGTGTTTATGATTTTTTTCTATCTGTATTTTCTTTTCCTATGTTTTTTTTTTTATCATTTTTTTCTTTCTTAATTTGGGCCATAGAGTATGTTCTCTCTCTCTTCTTGCCCTCTCTCTCCTTTCCCTCTCTCTTCTTCCCTCCCTCTCTCTTTCTCACACTCTCTCTTTCTCTCTCTCTCTCTTTCTCTTTCTCTCTCTCTTTCTCTCTCTTTCTCTCTATTTCTCTCTCTTTTTCTCTCTTTCTCTCTTTCTATTTCTCTCTCTCTCTTTCCCTTTTCCTTTCCCTTTCCCTTTCCCTTTCCCCTTCACCCTCTCTCTCCCTCCCCTATCTCTCTCTCTCTCTTTCTCCCTCCCTCCATCCCCACTTCTCTCTTTCTCTTTCTTTCTCTTTTTCTTCCTTTCTTTTCTTTTCTTTTCTTTTCTTTTTTTTTGATATGGTAAACTAATACTTTCTTTTGATTTTACTATTTGTGATTAAGATTACTTTACTATTCATTCAAAGAGTTATGAAATTATGAATGTGTAGAGCATTATATGGTTAGGTATTAAAAGATGGAATCACTGCATGTAATCACAGTCTCTAAAAGATAGATTAAAAAAATAGAGTATATACTTTGAACAGTATTATTATTATCATATTACTAAGTTGTGTGTGTGTGTGTGGCAAAGAGAGAGAGTGCAACATGTTTATTTTATTTTCAGGTTATCCTTTTGTATGAAAGTGTTTTTATCATCAAAAGGTAACAAAAATTTATTCTGTTAGCATATAGCGGTTACAGAAGCCATCAGATACAGAAGTATACATTTATTATCTTAAATTTAAGTTACTCCAAATTAATATATCATAGATTTTTATCTTAGGACTGGCCTCCTCTGCACTATGTTAACAGTCACAGGCTAGTATTTCAGTTCCAGCATTACATGCAATATAGATATACCATAACCCAATAAAACACTAAAATAGATTGCATAGTGAATAGATCCAAGTCAATTCTGCCCACAATGAAATATCCACAGAAGGTTGAATGGGCCTCATGGAGATACGCGTCCTTGATTACCTCTTTAATGTCAATTAACCCATTCACGCCAGGGCGATTCCGGCTCTGAATGGTCGTAATGCCGGGGTTTTCGAACGCATAAGCCTAACGCCTCAAGATCTCGGGCGCACAAGCCGCGAGCCTGGGCTGCCCACTCGCTCACCCCGAGCGCTGGCCTTGCCCGGATAACATGTCACTGGCATCTGACGCAAAAACCACGAAACGTGTCAGCACGTCATCCAGTGCGAATGGATTAACTGTCTCTGACAGAGTCTACTGTTTATGCGATTTAGCCAGAAGTTTTACAGAGTTGAATGTTAACAGTTTCAACATGTTTATTTTTATTTTTGGAGGTAGGAGGTACATTAGCCCATGACTGTCATGTCAACTAGATAAAGAGTTCTATGTAATTCTAATTTCTCCTCCTAGTGGATTCCTCTAGACTTGAGATGGATGAGTGCCAATATATGCTTGTCATATTTGCCTTAATTTATTAGTGTTAACAGTACATGACAGTTTTCATATTTGGCTTTTTTTATATATATGATGAAATGAGGAGTTGCAAAAAGATGATATTAGTTAAAGAATTGACTGACAAAAGGATGAAGGGTCAGTGAAAGAACCTATAATGATTGCTTGGTTTGTTTCATTAGAATTTGAGCCATCCTTATATCAAGTTGGTGTATTTTATAAGTCGTGACTTATTACAAGGTTATTCCAAGAATGTAAGCAAATTATTAGACAAAACATTCAAATATTGAACTTTCCAACTTGGTCAAGAGACTTTTATTAAAAAGGAAAACTTATTTTACCAACTTAGTTTTAGACAGTGTTCATGTGTTTTTAGCTTAAGTGTTGCAGTCATCCTACAACATAAGATTTCATGTATCACCACTTATCTTTTGATCTCAGGCACATATGTAGTTGGATTTAGGAAGTGGTGATCTTGATATATTCAAATATTCATGTTTGAGAAAGGCAAAAAAGTACTTGTGTAGTACAAGCCATTACTTTTGTAGTTTAGCATAGCTGGATTGGCATTTTGTATGAATTAACATAAATAGGACATTCTTTTTTTTTTTTTATCTCTCTCTCCTTTATTGCTTCTTTTATTTTTATAATTAATCTTGAAATACAGACTTTCATAATCAACATGCAATGTAATGAGTCAGTTTATGAAAAAGTTCAACTTCATTATAATTGTCACAAGAGAATTGTCAGAATTATATCATTGTTTTCTGTTTTCTTTCTTTTCTAAATTTCACGCAGTATATTTGATAAATATTCACCACCTGAAGATAAACCAAGAGTTGTTGTCAATTTTATATTTCTC
>NW_028234428.1:9146243-9148743 GCF_977035675.1 Penaeus japonicus
TGTATTTGAAAGTGTATATGCTCATGTGAACTGTTTATATAGGGATGTACGTGTGTGTTTGCAAGAATAAATATATGGTGCAATGCAGTACTCTGTTGATAAGATGATGCAAATTTGAAATAAAGATCACTATTTTCTTTTCTCCTTCCCATCCTTCTTTCAATTTATATAAGGTGTTTGGATGTTAAGAGACTTAAATGAGTCTCAAACAGGAGACATTTTTTCTTTTGTTGGTCAATTATTAATTCCTCTGTTTTGGCTGAATATGATTTCTTAAGGTAGTGTGTCTAGCACATATTTCTTTTTCCGGACTTCTTTTTATGTGTTTTTCCATGGATTGTCAGAATACAATTATATATATATATACAATTAAAAACAATAAAAATGAAAAAAAAAAACATATATTTGAAGATGGACTTTAATTCATTTGAAGTGCGTGAATTACACTAAATGTAATGGACTTATTTGAGTTATTTTCTTTGACTTCACCTAGATACTTTGTATAACTTCTGACATGTAATTAATACAGCCAGTTTCATGTCTTTAGGCTGTGATATGTTAAGTTCTTACCTTCAAATAGATACATTGTGTTCTTTTGGAGCAACATACTTCAGGAAATTTTGAAGATTGAAAAGAATTCTATTCTATCCAAGTCATATATATATATATATATATATATATATATATATATATATAATATATATATATATATATATATATATATATACATATATATATATATATATATATATATATATATATATATATATATAGGTATATATATAGGTATATATGTATGTATGTTTGTATGTTTGTATACACACACACACACACATATATACCTACATACATATATACATATATATAGATATATATACGTACACACACACACACACACACACACACACACACACACACACACACACACACACACACACACACACACACACACACACACACACACACACACACACACACACACACACACACACACACACACATATACACATACATACACATACATACACATACATACACACATACACATACATACACACACACACACACACACACACATACATACATACATACATACATACATACATACACACACACACACACACACACACACACACACACACACACACACACACACACACACACACACACACACACACACACACACACACACACACACACACACACACACACACACACACACACACACACACACACACACACACACACACAGTCATATATGTTAAGGCCTTCCTATATTATATTGGATAAACATAGAGTTGAGTCTGTATAACTGTAATAGTTATATGATGTGTATGTACTGTATGTTAAGTGTAAATAATATATTGGTATAATAAAGAAGGTATGTACTTTTCAAACGTGTTTTAATATCCAATTTTGTGTCTCCAAATAAGGATTGGGTTTCTGCTTTGATAAGGAAAACCTATGTTTTATTGAGGTTATCTTTTAGTAATAGAATTAATGTAACATTTCCAGGATGTTAATAAAAGTTTGTATTGATAAATTGGTTTATTTACACAAGATATTTTTTGTAATGTTCTTTACTGTATAACAGAAAGAACAATCTAAACAGCACTGATATTATTTTGCTGTGAACACTATCTGGAAGCTCTTTTGCACAGAAATCCCTGTCATTGGTATAATGTCTCAGACCATAGTTTAGCCAGCCTAAACACAATGCAAAATGAGGCTTCGTTATATCTTAACCCATTGACAACGGGGCTATTTTGGCTCTAGATGGTCAAAATGCTGGGATATTTGAACACATAAGCCTAACGCCTCGGGATTCTCGGATGCATTAGCTGCGGGCAAGCGCTGTATGCCCGATCACCCGGTGCGCCATCCTTGACTAAATATCTCGTTGCCGTCGTCTGACCCAAAAAACACTAAACGTAATAGCAAGACAACCGGCGCAAATGGGTTAAAGAAAACAGTGAATATACCACAAGGTCTTTGAAGTGTTGTTGGGTAGCTTGAAGTGGTCTAATATACTTTGACAATTAACCCATTGATGACTGGGATTATACTGTCCACTATGGTTTTGTTATGATAATTTTTTTTTACCTAAAGATGGTTTCACAAGCACCTAGTCACTAAAGGGTCAATCAGTAGGTCTTTCTTAATTTAATTTCCATTACAATTTCTATCATCACTCATTTATTCACAATCGTTTTTAGTAGTAGTAGTAGTATTACAGTAATAACAATTCAAGTTATAGAATATTTTGTGAAAATTCAAGGAATAGTAGGAGCAGCTAGTCAGGTAGCCCTACTAACTGACTCCTTGGTGACTAAGCCCCTGTAGAGTCTTCTATTAGCAAGAAAATTAATAAAATAAAACCACCCTGGACACTGCATGTATACTTGCACTCCCATTGTCATTGTGCATGCTGTTAGTTTTAATCTTGTTTATTATGTTCTCTTTATTTACATTCACTTGTGTTTAGTTAGCTTAGACTATG
>NW_028234428.1:9176243-9178743 GCF_977035675.1 Penaeus japonicus
TACGAGCTTCACATCATCATACTGACGGAAACGCAATGATGAATGTGTCAAAACACGACAAGAAAATAATTCTCCGAAACCCACAACTGGCAATCCCGCCAACCGTTGTATTAGTTTTTGTATTAACGGCCTGAAGGTGAACTACTTTAAATTTTCCGTATTGCTGGCAACGTAAGAGGTTGGTGACCAAATGCGATTATTTTTTTTTTAGCTTTTTATCAGCAGCCACACCTATATGAAGCCGAAGAGTTTTGAGTGTGTTTAAATTAGCATTTTTTGTCGAATTCAAAAGCCGAGAAGTAGAAGTGCTATGTTATCATTAATGTAGGATTTCCTTGTCGAGGTTACTTTGCATAGTTTCACTCAATCCTATTGTATGGACTTATCAAACTTATATTTTTCTATTGTTATTGTTTTAGTCAATGTTGTTCAATACACGAGTATCATTTATTGCTTCACACTGCCCGGAATATCATAAATATTAAATAACGCCTACATTATGAAGTGCTATTATATGCATGCCACTACAGCTCTTCAAAATAGACTCGTACTAAAATATATGCCACAGATAACATTTGAATAAAATATTATACAAAAAAAGAGAAAATAGATGATTACAAAACAGAGAACAAAAAAAATAACAAGCTAATCTAAAATATACCTCTAAATAAAATACTTATTAATAATCTTTGCGCATTACGTTCCCGATAGCGTCACGAACACGACCCAATTCACAACGGTTGGACTACAATTTATGCGTAATATCATTCAAGACTAGATAATGCTTAATATAGTTTTTCATTCGGTCGTTCTTTTCGTTATCTATATCAACTTACTATGATAGAACAAAATATTGATTTGTATTTGCTTCACAAGTGATGGCGAAGGATAAGTCGCCCTTCTTTTGTCTTTTTGTGAAGAAAATTAGGAAGAGCTTTGGTCTTTGGCGTGTTTTTGTGCATTTGTTTATCTTATAATAATAAAACGACTGAGCCATGTTACTGAAATCAGATTGATATTGAGATTTGGTAAGAAAAAAAAATTGAAACGACAAGTCTTTTATCATTTTAGAGGGAAAACGTGAATGAAAACATGGAGAGAAGAGATAAACAGAAAAGAGGGAGAGGAAGGGTGTGAGGGAGAGGGAGGGAGTGAGGGAGAGAAACAGAAAAAAAGGAAGAGGAAAAGTGAGAGAGAGGGAAGGAGGGGGGAGAGAGGGGAGACAGGGCAGGGAAAAAAGGGAGGGAGGGAGGAAGAAAAAAGAGAGAGAGAGAGAGAGGAGATGAAAAGAGAGGGATAGATAGAAACAGACAACCATGGAAAATAAACATATATAATCCTATAAGTTTTTACGTGCATCCATTTTACAGAGGAAGGTCGAGCAAGCAATGGCATGAGCTTAGAAAGGCAGCGAGCGAGGCAGTGCGGGGCCATGTTCGAGCTCAAGGTAGAGAGGGCGGGGTCAAAGGCAAGCAAGGAGGGGCGGGCTTAATTTTTTTTCTCGCTTTAAATGTTCTTTTTCACTTTTGCTTTTCACGGTCTGTTTTTTCTTCTTCTTCTATTTATTTGTTGTTGTTTGGATTGTTGTAATAATTTGTAGTACAGCTGTTTTCATTCATAATTCTATTGTACTTTTAGAATCATAAGTATCGTTGTTGCTATTATTAACATTATCATCCCCTTTCGTATCAATACTACTGTCACGATTACTTTGTTCTCGTTACTCCTAATATCATCCTTATTGTTTATTTATCTTATTGTTATTGTTATTACCTATTCCTATTGCTGTTATTATGATTATTGTAACATTATCAACATCACCATTACTGTTAGTTTACTCATTCACGTTGTTTTCGTAACAGCATTTGCAATTATTGAAGAGTATTACTTTTCTCATACGTGTCGATATTTGTAGATATTGAGGGATAATACTCGTAGGGATGTTAGATGACGAAATTATCATTAACATCAACAATAGTGACATATCCTGTGGCCATTCTTTTTTTTTTATAGATTTATTATATCTATCATCGCTAGGTTTTTCGCAACTGAACCTACGTAAGATTAAATAAATTGATTTTAAAAAATACAGGAAACTATAGAATGAATTAGGAGAGTTAAATATAAAAACCGGCATGGGAAACAAAAAAAAAGTTATGGATCATAATAATGATATAATGATGATAAAAGGGAAATTAGATAGAGAAAAAAATACATAAAGCTCCATAGAAAGCAAATGATTTTGAGGAGGATGATAACAATGGTGATAATGATGATGATAATTATAATGATGGTGGTGATGATGAGAATTAGAATGTTCATAGTAATTAAAAAAATAATGACTTTCATTAAAGCAAATCCCCCCCCCCCCCCCCACCCGGTCTCCTAAATATATTATGATAGCTTGTTGGAACAGAAATTAATCACAGACCAAGACAACAAACTCAAAGGCTGGCCTAATGACCTGAAAAACGACCACAACGACAAACACATTCATTTG
>NW_028234428.1:9186243-9188743 GCF_977035675.1 Penaeus japonicus
CAGGAGCCCACTATAACGAAAGAAAAGGAATGCGAGGGACAAAGTAGCAATGAAAACAAAAGAGAGCTAGAGGCGGGCACTATTTCCGCCAAATTCCATGTGTATGGTGTTATGGTGTTCAGATTAGATACTCACACATAGCATATAAACGGATATCTGGACCTGCATTAACACGAATATGTTATTGTCTTTATTATGATCATTATTATCATTATTGCTATCATTATCATTCTGATCATTGATATTATCATCATCATTCTTATTATAACTATTGTCATTATTATTGTCATCATTCTTATTATCATTATCATTGTTGTTATTATCATCATCATTATCATCATCATCATCATCACCATTATCATTTCTACTATCATTATCATTATTGATATTGGTGAACCTAGGAACTTCACCGTTTATTAGAAAGCAAGTTTACTGTAATCTGATTTGCATACCATTCTTATTACGTGTTGTTTATCGAGTCAAGTGATATAATTTTTATTGACCGTCTTGATTTTGATTTTGAGTTTTCTCATCATCATCATCATTATATGAATCATGATAATCATAAAAATGATTTTAATATAATAGTTTTAAGAAATGATTTTAATCTAAAAAATAATTTTAAAATATAATTAAGAAATCATAATTTTATTTGTTCTCATCACCATCAGAATCTTTATAAGTGTCATTTATAATCGTCATTATTATCGGCAAACAGCCGTCTGGTTAGCTCATTGGTAGCGTGTCGACTTCACATCCCCGTGGTCGGCAGATCGAGCCCCGTCCAAGTTCGTGAGCTTCCACTGTCCCCTGGCGGTTACTGACGTAGCTGGGCACTGCGTTGGGTAAGGACCAAGCTCAGATCGAGTCAACACTCGTTGGCACATTCTCTCACGAGTCATCACACGCTGACACAGGCGGGCTCGCGTCACTGCATACAAGCCCGGCGTAGCATCTGCTCCGCAAATCTGGCTTATCCTTAACTTATCGGCAAAATTTCATTAATGTTTTTCATCTATGGCACTGTTATCGTATATTAGATATCACTTATTGGAATATTATCATTATTAGAATATCTAATCTTTGTTCTTATCATTTTTGTTATGGTAATAATGATTTTTTTTAAATTTATGTTGATCTTATGATTAACATCTTCTTATAATTACTATGATAATCATAATGAACATTATTTCTATTTTCAGTTACGTATCATATATCTTTTTATCTTTTATTACTGATAACAATTATCATCAATTGATATTACGAATTTCATTAACATCACTAATGCTATTGTTGTCCTTATTATAATTGAGGTGATCATTGTTATCAAGATTAATAACATCCCTCTTACCCTTATTATCTCACTTATCTTTGTTATCATTATCATCATCATCATTATTATTACTATCATTTTATTTTAGTATAATTTTCATTTTCTTCATTAGATATATTTTCATTTTCATTACTATTATTACTATAAATATTATTAGTGTATGCATTACTATTGTTATTATCATTATTGTTATTCTTATTAATGTTGTTATCATTATCATCATCAATAACATTACTATTATTATCATTTTCATTATCGCATTGTTGTTATTATCATAATCATTATCATCATCTTTATTATTATATTTATTATAATTATTATCACTATCAGTGTTTTTATTATGATTATCATTGTTGTTGTTTCTCTTATTATCATTTATGTAATTGTTATTATAAATACTATCATTATCATTATCATTATCTTTTTCACGATTATATTTATCATCATTATGAATATGAATATGGTGATGATGATGAATATCACTATTATTATCAGCATTATAATCATATTTGAGGATCATCATTTTCATTATCAATATGTCTATTGTTTCATTACATTTCTTATCTTTATTGATATTATCATCACTATCATTGTCATTTTTATCATTATCATTCTACCATCATTATAATTATCATTATTATAATCACTATTGTTGTTATAATTACCTTTACTATCATTATCATTACCATCATTATTACAATCATACTTAACCTTATTATCATTAGTAATGATAGCTTTCATCATCATCATTATTGTTATCATTCTTTTCATTACCATAATTATCATGATTAATATCAGTGTTATTATTATTATCATTATGATGATTATGATGATTATCATTATCATTGCCATTCTTATCTTCATTCTTATCATTTTTATTATTATCATTAATGTCATTATCATTATTGTTGTTATCAATTTTATTACGATCAATATCAATATTATCATTATTGTTATTGTTGTTTTTATCACCATAATCATTATCATTGGTAATATCATTTGTATCATAATTATTATTGTTTTTACTATTTTATTCTCATTATCATTAGCATTGGCATTAGCATTGGCATTATTATCATTATCAGTATGATCATGATAAGTACTGTTATCATTACTGTTATTATCAGTATCATTATAACTATCATCATCATTATTACCATTAATGGC
>NW_028234428.1:9231243-9233743 GCF_977035675.1 Penaeus japonicus
TTACCTTTCTGCTCCTTCATATATGTGATACCAGCATTGGATGAAGAAATCATTTTTTTACGTTGATCATTCAAGAAGCTAGGTCACCCGTCGTACCATCTACTGTGACTCCCCTTCCAGAGACACTCCTCGCCTGTCCGTTTTCAGCCTGCCATACATTGAGGAAGTCTACTCTCTCAGTCGTTTTCTGCATCCTCTTAATTAACGACAAGCTCACCTTTCACCAGGTGAACACTGCCGGAACCGGCGCCTTTCTCACTAAATGTAAGTAGGCCTACACTGTATCCAGAGGACCCTCCAACGACGCACTCGTGTCTACCATCATCGGGATACGAACCACCGGATGGATAGGTCAGTAGTTTGCGCTGATTCCTCCCACTGATATCCAAGTCTTGTGGAGTCCCCTTACAGATAGGCTGCTCATTTCACCCTTAACAGTGTTTTTTCTCCTCCAGGCGGTCTTATTTCTCGCATTTTCAGACTGCTACCTTATGCCGGACACCCTTCCCACAGACTACCCGACTCTGCAATCTGACCTGTTTTTACTTGTATTTGTCTCTGCTTACCTTCTGCCTCATCTTTTAGAAAATATATAAATATATAAATATATATATACATATACATATATATATACATATACATATACATATGTACATATACAGATACACACACACACACACACACACACATACACACACAAACACACGCATCTCAGAAGTTCTCAAACTTTTTGTACAATTTGATAGTTAAAAGAATTTATCAAAGTAGGGTAAATCTTACTGAAGTGAATAAAACATTTAATTATAATAAAATCTATGATATGTGATATTACTCACTTTGCCCCTAATGTTACATTAAAAAAGTCCGATGCCCAGCAGAGTTCCGGGTATGGATATTCTTGAATATGAGACCTACCTGAGCGGGCTGTCCACTGAAACTTGTCCCGCAGGTCCTATGCCTCCGTATGGACAGTGATGGCATCGGCATTGGCCTGCACAACAACCACTCAACCACTGCAGGCGCCGCTGGACACCAGGTCGAAGAGACCTGGGGTGGCTCATGGGACATGGAGAGGGCGTGAGGATGCCCTAGAGCTGCACCTGGAGGCCTGGCATCTGGGATTGTTTTGCTGTGGACTCTATTGACCAGAAAGATTGATGGGATACGTGTATTGGATGGAAATAATATATCACTAGTATATCCGCATAATATAACTCTCCATACAACCAAAAGGAAAAAGGAAAGAAGGACCCCCCTCCCCTCCAGCAGTAGAAACTCGTGCCATTAGTGTAAACTATACTGTCACGGCAGAAGGCGAGAGTTGGCCTCGCCAACTACAATCCTAGTAAGCCCCCCCCCCCCCCCCCCCGCTGAAGCAAGAGAATGGGGTGCAAAAAGCACCACTCCTTGTCCACCAGCCAAGAATGGACGGTGAGGCAAAGCGGAGGGGGGTTTTCAGTGACAACCTTGTAAGGCATGTGTGTACGTGGCGCTCGCCCCTAGAGGGCATAGCAGAGGTGCCCCCGGGCCACAGAGCCCTCGGGTGTCACGTCCTGTCCATGGTCAAAGTCTGTGGAAAATCTGAAAGTGGTTCCGAGGAGGGGCTAACGTTGTTTAGGCAGACAAGGGGTACAGGCACCAAGGCATGGCACCCCTGACTGCAGTAACAAAGATCGCTCTGGTATCGTCCCCAGTCCAAGGAAAAAGCCTGTGGAAAACCATGTGACTGATTCAGAGGAAGGGCTTACATGGTTTAGACAGGGGGAGTCTAAGTCACAGTCTGAGGAAAACCAGATGGAAAGGCAACCATAGTATAGGGAAGTACCTAAAGGAGAAGAAAGGGCCACTTCGAGCAATGAATGGCACTCGCAGTTGCAAGTGGAAAACACTAATAGCTCGTCTGTTAATCTTTCCAGGATATGAAAATCCTCGTAGCACACTCCACCGCAAACCAAAAGCATCCGAAATTCGGGAACCCCCTCCGTGCTTCCTGTGCCGCATCCTGCCACCAATCCCTGAAACTTCGAAGTTCCTTCGAGGGAGGGAGCGAAGGATCATGAGCAGAGGTGGAAGGGAACCATGGGCACAGGGAGAGGGAGGAGAAGGGACAAAGAATCACAAGGCAGATTATAAGGCTGCCTCTCGAGGTGTCCGTGAAGACAAGCGGTACCTAGTCTAGGGCGTCTATTCAGACAGACTTCCCTCATTAGGGTCATAATGCAGACACATAAGCCCGATCCTTTGTGTGTGAAGCGTGAAGATGTGGCGTGTGTGTGTGTGAAACGTGAAGATGTGTGTGTGATTATATATATATATATATATATATATATATATATATATATATATATATATATATACACATATATATACATATACGCACACACACACATATACATATATGCCAGGGGCCTGCTCATATTGGTTGTAGGTTTTAAAGAACAAGCCAAACCCCACTCTTTTAAACAGACGCCGCATACTTCAGTCCAACGGCGGGAACTTG
>NW_028234428.1:9238743-9241243 GCF_977035675.1 Penaeus japonicus
GAAATCGCAAATACAATATACTCGTTTAGTTTTGAAATCTGAAATGAATATTGAACATTGTTGTGTTTTAAAACTGTGGTGTCTTACTTTCTTAATTTGATCATAATATTCTGGGTATTGTTATTTACCGATTCTCAATGGCACATACACTATTATTTCCATAAGTATCTTAAAGATAGCTCACTTGTAAACAATAAATGCATTTCATATTTCTTACTAGATTCGTTTTTCACTTATATTCTGCATTTGTTTATATACGTTTACTTATTGGGTATTGGATCCAGTGGATATAAGAACCAACTCGTTATATGTCTAATTATCGCGCCATATTTGATTTAATTTTCTCTCTCTCTCTCGGATGCTAATAATCCTTTCCTGTAACAGAACTTTTTCGTCTCATTTTCCCAGATTGTCTTCACAATTTCTCGATAAATGGCGTAAGTAGGGTCATTAGAGTAAATCAATGGAAATATGGATTATTTCCTTAATGGCTACGACGTTTGCCTTAAGATAATAAAAATCATGGTAAAGATGGCGATAATTATGATAATGATGACAATAATGATGAGGGTAATGATATTCATGATAATAACAATAACAGTAGTGATAATCTGAATGATAATAGTGTTAATAATAATAATAATAGAAACACTAATAGTGATAATAACAAAAATAATAACAGTAATGATAATAACCATTATCAACATCATTATCATTATCACTATTATCTGTTTTGATAAGTAGAAGCTATCGACGCTTGGTGAACATTGTTTCATCACCATCCCTACTTTTGTCATCATCACCACTATCATCATCATCAATATTGTTATTTTTAATGTTGTTATCACTGTTATCATTAACAATGTTATCATAATCATTACCGTCCTCATCGTCAACATCAATGTAATAATCATATATAATGTTATTTATTACCCATACTGTTATACTAATACTCTTGCCATGGTCATTATTAGTATTCTTTCATTTTATCACTATTATTGCTGGTAGGCTTGTTTTTGTCGTTTGCAGGACTGTTTTCATTATTGATAATGTTATGATTATCAACACATAATTGCTATTATTATAACGAATATTATCATTACCATTGTTATTATCATGTATGTTATCTTTATGATTGTTATCACTATAGTGATTATTTTACCTCATGTAGATATTATATTATATTTATTAATCCTTCCAATATTGATGTTATTATCAATATTATAGTTATCAATGTTATCATCAATATAACTGTTGTTATTGCTGCAGTTGTCGCTATCTCTCTCTCTCTCTCTCTCTCTCACTCTCTCTCTCTCTCTCACTTTCTCTCTCTCTGTCTCTCTCTCTCTCTCACTCCCTCTCTCTCACTTTCTCTCTCTCTCTCTCTCTCTCTCTCTCTCTCTCTCTCTCTCTCTCTCTCTCTCTCTCTCTCTTTCTCTCTCTCACACACACACACACTCATTTTCTCTCTCTCTCACTTTCTCTCTCTCTGTCTCTCTCTCTCTCTCACTCCCTCTCTCTCACTTTCTCTCTCTCTCTCTCTCTCTCTCTCTCTCTCTCTCTCTCTCTCTCTCTCTCTCTCTCTCTCTCTCTCTCTCTCTCTCACACACACACACTCATTCTCTCTCTCTCTCTCTCTCTCTCTCTCTCTCTCTCTCTCTCTCTCTCTCTCTCTCTCTCTCTCTCTCTCTCTCTCTCTCTCTCTCTCTCTCTCTCTCTCACTCCCCCCCCCCTTCCTGTCTCTCTTTATCTCTCTCCTCGTCTATCTTTGCCCTCGTTGCGCCCGTGTTGTCAAAAGAGAGTGAAGAGGAAAGGCAACGTCGACAACGAATCTCTCTTGGTTTCAAAATTAATTCTTTCGGGGATGCGAATCTGCCATGACGTCATGAAGTTTCCACTCACGTCATGACTTCTCTTCATGACGTCATGCCTCCTCTCTGTGACGCCAAGAAGAGCGCGTTTGGGGGTGAGGGAAGGAGGAGGAGGGTGAGGGGGTGAGGGGGGATATGGGGGGGTGGGGGAGAGAGTGAATATGAGCTAATTTTGAGCAATCGAAGTATATATATATCCTTATTTTTAGCTGCGTTGCGTCCAGTTCATTCGATCTCTGAGAATATGAATAGGTGGTAAATTATTCTGTAATAGAGAAAACAGTTGAGTATTCCTTTACAACAAAGGCATTTGTCCACCTAGACACACACACACACACACACACACACACACACACACACACACACACACACACACACACACACACTCACACACACACTTGCATATATATCACTGATGCCATAGAGAAATTAATCATAATAATTGTCAAAATTCACCACTAGATATAAAAAATATTACGATTGAGCAGGAATAATAATGAATGAGGATGATCTATCTTACTCAGCTGATAACAATCACGATAACGAAAACTGATATTAATAATTATGATAAAGATTATGAGAGAAATATCAATGACCATATCAAGGGCATCATAGTAACAGCTGACTAT
>NW_028234428.1:9246243-9261243 GCF_977035675.1 Penaeus japonicus
GCGAAAGGAAGAGCAAAGTCTCGCTGAGTCTCGGCCGAGCGCTCAACAAGCCAGTCAAGTCCGCTGCCATATTTGAGGAGTGCGCCCTAACTCTCCTCTGATCGATTTGCTCTATTATCGCGCTAATTGTATACTGTGTGGAGTATACGTGTGGTATATACAAACGAGGAGATACCGTCGGCAGGATATACACCCAGGAATACATCCAAGAACCTTGGAAAATAGGATAGCAAGCATTTAACGTGAGGATTCAAATAATGGTGGACTAACTCCCTTCATGTTTTGACGGGAGAAGTCTCTTGTGTGGTGTTTATACGCGCATTGTAGCCTCGAGTGTGATGATCCACGAGTTTAGAGTTTGTTCGTAAGTGTTACGAACTCGGAGAGGAAGAGAGAAGGGAATTATCAGTGTAATATTAGTGTTTTGGGCGAGTGTTTTGACCCTTGTGGGCGCGTCCATTATCGCACGCGGGGGAGGACGCTGACGAGACTCCCTCAAAACGTAAACAAACTGCGTTATCCTTAAAAAAATACTTCGTGTGTTGGAAATGAATGCAATTTTCAATGACACCCAACAAGAAATCGTCATTTAAAGGACCTTTTGACACTATTTCTTCGAAGCCAGATTGATTACGTCGCAGAAATAGTGGAATAGGAAGGTGGTGCAGGAGAGACCTGGAACATCCTCCAGGCAGGATCCAGGAGAGCGGAAGACTGGCTCGAATGCTTTTATTCAGCTGCTGTTTTGTCTTTAGTACAGCAATATGCAGGAGGATGAAACAGCCATTATTGCACATCCACTGGTTTTAGTTGCAAGGGGAGCAAGAAGGCGGAGGAGTGTGGTTTTATTACATGCATGGATTGTATGATTAGGAGTGAAGGCTGTCCAGTTTTAACTCACGGAAGAGATACATATCACAAGAGTTTGCCAAAGCTCTAGATGCTCTAAGGAATATTCTTAAGAAATTGTTGTGTTGGATTTTGGTATTTTATAAGAACTAGTTGGTAATAACTGAGAGCATAGCTACAGCTGTGATTGCATGTGACTGTGATTGAAATTACTAGATTTTGGACCGAAGGGGTGAGCGAGGGGTTGCGCCACCCAGCGAGATATCCAGGAGCTCCCTGGGTAGAGCACAAGAGATCCGTTTGAGCCTGGCAGGAGCCGGGATAGCGAGCCTTGGGGAGTGCGAGTGCAGTGGTGGGGCCGGGCCGGGCCATGCAGGCGGGGGTGCCATGGTGCTGGTGAGTGGGGGAGGGGGGGACGGCTCGGGTGCCGCAGCAGCTGGTGGGCGTGTGGGTGGGGCGGCCGCGGCAGCCCAAGCCATGGACAAGGCCTGGGGGGTGACCGTGGCCCCCCCGAATCAGCACAAGCGCCATGACCCCTGGCACAAACATGAGCTGGCAGACAAGGAGAGAGCCAAGCAGATGCGTAAGTATTGTCTATTTTATTGTTACGGACTATGTCTGGACATCTTGCATGTCTTGAGCGAGTAAGGCAAGTTCCTTTAACAAAGAATCAAAATTGGTAAATTCTTCACCTATTGTGTTTAAGGTTTCAAAGGAATTCACCACTTAATTGTTTTACCGCAAAAGCATGAATTTTGTAGAATCAGTTTAATGGCTTTATTCAGAGTTCTCGTTTTTTTGTGTGGCCGAGTAATGTCACAGAGTGAAAAATTAAAATATCAAGACAAATCTCTTGCTCGTAGCTTGCCTGAATGCTCAGCTTTATTCAGTTGTATTAATAGAGTCAGTGTAATAATTGCACTGATCTGCATATTTTATAAAATAAGAAATGACACAGAGGAACAATTAATGCAAACAGTAATACAAAGAATGCATTTCATCCCCTTATCTGAGAGGTCAGTTGCTGATTCAGGAATATGATTTTCCCATGAGTATTGGGAAAGGATTGAAAATATATTTTATTCTTGAGTATTCTTAATATTGTATTACATTGCAGTTTGAAAATATGTTTCAGAAAAAGGAAAGGTAATTGTTTAAAATAGGTTTGCATGAGGTAATGTCATACCCTTCACATTTTATGCTCCAGTATTGGCCAACAAACCTCCCAACTTATATCCAACTAGATAAAGGTTGGACTAATTCATTACTTGATAATAGATTGTCAGGTTTGTCTTTGCTGGAGCATAGAGGGCAGAGACCATGGCATCGTTTAGGCAGTTGTGGCCTTACAATTACTTGCTGCATTTGTTTTTCGTTTTTGTATCTATAGCAAAAAATTGTTTCATGTAGTTTTAGTGTCCAATACATTAATTTTCTAATATGTTTGTGTGGTACTATTCTGATCATTTGACCCCCCCAAAAATTGAATTAATATTTATCCATATCACTTAGATTTTCCTTTGAGTATATACTGCCTTATTTAGTCTGGACATATGAAGTGCAATTGATTGTGCTAACCTTTGGATTTGGCATAGCAATGTCAAAGGCCTTGTGGAGGTTCAGAGATCTTACAGGTATATTATTTACAATTTGGAGAAATATACTTCCCCTATCAGTCTCTCACCCCTCGCTATCTGTACCCCACCCATTCTTTCTTCCATTTTCACATAATTTATTGTTTTCATCTTGACAAAAGGATTTGTATGTATTTATTTATATTTTATATTCTGTTGATGCAAACTTTGATTTTATATCATGCCATTTTACACGTTTATTGTTTTTCCTCTCATTTTTCATCAGTTTACAGTATTTTGTTCTATTGCATGCTCTTTGCACCATTTTTGAATGAATGAAAATTATATAATCTGCATATTTTATGTAAATGGTTATTTATATATTCTCCTCTGTTTTTCCTGCTTTCAGATGACTTGGCATGATTGCATTGCATTAAACTCAAATACAAAGAAAGTGAAGAAGATTTATTTAATCTGTTAAACAGGAACTATTAAACTAACAATAATGATAGAACAATATAGGCAAATTTAATATATGCAGAATAATCATATACAAGCAATGAAAAGAGCAGATGCACAAAAACATACAAACATGAATACACACTCAAAAGCATATACGCATATGCAGGAGCATACAAACATGTAAATGCACAAGCATACACACACTTGAACACCATAAAAGCACACACACACAAATGTGCACTCAAAAGCATACACATACACACATGCACAAAAGCACATGTACTAAATCATCCATGCACATACATACAACTAACACGTTCAAGAAACATGCACACACGGATACTTACAGGCAAATGCACACACATAGGCACAGGCACACACACACACACACACACACACACACACACACACACACACACACACACACACACACACACACACACACACACACACACACACACACACACAGCACACAAATGGCACACATGTAGACGAACACACACACATGTACACATATATGTACACACACACACACACACACACACACACACACACACACACACACACACACACACACACACACACACACACACACACACACACACACACACTCACACTCATACACACGCACATGTATACACACACACATGTACACACATGTATACACATTCGTACTCCCACTCATGTACTCCCACTCACACACATACATAAATACGTCCACTCACACACATACAGTTACACACGTACAGTCACATGCATACACTCACACATGTATACACACATACACATGCGCACACACACACATGCAACATACACATGCAACATGCACACATACATGCTCACACACACACACATGCACACATACATATATACATACTTGTACACATATATCACACATACAAACTCATGCATACACACCCGCGCACATGGACACACGTACATTGACACACATGTAAATACACACATGCATGCACATGCACATGCACACATGAACCTACACACATGCACATGCACACATGCACCTACACACACTCACTCATACACATACACACTCACTCATACACATACACAGTCACTCATACACACACATACATGCAAGCATGCTTGCTCACACAGACACACACACACCTGCACATGCACCTGCACACACACACACACACACACACACACACACACACACACACACACACACACACACACACACACACACACACACACACACACACACACACCTGCTCACACACACACCTGCACATGCACACACACACCTGCTCACACGCACCTGCTCACACACACACCTGCTCACACACACACCTGCACATGCACACACGCACCTGCACATGCACACACGCACCTGCACATGCACACACACACCTGCACATGCACACCTATCTAAACACACACCTGCTCAGACATACCTAAAAACACACACATGCACACGCACACATACACCTGCATACACACACCTGCACACACACACACACCTGCATACACACACCTACATACACCTGCACACACATACACCTGTTTACACACACCACACACATGCACACACATACCTGAACACACACACCCTTGTACATGGACAAACTGGCACACACACTCGTAAATGGACAAACTGGCACACAAATAGACCTTTGCACACACCTGCACACAAACACACATAGACATAGACATACGCCTGTGCCTGTACGCCTATATGCACACACCTTCCCACACATTTGCCCACAGACACACACGCACATGGACACACACACTTGCACACATACACATGGACACACACACTTGCACACATACACATGGACACACACACTTGCACACATACACATGCTTGCACACACATACACATGCTTGCACACACATACACATGCTTGCACACACATACACATGCTTGCACACACATACACATGCTTGCACACACATACACACACTTGCACACACATACACATGCTTGCACACACATACACATGCTTGCACACACATACACACACTTACACACACATACACATGCTTGCACACACATACACACACTTGCACACACATACACACACTTGCACACACATACACACACTTGCACACATACACACTCTTACACACATACACACGTGCACACACATGTGCACACACACGCTTGCACACACACACGCTTGCACACACATGTACACACATGTACACACACACTTGAACACACAAACACATACGCACACTTGCACTCACACACACTGGTACACACAGTAGCATACGCACGCTTGCACCAACACGTGCAGACACACATCCCCACACGCAGACACACATGCACACACGCGGACACATGCACACACGCAGACACATGCACACACACGCACACATGCAGACTCACGCACACACTGACCCTCATGCACACTTGCTCACACACATACACTTGCACACACTTGAACACACTTGAACACACAAACACACATACACACACATGTACACACACACTTGAACACACAAACACATACGCACACTTGCACTCACACACACTGGTACACACAGTAGCATACACACGCAGACATGCATGCACACATACTGGTACACACAGTAGCATACACACGCAGACATGCATGCACACACACGCACACACTAACCCACATGCACACAAGCAGACACATATGCAGATACACTCGCACACGCACACACTTGCTCATGCACACTTGCTCATGCACACTTGCTCACACACACTTGCTCACACACACTTGCTCACACACTTGCTCACACACTTGCTTACACACACTAGACGCATATATGTACACATACATGTACACACACTCAAACACACATACTTGCACACACACACTTGTACACATTCACACTTGCACACACTTGTACACATACACACTTGCACACACTTGTAAACATACATACGCACACACTGGCACACATACTTGTACACATACACACACTCGCACACACACTTGTACACATACACACACTCGCACACACACTCACACTCGCGCACACTCACAATCGCACTCACACACTTGTACACATACACATACACTTGCACACACATTTGCACACATACAAACACTTGCACACACTGGCACACATGCACACTCACTCTTGCACACACCCACACACAAATGTATTCACATATACACACACAGATATACACACATTTATGCACACATGTACACACACACATATACAAACATATACACATGTACACACACACACATACAAACATATACACATGTACACACACACACACACACACACTTGCACACACACTTCCACACACATGCATACACTCACATTACACAAATGCATACACACATACATACGCATACATACACACACTTGCTCAAACACTCACCCACATACACATACAAGCACATGCATTCATACAAGCACACACACTCACAAATGTACACAACACAATCATGTGCATGCAATATCACAAGCATGCACACATACCTGCTTAACTATAACATACACACACCTATGATACACACACAAAAGTACATGTAGACACATGAATACACACAAAGCCACACACATACACATTCAATAACTTGCATGGCTATAAACATACACACATACAATTACTCATATGCAAATAAACACACCACTAGACACACACACTCCAAACACAAACACACACTCAAAACACACACACACACACACACACACACACACACACACACACACACACACACACACACACACACACACACACACACACACACACACACCACACACACCACCACACACACACACACACACACACACACACACACACACACACACACACACACACACACACACACACACACACACACACACACACACACACACACACACTCACCACACACACACACACACACACACACACACACACACACACACACACACACACACACACACACACACACACACACACACACACACACACACACACACACACACACACACACACACACACACACACACACACACACACACACACACACACACACACACACACACTCACCACACACACACACACACACCAACACACACAAAATATTGTGGTATATATTATCTTTAAAAATTGTATTATTTGTGCTCAATCAACACACGCGCGCAACACACGCGCGCAACACACACAACACACACACACACACACACACACACACACACACACACACACGCAACACACACACACACACACACACACACACACACGCAACACACACACACACAACACACACACACATGCAACACACACACGCAACACACCCACACACACACACACACACACACACACAACACACCCCACACAACACACACACACACACACACACACACACACACACACACACACACACACACACACACAACACACACACACACACACACACACACACACACACACACACACACACACAACACACACACACACACACACACACACACACACACACACACACACACGCAACACACACATACATGCAACACACACACACACACGCAACACACACACACAACACACACACACACAACACACACACACACAACACAACACACACACACACACACACACACACAACACACACACACACACACACACACACACACACAACACACACACACACACACGCAACACACACACACACACGCAACACACACACACACACGCAACACACACACACACACGCAACACACACACACACACGCAACACACACACATACACGCAACACACACACGCAACACACACACATACACGCAACACACACACACACGCAGCACAAACACCACACACACACACCACGCGCACAAACACCACACACACACACCACGCGCACAAACACCACACACACACGCAATACACACGACACACACGCACTCACACGTACCACACTCATACACACACACACACACACACACACAGATGCACCACAAACATGCACCACACACACACACTCACTCACTCACTCACACTCACACATGCACCAGACTCACACACACGCACACGCACCACACTCACACATGCACCACATTCACACACACACCACTCACATGCACCACACACACGCACACCATACGCACACAAAATATAAATATTGTACTATTTGTGCTCAATCAGTGTAGCAGATTTCTAAAGCATGCTATTTTAATTTCAAATTTCTAAATCCTATTTCAAACGGTCTTTAGCCCTCCTGAGACTGTCCATATCTTAAGATGTTCAGGCTTTGCTGGGCATCTTAACCCACACAGGACGGGTGGTACAGCATGTGTACCGCGCATTCAAAAGCCCAGTTGCCGGACGGCACAGTATTGTGCCAGCCATTCAATTGATTTAGGCCTAATAATTCGAACGCCCCGGCATTTGGACATTCAATGCTAGAATTCCCCCGTCGGGGATGGGTTAAGATGTGTGTTCTATTATTTTCTAGACATATGAAAATGAATCTGTATATGATGTTTTAACAGAGATACTATTTAGCATTTGGTATGATAGGTCATTGTAACTGAAGGAATGAATAATGTAATTTCAAGCTAAGGAGAAATGCAGTACAAAAGCGATCCCAACATCTGGAAAATGCCTGCTGTGGAAGGGTTAAATCACATTACTGATAATTGAACTTTAATGGTATCAAGTGGAGAAAGGAGACATATACTAGCCTGTAAATTTCATTATTATTATTGTTGTTGTTTTGTTATTGTTATTGTTTACATGCTAGTTTATTTGTTTTGGTATATATTTTATTTTATTTTTATTTTCTTTTTTTGGTGGGTGGGGTGGCAACTACATGAATTAGAGAAAACAAATTAATGTCCGAACATTATAATGTGATTCATATTTGCATTACTTTTGTTTTGATATTCCATGTAGGTTATACAATGCTTTTGTTAGAAGGAAAAAAAATGATTGTTTATTTGATCTTATTTTATTTCTTGGAGGCTTCCCAAGTGCAATGATTTTTTTTTTTTTTTTTTTTCTGTCTTTGAGACAAATACGTTTTCTAATACTACTTTGAAGCCTATCTTAGTTTTACAGGTTTTAGTGTTATCACACATCCGAGACTGGCTGCATCTTAAGATGTTCAGCCTGAGCTGGATATCTGAAGATGTTGTGTTCTCTTTTATTTCTAGACTTTTATTATGATATGAGTCCTTATATGATATATTAGCAAAGTGATACTAATCATCATTTGATAAGATACATTAGTTACGTAACTGAAGGAATAATGGCTTTAATCACTCATATTTTTTGATATACTGATTATTTTCTCGATGTTGGTAAAATTTCATCCCTGGCATACCTTTAGTTCTATCTTATGTTTTAAACATTTTTGTTTCCTTTGTAGTTTCTCTTGTTGTTTTAATGCATTGTCTTCGCCAACTATTTTTCTTTCTCTTTATTTTTGTTGTCCATATTTCAATTTTTAATTGTTTGCTCTTTTCATTGTCCTTTTGCATTTTCTTTGCTCAGTCATTATCCTTTATTAGATATTCTTCAGGTTTAACACCAACACACAGGTGCTTGCACATGTATAACCATGCACCCCCCCCACACACACACACCAAAATATACATACACACTAACATGTACACACACAAAATAGCACTGTTATCTTTATGAAAGAGTATAAGAATTATATATAAGAATTGTGAATATAAAGGCATCATACTTACAATGAAGAGGTACCACATATATGTTACTTACTCATTATGATTAAGTAAAGTATCTTTAATTAGTGAGAACAAAACATACACTAAAGTGTGTTGGGGGTCCTCACATTATCTCCCAGTTATTAAACAGCTTTTAATTTTAATGAGCAGTTTAGGAAAATCTGGTGGAGTTGCAGCATTGCATAGGAAACTTAGTCTGTCAGTTACTATGTTTGTGTTTTGGTTGTGAAGTCCTTTAAATGTAAACACTTGAGAAAAAAAAAACTGATGAAAGAATGAATGGGAGGTTTGTTATTTATGTAGAGCAGGTAAGAATTATGTAGTATTGTTTATTATGATATCATCATCATAGACGGATGGGTCGAGTACGACCCGCTGTGGCCCCCCGGGTGATAAGATTATTATGAAATACTCCACTCTTATTTTAACTGTTTATTTACTTTCTTGTATTTCTATTTGACTAAGACTGATGAGATAAGGAGAAATGATTGCACTAATAACTTAAATGATGATACCCATTCAGTTTTGATAATTTTGAAAAGAACAAGTTCTGTTTCAAGTTACTCTAGCTGTGTCATAGCAGATGGTATACAGTGGCTTCTTCTTCTTCCTTTTTTATTTAAGTTAATGAAAACTATTTAACCCGTCTGCTATTTTCATAGGGTTGGACCACTCTTGTACTGCATTTTTTCCTGTAGTTAAAGTTTAACCATATATTCTTGCAGATGTGGAACTAGAGCATCATATCCATTGCTAATTAATATCACTTAGCTGATATATCAGACATAGACTCACATTTCCAACCATAAGTCTAGAAAAATGTTTAGAAGACACACTGAAAATCTTAGGATGGGGCCTGTCCTGGTAGGGTTAACATCTTTTGAGTTTCATTTCTGTTTGAGATACAAATTTGGTAAGAAAATGTCTCTAAAATCTTTCTTTGTTTATTTGGGCAATGAGTTAAAAGGAATGTAATTGATGATTGAGGTTTGCTTATTTATTATCATTATTAATAGTAATACTAGTACTAATTTGTATTAATATTACAGTGTAGCTGAAATGTTATATGTTTGTAAGTGCGAATAACGTGATTTTCATTTTATTTGCTCCAGAGTTGAGTTAGACAAAGGGATACACTGTATGCAATCCATACTACATATCAAGCATCACATGTATAATGGGGTATCATAGGATTAAATGAATAAGGAAATTATTAAATGCAGAACTCACTAAAGAAATGCAACTTGAAAAGGTGGAACATTCAGTGAAGCTCAATAAAGGCATTCCCAAGCAAGTCAGGGTAATGTGGATGAGAAATCATCAATGTGAAAAAAGTATTTGGTTAATCAAAATTCATTCCTCTGTGATTTATGTCTTGGGTGAGATATTCAACATTGAAAGTAATGGGTACTGTATTGTTTTTCGTTTTTCTTTTGTCTTTAACTATTGTGTATTCCGTGTACACTAATTTTTTTTGTTTTGTAAGATTTTTTTTTGTATTGAAGAATTTTTTTGTCAGACATCCATTTTTTAATGCTTTAATATTGTTTTATCATATTTGTGTGTATGTATATAAAGTTTGTTAGACACTCACCAGGCCATTTTTTTTTCTTCTTCTTTGTCATCTTCTTATTCAAATGTTCATTGAAACATAGCAAAAGAAGGGAAACAGATTTTACGAGCTTGCATCTTCGACCCACCATGACTCCTAAACAGATTTGAAATTCAAACATGAGGTTATAAGCCAAAGTACTTACGTGCTCTTCATCTATGTTTTTTTATCTTCATTATGTATTTTTGTTGGAAAATGTAGATATTTTTATTAAGAGTATGTATGTCCATAGTGAAGTAGTTTTTTGAGTATGTTAGTATGATAACAATGACTATCATTACTGTCCTATTATTATGATAATAATTATTATTTTTAATATTATTATAATTATTATAGCAGCTTAGTATGAATTTACTTTTTATGATTGTGACTTTCAGTCATAAATATATATTTAGCTTTGAATTGATATAGATATGAGCAGATATTTATGAGCAGCATGAAGCACCTACCAGCGAATATTTATTTAAACTCATCAAGTCAACAGAAAGAGAAGACCAAGGATATAGTAAGGTCAGTTTTCCGAGATGCTTTTTGTGAAGTGATCCGCGTTGTTTGAGGAGAGTTCTCTCAATTGTGGCGAGCGTAGAAACGGATTGAAAGGATTGATTGGAAAGGAAAGGCTCCACAACGCAAAAGATGGCATTGGCGCATTTCGCACGGAGGCTTACCATCGAGCCATGTCCTTTATCTTCTATCGGTAGGCTTTCCGTTTTCCGTTTTCGTACATAACATTTTCTGTCCGAGTTGTTTACCGCGGGATCCTTGGCGTCAAGTATTCGACCAGTTCGTATTCCAAAATTTAGAAGATTTCGAAAAAAAAATGGCGAATGTTGATTCTGGAGATAGTATCGTTAATTATTTGGATAGCAGCCGAGATGCGCGACGCACCAGAACAGCTCATGGGATGGGATGGGATGGGGCGGGGGGCGGGGGGCGGGGTGCGGGGTGGGGAGATCATCCAGTAAGGCTGTCTTCGCTGTTGATACTCAATGACCCCGGACGGTTAGGCCTGCGGGTTTCTTTCCGTTAGTGTCGTGTTATCTTTGCACTATTTTTTTGCATTCTCTTTTTAAGATGCATTTAAGTACACTTGCATAAATATGTGTTTGTATTTTTTATATGGATGTATAATATAACGCATATTTATATACTTTTTGCATATCACAAGCACATGTAGACAAGCTACTTGTATGTAACAGGAAGGAGTGACGCAAGGTGATGCAATATCACCAATTTTATTCACAAAAATTTGTGACTTTGTTTATCGGCAAACAAATGTGGGAGTAAGAATTGATGCAAAGGCAAATTTTACGGTTTGGTGTAAGGTTCTTAAAGGAGGAATAACTTGAATGAATGCCAGTATACAAGGGGAAAACAACGGATGTGTTGGAAAGGACATTCAGAGAACAAATAGAATACAAGGTACAAGAATTTATTCGGTTAATCAGAGAAGCACAAGCATGCACATAATAGTGCACTCTATTATTTATATTACACAGAATGCTTGAATGAGCGATGGTTATAGAATAAAAGACAACGTAAAAATAATCGAAGGAAATACGCTTTCAGTGAGAAGTGCCACAAGACGTTCATTACAAGATCAGCAATCGCCGCCCCCCTTTGACCGCCCAGTGACGGGTGTATTTCGACAACGAAGGGGGGGGGGGTAGCAATTAGATGATAGACTTTAAGAATGGAGGTGTGTGTGTGTGTGTTTGTGGGGGGGGGGGTTGTTTCGGGATTAGCGAATAACTTTTATTTATTTATTTATTTATTTATTATTATTATTTTTTTATTATTAAGTGTTGTTATGCACTTCGGGACCGAACGATTATCTTTGGAAGTCAAAGTGACGGCGAGGGTGTTGGTAGTTTCATCGGAAGGTCGAAGACTACCTTTTTTCCAATCGGGTGACGAAGGGGGGGATAGAAAATGCGACTTGCTTACCTTGTATTCGTGCACGAGGTTACTTTTAGGCGAACTTGTGTATGCACACACACACGCTCACACGCGTCTCTCTCTCTCTCTCTCTCTCTCTCTCTCTCTCTCTCTCTCTCTCTCTCTCTCTCTCTCTCTCTCTCTCTCTCTCTCTATCTCTATCTCTATCTCTCTCTCTCTCTCTCTCTCTCTCTGGCATATATATATATATATATGTATGTATGTATGTATGTATGTATGTATGTATGTGTGTGCGTGCGTGTGCGCGCGTGCATGCGTGCGTGTGTGTGTGTGTGTGTGTGTGTGTGTGTATGTATGTATGCGTGTATTCATGTATGTATGTATGTATATTATATGTATATACACATATACATACATACACACACACACACACACACACACACACACACACACACACACACACACACACACACACACACACACACACACACACACACACACACACACACACACACACACATACACACACACACAGTGTGTGTGTGTGTTTATATTGCATGCATGTATGTGTTTGCGTGTTTGCATGTATGTGTATGTATGTATGCATATTTATTTGTTTATACATAATGCATATACAGGCACACACATATGTGACTTATTCGAATAGCAAGCTTTAGCGGTGACTCCGTCCAAAAAGGGAGAGATGCGGTTAAATGACGGAGCGTTTAAGTTGAAGAACGACCAAGGAGGACCGCGCCGGTGTAGGGATGCCAAACTGTTGGTTCATCTTTAATAATCGAGCTGCTCAGCTTGGTGAGGCCCTGGCTGTTAAGGAGCGAGTGGTAGCGGCCAGCCGAAAAAAAAAGAAGAGGAAAAAAAAAAAAGGAACGGAAGAAAAAAGTCTAGGGTTTGTTCTGCACATAGATGCGTACGCGCGCGCTCGGCGACGCCCCCGCATACGTTGGTACAGGCGTCGCGGTACAATCGGTGGGGGGTGGGGGTGGGGGGTTGTCCTGTCGCCTCTCGTTACGTTGAGCTTATTCGTCCCTCGTCAACAACACGGAGGGCGTGGTTGGAGTTTCGTTGACCAAAGGGATGGGGTGGGTGTGGGGTGGGGGGTGGGGGGGGGAGGTTCTGCTGAGGGCGAGCGAGAGCCGTCCGCATGACTGAGGGAGGAGAGGGTGGACTAGACCAGCCGCCCAAAATCCAAACGGCCAAGTCGGTAACACAACGACGCCCGCAGGCTTTTCGCCGGTAGACAAGAGTTGTGATTGTAATTATGGTCGAAGTATCGGCTTAGGTTAGGATTTTTTTTTTTTATCGTGACAGATTAAATAATAGTAGTGTCAAACTTGGAGGTGGAAGTCGAAGATGGTGGTGATGATTATAAAGACGATAACGGCACTTAAAAAATTAGATTGCGAAAATTCGATTTTAGTGTATATTTAAGTTTGTGTCTGTATAGGGTGATTTGCGTTACATGTCTTGCGTGTGTGTGGCCTGCACGGTGAATCGGCGTCTCGCTCTTTCTTCTGCCGGTTCTTTATCTCTCTCTCTCTCTCTCTCTCCCCTCTCTCTCTCTCTCTCTCTCTCTCTCTCTCTCTCTCTCTCTCTCTCTCTCTCTCTCTCTCTCTCTCTCTCTCTCTCTCTCTCTCTCTCCCCCCCCTTTCCCTCTCCCTCCCTCTCCCCCCCCTATCTCTCTCTCTCCCTCTCCCTTCCTCCCTCCCCCCCTCCCCTCCCTCTCACACACATTATTTCTTATCTGTGTCTGTAATAAGTGATTTTGAACTTGTTACTGGAGTTCAGTTGCAAAATGGGATTGAAGCTTGTCTTTTATTTCGCGGCAAGGCAGATGACTGGCTGGTCACAAAGGGTCAAGTGTCTTGTTAGCAGTCGTGCGAATTGGGGGGGTAAGAGGGGGCAAGCGTTTCCCGCAGCGGGTATCGGTAGTCCTTCGGCCGGTG
>NW_028234428.1:9266243-9273743 GCF_977035675.1 Penaeus japonicus
CCCAATACACACACCACCCCCCGCTCCCACCCCTATCCTGCCTCCATTACAAACTCCCATCTAGCTTCTCCTGTGGGCACTGTTGAATTCCCTTGAGTCACCTTTTTTTTATTGTTTCATTTCATTTCGCCATTATGCGCGTTCCACGTAGATCTGCCTCTCTTTTGACCTCCCAACACTTGATCCATCCCATTATGCGACCACCTTTTCCTTTAGCCCCCCCCCCCCGACTTTGTCTTCTTTTCTCTTACATTCCTCCTTCTATTTCGTCTTCTTTTTATCCTTTTTTCTTTTCTCCTCCTATTTCCTCCCCTTTCTTCTTTTCCTCCTCCTCCTCCTCTTCCCTCTTTCCTCTTTCCTCTTCCCTCTTCATCCTCATCCTTCTCGTTCCTTATTTGTCTCCTCTTCCCGGTTTGTCTCTTTTCATATCTCGCAGTCTCTTCCTCAACCCCTTATTCCCCCCCCCCCCCACACTCATGTTTCTCCTTCCTCCTCCTCCTCCTCCTCTTCAACCTCCTCTTCCCCATTCTTGTTCTTCCTTCCTCCCCCTTCTCATCATCATCCTCTTCTTCTTCCCCTGCCCTCCTCCCCCTCTCCCCCTCCCCGCCCCACCCCACCCCACCCCACCCCACCCCTCCCTCTTCCTCCTCCCCACCCCCTCCCCACCCCTCCCTCTTCCTCCTCCCCCTTCCTCCCTCTTCCTCCTCCCCCTTCCTCCTCCCCCGGTGGCTTCCACGTCACCAGCTGCGGCCTCCTTTCATCTTAGGCTGTCCAAACCTACTTCTCGACTTTTTTGCGAGGGGAAAGGGACCGCGGGCTGAGGGGTTGGGGGGACGGGCGGGGCGGAGGGGGGGGGATAGAGGCTTTCTCCATTACCACCTAAACCTCTCTTAGTGCCATGTTTTATTTTGTTTTATTTATTTATTGTATATATGTTTTTTTTTTTATTACCATGCTCGACATCGACCGTTTCGTTTGCGTTCCTTTATTTTTTTTCCTGAAGTGTTTTATTCTTCCCGGCCTTTCCGCCGTTTTTTTGTGCGTGTCTCTCTCTCTCTCTCTCTCTCTCTCTCTCTCTCTCTCTCTCTCTCTCTCTCTCTCTCTCTCTCTCTCTCTCTCTCTCTCTATTTTCTTTCTTCCTCTCTTTCTCTTTCTCTTACGTGCGTGCGTGTTGGAGGAAGAAAGAGGAAAGGAGAGTTACAGCGAAAAGGGGTGTGGTGAGCGCAGCATTTTTTTTCTTTTTTTCTTTTAGCAGAGGCCAGCTGAGTGTCCCCTACCTCCTTAGTAACCACCTGCTACAATTGCCATAACTGTTGCGTGGTGAACTGGGCAAGGCTGACTCGTTATAGGAGAGGCCCGTTGGTGATGGGTGTTAAGGTCCGAGGTGGGTGCATCGCGCGGCTGGGTGGGAGGTGTAGGGGTGAGGGTAGGGGGGCAGGGGGGCAGGTGGAGGATGCAGCTGGATGAAAAGGAGTGGAGTGGGAGGGAGAGGGAGAGAGAGTGGGAGAGAGAGAGAGGGAGAGAGAGAGAAGAGAGAGGGGGGAGGAGAGGAGAGGGAGAGGAAGAGTTTTTTTTCTGCATGTGCGTGTGTGTGTGAGAGAGAGAGAGAGAGAGAGAGAGAGAGAGAGAGAGAGAGAGAGAGAGAGAGAGAGAGAGAGAGAGAGAGAGAGAGAGAAAAGAGTAAGCGGGGGAGAGGGCAGAGAGGCGAGATTGACGTTCTTGTTAGTGACGTGTTTGTTTAACGGTTATGCGTCACAAGATACGCAAGTTCATTTTTAGTGACATTCAGGGTTATTATTATCCAAGTAACTGTAAGTTGACAATGTTACAGTTATTATGGAGAGAGAAAAATAATTATAGCTTAAGCTGGAATTGCATTTTATATCACAGATCCTATGATATATTGAAGGTAAGTGGACCGACAGAAGTTTGATTAACCAAGCAAACGAAGACCATCTGAGTGTTTTGTGAAGAGATGCAACAAACTTTGGAGGAGTTCTAGCAGCGCATTGTGGAGACACGTGTATTGACCCCTATGAGCGACCAGAGAGCTCCCCCCCCCCATCTCTCTCTCTTTCTCTTTCTCTCTCTTTCTCTTTCTCTTTCTCTGACTTCTGTCCCCCCCACCCCCTCCTTCTTCTCCCTCTCCCTCTCCCTCTCCCTCCCTCTCCCTTTCTATCCTTCCCACTCCCTCCGTCTCCACTACATAAACGTATGGCCTGTAACATGTGGTAATACCCGCTTTAAGAGGGTAGTAGAGAGGAAACAACGAAGAGGGAAAGCGAAAAACCGAGTGAGGTCGTAGTAGAGGTAAAGGTGGGGGTGGTGGGGTAGACAGAGAGCAGTTATTCCAGAATAGAGATGGAAGGAGGGGCAGAGGAATGGAGATATGTCTTTTCTGTCTCCTTCGCCTCTCTTTCCCTTTTCCTTTCCCACTTCTCTCTCCCTCTTCCCCTTTCTCCCTTTCTTTCTTTTACTCCCCCCTCCTTCCCCCTCCCCTCTCTCCTCCCTCTCCCTCCCTCCTCTTCACCCCTCCTCGCCTCCCCGTGAGCGCGTCACGCAAGCTGCAGATGCATCATTGGGTGCGATGACGTCTTCAGCCTCCCCATCGCCTCCCCATCGCCTCCGCCTCCTTCCTTCCCCTCAAACCTTCGTTGCATCCTTCTAGACGGGCTCGCCCCATCCTCACCCTCACCCTCCCCCCTCCTGTCCTCGATGTTTCTTCCGTAAGCCCCTTCTCCCTTTCTCTCTCGCTCTCGTTCTGTCCGTTATTCTCACATCCTCTTTTCTCTCTCTCTCTCTCTCTCTCTCTCTCTCTCTCTCTCTCTCTCTCTCTCTCTCTCTCTCTCTCTCTCTCTCTCTCTCTCTCTCTCTCTCCTCTCTCTCTCTCTCCTCTCTCTCTCTCTCTCTCTCTCTCTCTCCTCTCTCTCTCTCCTCTCTCTCTCCTCTCTCCTCTCTCTCGCTCTCTCCCTCTCTCTCTCTCTCTCTCTCCCCTCTCTCTCCCCTCTCTCTCTCTCCCCTCTCTCTCTCTCTCTCTCTTCTCTCTCTCTCCTCTCTCTCTCTCTCTCTCTCTCTCTCTCTCTCTCTCTCTCTCTCTCTCTCTCTCTCTCTCTCTCTCTCTCTCTCTCTCTCTCTCTCTCTCTCTCTCTCTCTCTCTCTCTCTCTCTCTCTCTCTTCTCTTCTTCCCTCCTTCCCTTCCGCGCTCCCTCCCTCTCTCACTCACTCTACTTCTACCTCTAACATTGCTTCCTCCCCTCTTCCTTTCCCCACCATTGCTTCCTCCTCACTTCCATCCCCCACCATTGCTTCTTCCCTACTTTCTTCCCCACCTCCTTTCCCCCTCCCCTCCCCTCCCCTCCCCTCCCCTCCCCTCCCCCCCCCTCCCCTCGTCACATCCCTCTCTCCTCCCCTTCTCTCCTTCTCCGAGACTGTCCCGACATTGACGCAGGGAAGCGAATTATTGAAGTGTATTATGATTCGCCAGTAAGCGCGTGCCAGTGAATAAACAACAGGGCAAAGAGACGACGAGTAGCACAGCAGGGAACAATTCATTTCAGTCTCGGAGTTGATGAAGAGTGGATTGGTGGAATTAGTGTCCCGTTCTCTCTCTCTCTCTCTCTCTCTCTCTCTCTCTCTCTCTCTCTCTCTCTCTCTCTCTCTCTCTCTCTCTCTCTCTCTCTCTCTCTCTCTCTCTCTCTCTCTTTTTTACTTGATTGTAAACAGTCAAGTGTGTGTGTGTGTGTGTGTGTGTGTGTGTGTGTGTGTGTGTGTGTGTGTGTGTGTGTGTGTGTGTGTGTGTGAGTGGGCCTCGCTTTCCAGGCTTGACTAGAAGGCGCGTCGTGTAAAGCCTACGCGAATGAAGTAAGGCACTGGCGGATACTCTGCGGTCAGAACCCGTCACGTTTTTTTTCTTCTTCTTTTTCTTTTTTTTATGAGTTTTATCTTCCTGTGATATGGGTAAAATAAGGGAATCGTTTTCTGAGAGAGAAAATGTAGCAAAACAAGTACACGGGCACACACGCGTGAACACGCACGATCTCTTCCTTGCTCGCTCACTTGCTCGTTCACTCGCTCACTCACTCGCTCACTCACTCGCTCATTCACTCGCTCGTTCACTCGCTCACTCACTCGCTCATTCACTCGCTCACTCACACACACACTCACTCACACTCACACTCACACTGTGTACTATGTGTTACTCATCCTTTTGAAGCCTTTAGAATGAGTATGTCTTGTATATCTGTTTGTTTAACATTCGGTGTATATACAATTATCTTGTCGAGTCGCGGAACATGTGTTGGGCTGGAGAGACAGGTCAGTCGACGAATCAAGAGGGCAAAAGCAAGCAGTATGTCGACGGCGGAGGAGCCAGCCAGGGTGTGGGGCGCCAGGGCGGGCTCAAGACATCTCGAGAGGATCAGGCGGGAGGGGCAGCGGCAAGGGGGCCGCTGCGAGAAAAAGAGATATGGGTTGCAAGCATGCCCGGCTGCTCGGAAATGGGAAGGAGTGAAATTTCGTCGTTAGGGCGAATGTGTCCCCATTCTCTCTCTCTCTCTCTCTCCCTCACTCTCTCTCTCTCTCTCTCTCTCTCTCTCTCTCTCTCTCTCTCTCTCTCTCTCTCTCTCTCCTTCCCCCTCTCTCTCTCTCTCTCCCTCCCTCCCGCCCTCTCTCTCCCCTCTCTCTCCCTCCCTCCCACCTCTCTCACTCACTCACTCTCCCTCTCTCCTTCCCCCCTCTCTCCCTCTCCCTCTCCCCCACCCCCCTCACCCGCTCTCTTCCTCCCTCCATCCCCCCATCTCTCTCTCTCACCCACTCACTCTCCCTCTCTCCCTCTCTCCTTCCCCCCCTCTCTCTCTCTCCCTTCCCCTCCCTCTCCCCCCTCACCCGCTCTCTTCCTCCCTCCATCTTCCCCCCCTCTCTCTCTTTCTCTCTTTCTCCCTTTCTTTCTCTCTCTCTCCCTTCCCCTCCCTCTCCCCCCTCACCCGCTCTCTTCCTCCCTCCATCTTCCCCCCCTCTCTCTCTTTCTCCCTTCTTTCTCTCTCTCTCCCTTCCCCTCCCTCTCCCCCCTCACCCGCTCTCTTCCTCCCTCCATCTTCCCCCCCTCTCTCTCTTTCTCTCTTTCTCCCTTTCTTCCTTTCTTCCTCTCTCTCCCTCCCTCCCTCCCTCTCTCTCTCTCTCTCTCTCTCTCTCTCTCTCTCTCTCTCTCTCTCTCCCTCTCTCTCTCTCTCTCTCTCTCTCTCTCTCTCTCTCTCTCTCTCCCTCTCTCCCCCCCTCTCTCTCCCTCTCCCTCCCCCCCCCCTCTCTCTCTCTCTCTCTCTCTCTCTCATTCTCTCTCTCTCTCTCTCATTCTCTCTCTCTCTCTCATTCTCTCTCCCTCTCATTCTCTCTCCCTCTCATTCTCTTTCCCTCTCTCTCTCTCTCTCCCTCTCTCTCTCTCTCTCTCTCTCTCTCTCTCTCTCTCTCTCTCTCTCTCTCTCTCTCTCTCTCTCTCTCTCTCTCTCTCTCTCTCTCTCTCTCTCTCATTCTCTCTCCCTCTCTATCCCCCCCCCCCTCTCTCTCTCTCTCTCTCCCCTCTCTCTCTCTCTCTCTCTCTCTCTCTCTCTCCCCCTCTCTCTCTCTCTCTCTCTCTCTCTCCCTCCCCCCCCCCCACTCGTCCCTCTCGCCCTATTCCTCTCTCCACACGCGCGCTCGCGCGCACACACACGCACGCACGCACGCACGCACGCACACATATTCTCTCTCTCTCATTCTCTCTCCCTCTCTATCCCCCCCCCCTCTCTCTCTCTCTCTCTCTCTCTCTCTCTCTCTCTCTCTCTCTCTCTCTCTCTCTCATTCTCTCTCTCCCTCCCCCCCCCCCACTCGTCCCTCTCGCCCTATTCCTCTCTCCACACGCGCGCTCGCGCGCACACACACGCACGCACGCACGCACGCACACATATATAAAGAAGGCAGACAACTGAGAATCTGTGACAGTCATTCAGTCAGAATGTATGTCTGCAGTACTGTCGCCGGGTTGGCTGCACTTGGTAGGCAAGCCCCCCCCCCTCCTTGAGACATCCTCAACCCCTGAACCCCGTCAGTGGCGACGCACTCACGAACTTATTCTCGTATACACGCCCTTCCCTCGTATCTGATTCTCCTCCTCTTCCTTTTCCTCCTCCTCCTCCTCCTCCTCCTCCTTCTCCTTTCCTTCCTCTTCCACTCCCTTTTTTTCACCAGCTTCTCTTCTTCCATCTCCTCCTCCTCCTCCTCCTCCTCCTCCTTTTCCTCCTCCTTCTCCTTTTCCTCCTCCTTCTCCTTTTCCTCCTCCTCCTCCTTTTCCTCCTCTTCCTCCTCTTCCTCCTCATCATCATCATCATCATCATCATTATCATCATCATCATTTTCCTTCTCCTTCTTCTCCTTCTCCTTCTTCTCCTCCTTCTCCTTCTCCTTCTCCTTCTCCACGTGCTTCATCACTCGCTCGCGTTTCGGCCAATTGTAACGGCGAAATGTATAAAGCCTGGTGTAGGTGCACGATGCTTTATGGGGGTGGCTTTGTGTGATGTTGCTGTTTATTTTATTTGGGGTTATTTGTTTATGTTTAGTTGTTAATGCTCTTTTACATTCATATTATTTTTTTTTTCTATTTGATCAACGTTTCTATGCTACAGTTAATTTTCTTTGACTTAGTTGTACATTTTAAACTTCACACTTGCGTCATCGTTTCTCTGTCCTTTTTTGTTATTATTGTTCTTGTTAGTATTTTAATGATGATGATGATGATGATGATGATGATGACTTAAGGGATTGCCGGTAGCATACAAACCACCATCCAATTGTCTCTCGTAAGATCACGCCCGCGCGCGCAGGAGGGAGGGGGGAAAGCAGGGAAGGGAGAGGGAAATGAAAGGGGAAAGGAGTGGGAGGCTGAGTGAGATAGAGCAAGAGTGTGAGTGAGAGAGTGCTAGTGAGAGTGAGAGTGAGAGAAGGGTGAAGGGAGAAGGGAGAAGGGAGAAGGGGGGGGAGGCAGCTGGTGGGCATGTCCGTAATGAGCGGGAGTTAGCTAAAGGTCCGCCAGACAAGGTCGCTCTCGTTGTGGTGCCATCGGGACTATCACACGCACACATGCGCGTACATATGTGCACACGCACGCGTTTATACATTACACACGCACGCACACACACACACACACACACACACACACACACACACACACACACACACACACACACACACACACACACACACACACACACACACACACACACACACGTACATATACGTATATTTATACATATACGTATACGTATACATATATGTATACGTATACATATATGTATACATATACATATACGTATTTGTGTATGTGTACGTATACATATACATATAAGTATACGTATACATATACGTATAAATATATGTATATATATATACATATACATATATATATATACATATACACACACACACACACACACACACACACACACACACACACACACACACACACACACACAC
>NW_028234428.1:9283743-9298743 GCF_977035675.1 Penaeus japonicus
TTGTCAGATCATTGATGAGGTAATCCCGCAATGGGAGTACTAGTATTTGTGGCAAAGAATTTTTTCGCTATAATTAGAAAAGGGTGTGAAGGTGTTGGGGGGGATGGGGGAAGTGATCCTGTTTGTCTTTGTAAAGTTCTTCTGAATAGCATGAAATTGTAGTTATGAATAAGAACAAAATGAGTATGTTCAATATTGTACCATAGCAAAATGTAAATGCAAAACCTCTGTGTCATTTCTTCTAGATTAAAATTTTGCATAGTATTTATGCCTTAGTAGTCCATACTTCCAAATCTTTTAATAAGCTTTCTCCTTTGGGATTTCAGGTGACATGGGAGGAGGATACGGGGGTCGGCCCAACCTCCTGTATGGCAAGCTGTGTTCGGAGGACCAGTTACAGCAGTTGGGGGTGTCATTGGATTATGTCCCACCGGAGGACCAGCTTTCCTCGGCTCATCGAACCTCGCAGCAACCTCCCGCCCATGGTAAGATGCTTAACCCCTCTATGTTCCTCTCTATTTCTCTTGTGCTTAACAAATTCAATTTCCTTGTTTTAGAATGCTTTTGATTTATGGTGAAATTCATGAAAAAATATATCTGAATGCTGAATGATTAGAAAGAAAGAATGGAATAGTATATTTTGATTATTACAATAGATTTAGAATATCTACTTTTGTATAGGTTTAGCCACATTTGTTTTCTGAAATGTGGTTTGTCAACAGTTGTATTTGTATAGGACCTTCTCTTTGATGGGGGGGAGAACAATTTATTTAAGAAAAATTGGAATTGCTTGCTCATAAAAGGATATATCTATCCTCCATTTTTACGTTAATATCATCTTCAAAAATAGCCATTCATTTTTTTTTTTTTTTTGTCAAGATGTTTATACGTATGTGATTATCTATTAGACTAAAGATGCTTGTATAGCTGAGTTCCATATGAAAATAAGTCTGAAAAGATGAATTCTTTCATGGCTTTCAGTTTTATATAATCCATAAACTGTCATAGAATATTTATATTGGTGTGAATTCTGTGACTATTTTTGACTTAACGTTGAGATTATGGGTGCCACTAATACCTCCTTCTGTCCGAGTATAATTTCTAGGCCCATTCAGTATATTTGTTATATTGATTTACAATGGGGGATATATGTTTTTCATGTGTAAGAGATAATAAGGAATGCAAGATAAGGGAGATATATTATAAATTCTACAATTTGATATGATCCAGGAATATGTTTCCCATCAATAGAATGATGCATTTTTTTTTTCACTTGTGATATGTTTGCTAGCTATTTTGATGATGAGAGATGTTTTAACCCATTCGCGCCGGTTGATGTGCTATCACGATGTCGAAAAATATCCCCAGACCCAGGTGATGCCCTGATACGTGGTGCATTTTCTGTTGAAAAGTCAGCAATAGATCGCTAGATTGTTCTCAATTATAATCGTTTTACATAATTTCTTAGACTCTGTTACTTTAGTTTAGGTGTTTGATTGTCATAAAATGAGATATATCGTTCAAAAAGTGACGTCACAAAAAACTATGTGACATTAATGACATCATGGTAAGTTTTGCTCCTTGATCGGTTGTATAAAAAGATCTGAGTCAAAAAACTATCGTAAAATCAAATGTGTTTGGCCAAGAAATAAAATAAAGTAAAAAATTACTAATGCAATACTACTTCTAATTTGTTGATTACCCATGATATCACGTTATGTCATGTCACGAGGTAGTTCAGTTCAGACAGATTTGCGAAGACATCGCTTCACCTGGGCTATATGCACGAGACGGCCCGACCTCTGTCAGCTATAGTGCTGATGAGGTACATGTACATACTCATATGTACATGAATGAATATTCATATTTTTCTTATCGTTTTGGTAAAAAATAAATAAATAAATAAATAAATAAAAGGTATAAAACATGTTTCTTGATGCCCCACTAAGAGATTGCTTCCACTTTGGTATTTTCACATAGAATAGAAGAATATAGGCAAAGTTCAGTCAAATAAAACTAAAAAGGCATTACTGTTTTTCAACTAAAATAACTCCTCTGAACATGGCAATATTTTTATGTGCCTTTACATTGTAGACCCATTCATGAAAACCATAAGAACAGGGTGGGTGAAAAATGCTCTGTTATCTTCCTGGTGTTAGTGGGAGTAGGCGAAAATACGTTCCAGCGTGAATGGGTCAAGTGATGTTTTAAAGTTTTAGTAATTAAAATTTCTTGAAATGCCTAAGAAAATGCAAATTTGTCACAGTAGTAATATATATAGGGTAGTGGTAGAAAACCCATCTATTTATTTATTCAAGAAAATCCTTATGATAACGATTGGCAAGTTGGATTATATTATAACTCCTTTGAGTTTCACTTTAGGTGCTTATTGAAATAAGTATTGCTGAAATATTTCATGCTAGACACCTTCCAACATAGCTACTGTTGAGGTGTTAACCGCAATCAGGTTTAGAAATTTGATGTAAAAGGTTGCCCAAAGTTACATAGGGGTAATGTGATATGCACAAATCATCTGTAACTGAACTTTGTTGAGGGCTTTAAGTAGTTCAAATGTAGAAGGAGATAAGAACCATGTGAATGAATGTTGTTGAATTACTGCTTGTAATTTTATTTAAATTTTGTGCATATAGGTTTCTCATTAAATCAATACTTTTTGCTGTAGCAGGTGTGGTATGATATGGTGTTTATTTTTATTCTATAGTAAGGAAGGTCAAGAGCACAAGGAATGAACCCATTCACGCTGGAGCTTATATTTGCGCAATGCCGTTCCCGCTGGCTAGATAACAAGCATGTTCAGTGACTAAGCGCAAGACCTCTCAAGGCACAGTGCTGCTCTGCACTCTGCTTCAACATTGTGATAATCTGAGTTTTTTGTTTAACATTATTTTCACAAATTAAAAATCTTAAACATGGAACTCCTGTGAGTTTGATTTTATGCATACATAAGGATGCAAAACCTATATTTTGAGAGAGAAAGCCTGACATGATAGGAGGTCATGCAGAGGAAGTGAAATATTATCATGGCGTGATAAGATGTCACCCGGTATGAATGGGTCAAGTCTAGTACAGACATCTTTATTATGTTTATTCAAGTGTGAATATGATAATATGGTTTTAAGGTTTGGTTTTTCTATTGTGATAGTCATTTTATTATGTTGGAGACCATGACTACTATTTAAGAGAAGTGATGTGCTAAGAAAATTTGCACAAAGGTATTTCATCCTATGTAATTTTAGTGTTCTAATCCCCACAATCATTCTGTTCACCAGGTTCGGTAGGTGGGAGCCAGGCAGCAGTGAGTGGTGGGGGTGCCTACAAGTCAGTACCACTACAAGCACTCCACCGATCCCCAGCCGAGCGGAGATACCGAGACCCAGCACAGGGCCCTCTACGGAAACTCTCTGTCGATCTCATCAAAACTTACAAGCACATAAATGAGGTAAGTAGGAAGGAATGTTGGGAGTTGAAGGGAAGGGTTTGGTTTGTTATCAGGTAGCCTGAAAAGAGGAATTGGAACAAACTCAAGTAATGGAATGGTTTAAATGGAAATAAGTCTGTCTGTCATGCGAATTACTTTCCTACCTGGAGTCTAGATGGATGTTAATGAATTCCTTTCTTGTTTTCCAGGTTTACTATGCCAAGAAGAAAAAGCGAGCCCAACAAACGCAGGGCCAGAGTCCTAGCATGCACAAAAAGGAACGGAAGGTTTACAATGACGGCTATGATGATGACAACCACGACTACATCATCAAGTCAGGGGAGAAGTTTGAGGACAGATATGAGATTGACTCTTTGATAGGGAAGGGCTCTTTTGGTCAGGTGAGCATCAGTAGGGTTTTTAAACTATGCTGACAACTTTTAAGTCTTCCTATAACTCTGGTTGAATGAAGATAAGTGAACTGTCAGGGGGCACTTTGAAGAGGGATTGAAGGAAAAACTGTGGTTATGGTACTGATATTCTCACCCTCTCTTATGCAAGTTCCTTACTGTAGAACTTGTATTACTTAATCACTCATATATTTATTGATTGATAATGCTAGAAGTGGGTTTGAGTGAATGTAGATAATGTTCATTGTTGATAGAAGACTTGCAACCTGGGGATTTTTCACAGCAGAATGCCATGATACTTCATCAACTACTTCTTGTCTTTCTCCTCTTAAATATGAATAAAGAGGAGTAATGGGATCATCAATCCATTGGCAACACGTTCCATAATAATAGCCAATGAGGCATAGGAAGGAGCTAGTTCAAAGGTGATAAACCTGTTGTTAATGAGAACTGGTAGTTGCCTCCTTGTATGTGATACATAATTGTCCCTGGATTATTACTCAATTTAGGATAGTTTGGGGCTTAGCTCTTCAAGGAGATGTGTGACCATAGTACTTTGACTCTGTAGAGCTACCTCCATTATTATGACAAGAATACAAGGCATATATTGTTTAGGCAAAATTTTATGCTATGGCAAGATTAGATTCCATCCCCACTGAACATTTTAGTATGTTACTTTCATATTTGTGTAGTGAAAGTTATGCTCACTTTTGATGCTATTGATTCTAATTATTTATAACAGATTTTCAAGTGTTTTGTAAAGTGACTAGTTGCAGATTTATAGAAAGCATACATAAAACATAAATAGATAATTAAAACTCTTATCTACAGTAGGAAGACTTGTGTTTATCTACAGTAGGAAGACTTGTGTTATTGTTCTTTACTAAAGTTACAATACCTCCTTCCTCCTCTCTCCCCCAGGTTGTGAAGGCCTACGACCACGAGGAACAGACGTGGACGGCCATCAAGATCATCAAGAATAAGAAACCTTTCCTTAACCAGGCGCAGATTGAAGTGAAGCTGCTGGAGATGATGAACCGAGCAGACTCCGACAACAAGTATTATATAGGTAAAGACAAGATAGGTGGGTAGATGAAGCCACGCAATGCACCCCTAACCCATTAACCTCCTCATCCTCCTCTGCCAAAGTGTATTTTGATCTTTTAGGTTGCCCAGATATATAGTATTGGGGTGGGAGGGGCTTTAGGTTCCTCAGGCTTAGAACTTTGGTAATCTTAGGAAGTAGAACAAAGAAAAAAAGAAAGAAAAAAAAAAAAAATCCTACAGATGCATGCTCTCATACATACACACATAGACACTTATTCAGTCTCTCTCTCTCTCTCACTCACTTTCTCTCTCTATCCCTCCCAGCTCCCCCCCTCCTCTCTCTCTCTTTCTCTTTCTCTCAGTTTCAGTCTTAAAGTTAGGTTCAGTTGCTATTTCAGTCTGTCTCACTGTCTCCTTTCCTTCCCTTCACCCTCTCCCTTCTTTCCAGCTCTCGCTTCTTTCCTCCTCCTCCCTCTCTCCGTCTTTCTCTTGCTTCTTTCCTCCTCCTCCCTCTCTCCGTCTTTCTCTTGCTTCTTTCCGCCGTACTTCCTTCCATCCTCACATCAATCCTCTCGTCCTTCCTTTTACCATGTTCTCGTACAAATCACAAGTCACACTGCCTGGGAATGAAACATTAGTGTATTAGTAATAGGGTTTTTATCTGTATTTTTTCTCTCTCTTCTCTTATTTCCTTGGATTTGAAAAGGTGGTTTAAAGGGAATAGGGGTTGTGTGGTTAAACCTTTTTGTTATTATGTACGGTAGGGTTCAGATGGTTAGGGAATTTCTCTGTATTTCTCATACTGTAGTTATTTGAGGAACGTTTCTGCCAGAACATACATCTGGTTGGGGATAGCTTATGAAATGTATGCAGTGTAAGGAATTATCAAAAGTAAGATAAGTTTCTCTCTCTCTCTCTCACACACACACACACACACACACACACACACACACACACACACACACACACACACACACACACACACACACACACACACACACACACACACACACACACACACACACACACACACACACACACACACACACACACACACACACAAAACACACACACACACACAAAACACACACACACACACACACACAAAAAACACACACACACAACACACACACCACACACACACACAACACACACACACATATAATATATATATATATATAATATAAATATATATATATTAATATATATATAATATATATATATATATATATAATATATAATATATATATATATATATATATATATATATATATATATAATATATATAGGTGTATACATTCTTTCCTCCTCTTCTCTCTTCGTTCCTCCTTATCTTCTTCATGGTCACTCTTGTTATCCCTATGATTTTCCTTTTGTTAAGAAATTGGGAAACTTGTCACATTTGAAGGTGCTTTCCTTCCTTTTTTTCCCAACTCGGATATTGATTGTTTTTCACTTTCTTGTTTAAAAAGTTCACTTCATTACTGCCCTCGTCATTTTAGGGAAGTGGGGATTTTCTCTTAATTTCGTTTTAGTTTATTCATATTTGTTTTCATATTTATTTTCATATTTATTTTTTCTTTCTGAGAGAGAGAAAAAAGAAACAAAATCAGACAAAGAAGTGGTATTTAAAACATCAGATTGAAAGGTATGGAAAGAGAAAAGTTTAAAGAAAAAGAAAACGAAATAAAACCTAGGATGTATTTTTCCAGGTAAATTTATCATAGCTTCTTAGATGACTATTAGTTTTGTGATTTTTAACCTGTTGATACTGGGGACATGCTCTATCCACTGGTTGTTTTCATTTATTTATTTTTATTTATTTATTTTATTTATTATTATTTTTTTTTCATGCATACATGGTTCTACAGCCATTTATTCACTAAAGGGTCAATTTAGTAGGCATACCTGACCACACCTGTTTGCCCCATCCCTTGAATTTTTGTGAAAATTCTTTTTCTTTCTATTACAATTTTTATCATCATTAATGTTGTTATTACTGCCATTATTTTCATAGCTGTTATAATGTTAATAGTGATGATAAAGGTTGAATTTTTAAGATTCACAAAATCTCCAGGAAGGTGATATACAAGTGAAAACACATAGGCCTGCTAATTGTCTTTTGGATAACTAAGTGCTTGTGGAACCATATATGTGTGGTAAGAAAAAAAAAGTTAAGAAAATGATAGTCATAATGAAACCAGAGTAGAAAAGTCTTGTATACATGCACTCCTGGCATCAACGGGTCAATTTTCATTCATATTGGCTTATTAAAGGCAAACCAGTACAGGCTATAGCATTCTAGTTCAGATTAGATGCGTGCTTTGGAGAGTAGAAGTGAGGCCTTCATGTTGTGCATTCAGAGTTTGTCGAAAGTCATTTAGATTGTAGGGAGTACACTGAAAAAGTGTTGTATAAGGGAACCAGGGAGAATTTAGTATTTGGAGCAAGGTGTATGACCAGATAGCCAGTTTTTGAATCTTGAAAGCTATGGTTACAATGTTTGGGGAATGTAACAGTATTATTCTATTTTTCTTTCTTTTGCTAACCAAGATTCCATGTCATTTATTAAGTTTAGTTTTTATGTACTTGTGTCTCTTCTATTGTGTTCAGAACTGAATTAGGATGCTCTGTGGTGAGCTAACCATAAATTTAGGGTTAAGAATTTGCAAATAACTGAAATGCATTTCAAATATGTTTGATATCCAAACACTCACTATAGGATTATAGGATTTGACTTCATATTTACATCTTTTTCAAAAGATACTGTGTTTTGTTTTTTCGTACATGTCAATAATGTGACTGTATTTGCCTAGTATGGATTTCTATGACACACCCAACTGTAAGCTCAGTTATTGGTAAGATTATTTGTGTGTTACTGACTAAGGGATGCATTTGTTACACACTGGAAATCTTAACGAGTTTGTTCTACAGTTTGACTAACAGTTTTGCCGTGATTATACCAACTATTGATGTGTGTTACTTTTCAATAGATATAACAGTTAATATCCCTTCTTTAACTAATTCTAATTAAAAGACTCATGTTTATAAAGTTAAAAATTTTAAGTGAGGAAGAAGGGGGAGGGAAAAGCTTTTAAGTGTCTTAAGCTCACTCATATTTGACCTTGAATGATATGTAGAGTACTGTCTGAATTGATGTTTATGGACTAGGTTATGGTTTTTATTCTTTTTATTTGTAATTATTTTTCCCCATTAAAAAGATAAAGAATAAAAATAAAAAGTCTCCTCAGGTGCTTCCTGTTATGTAGTGTGAAAATAAGGGAATGGCACACAGCTAATGCTAACATAATACAGCAGACTTCTTGGGGATATGGAGTACTATGTTGCATGAGAGAAGAGAATGACTTTAGCTAAGAAATATCGCTGTTGACTTTAGAGTACTAGTGTGATAGTGTTGTGCTTTTTTGTGTGAGTAATGTAACATAGGTTGGTGGTGGTTCTCTCTCTCTCTCTCTCTCTCTCTCTCTCTCTCTCTCTCTCTCTCTCTCTCTCTCTCTCTCTCTCTCTCTCTCTCTCTCTCTCTCTCTCTCTCCCTCTCCCTCCCTCCCTCCCTCCCTCTTCCTCTCCCACTCCTTCTCTTCCTCCCTCATTCCCTCTCTCTCTCTCTCTCTCTCTCTCTCCCCCTCTCTACCTCTCTCTCTACCCTCCTCTCTCCCTCTCTCTCTACCCTCCTCTCTCCCTCCCACTCTTTGCCTCCCTTCCTCCCTCTCTTCCCCCCCCCCCCCATCTGTCCATCCTTCCTTTCTTTCTCACTCTCTCCCAGGTCCCTACACTCTCTCCTGTTTTCTTTAGTATTCCCTGACTTACAATCCTCCACTCTTTCTCTCCTCCCATTCTACCTCTTTTGGCCATTCCCCATCCTGCTCTTATTTTCCAATTTTCAAATATTTTCCATATTGATGTGTTCTTGTACATTCAGCTACTTAAATTATCTGGGATTCATGTTGAATATTCTGTAAATCATCTTCTCATGTCATGTTGCAACAGTATTTCTTTCCCTCATTTCTTTGTTACTGTCATTATTTTCTCCTGTCATGTTCAGTAAGATTGCATTTCCCACTCATTGATGAATTATTAGATTGAATGATTTCTACATTCAATTCATTCTGTCATTCTTTTTTTGATGTTCAAATGATTTCAATATATATATATATATATATGCATTTATATAACTTCCTTGTTTTTTGCTAATCCTGTCTTCATCCAAACAGTGCGGTTGAAGCGTCATTTCATGTGGCGTAATCACCTGTGCCTGGTGTTTGAGCTGTTATCCTACAACCTGTACGACCTCTTGCGTAACACCAACTTCAGGGGGGTTTCACTCAACCTAACCCGCAAGTTTGCGCAGCAGCTGTGTACAGCACTTCTCTTCCTGTCCACGCCGGAGCTTCAGATCATTCACTGTGATCTCAAACCTGAAAATATCCTGTTGTGCAACCCCAAGCGAAGTGCCATCAAGATTGTGGACTTCGGCAGTTCTTGTCAAATGGGGCAAAGGGTAAGTTGAATTTCTTGGTGCATGGATAATGTATGTATATTTTGAGCTGAGAGGAAGTACTTGTTTATTAGTTATTTTCATTGATTTAGTACTTTGTAATTTTTGTGACTTCAACTTTTATGGGAGAAAATGTACAGAAATGTCATCTGAAAAAAAAGTAGGCTAGAGAGGAGATTGTAAAAGTTTCACCACCATCTCACAGATATACCAGTACATCCAGTCAAGGTTCTACCGTTCCCCTGAGGTACTACTGGGGATCCCGTACAACATGGCCATTGACATGTGGAGTCTAGGCTGTATACTTGTGGAGATGCATACAGGAGAACCTTTATTTTCAGGGGCCAATGAGGTAAGTGTGCGTCTCACCGTAAACAGACATGACAGACTCGATGCCTGGCTGTTTTATTTTGTTTGGTTTCTGCCTTTCAAATTTGTTCATTTCTTACTAACTGGCGTGTATGTACATCAGTACACACAAATGTTTTTCTATGGCTTTCAGCTTGAAAAGATCTTTTTGAGTAATTATGCTTAATTATATCCACTTAAATAATAAGTAGCTCTTTTCCTCTTACTTTGTGAGCGCCCCTCACTGAGTCTCAGCATCTCATGTACCTCTGTCATTGGACTATTCTGAAGCTGAAGTCTCTCCTGCAGGTGGACCAGATGAACAAGATAGTGGAAGTGTTAGGGATGCCACCAAAGCACATCCTCGACATGGCGACTAAAGCACGACGCTATTTTGATAAGTTACCTGATGGGACCTATATTCTAAAGAAACCAAAGGATGGCAAGAAATACAAGCCGCCAATGAGTCGTAAATTGCGGGACATTATTGGGGTAGAGAGCGGCGGTCCGGGCGGGCGGCGCTTGAATGAGCAGGGTCACTCAGTCTCGGATTATCTCAAGTTTGAGGATCTGATTAAGAAAATGCTTGATTATGACCCAAAGACACGGATCACTCCTTATTATGGGCTGCAGCACAATTTCTTCAAACGAACGAGTGACGAATCCACAAACACGAGTAACTCCACCAGTCCAGCAATTGAACACACGGTGGCCTCCCCAATCAACCATTCAACCTCACAAACTGGTTGGTCAAACTCACGACTTCTTTTATGATATACTTTACTTGAAGGTGTAGCCTATACTATGGTAATTGAGTGTAAACTTGTAGATACTGCCATAAAAACAGTCGACCTGTTAGTGTATTGTCATTTCTATTTCACATTACCAGTAGATATGTAATATATGAGGCTTTGTAAATGACAGTTTCTTGTCCTCTTTTTTCTTTTTCTATTGAAGTAGAAATTATTAATTTGTGATAGTTTTGTTAGTTTCATTTTGTTATTTATTTATTTTTATTTATTTTTTTACTTTTTTTTCAGTGGTGGTGTCGGGTCGTGCACGGTCAGACCCTTCGCACCAGCACACTCACACAGGGCACTCTCATGGGGCTATGGACTGTGAGGTGTTTACTCATCATGCAGCTCATCCTCCCCACCCTGCCCACCATCCCCGCCACGTGCACCCATACCATGCCCACCGTTGTCGACCACTGGACGCTCGCCCTCTAGATGCAGCCGGACGGCCCCAACCTCAGGCTACGGCAGCAGGCACCGTAGCTGCTGCCGGAGGATCCTTGCCGCCAACGGCAGTGTATGCAGCTCACCCATATTTGCCGATGGCACTGGACTGTACCCAGACAGGCTCTGTGAATCTGCCCTTGGCACCTAGTGGTGGTAGTAGTGCTGGTGGTCCACCCCAAGCATCCTACCAGTACCCTGGCCTTCCCTCCTTCCCACCTTCCACTTCCAGTAGTAGTGGAGGCAGTGGAGGACAAGGAAGCATGGTCGGGTATAGCTACCCTGGTGGTTCTCTAGTGCCGGTTGTGTCAGGGGGCCCCAGTGTGCTGTATGAAGGGGCACGCCCACCTGGGGGGCATCTTGAGCAACCACAACCGCTGCCCATGTCTCAGCAAGGTGCAGCAGGAGCAGCAGTGGCAGCAGGAGCAGTGCGGGTGGGACAAAGACAGAGCAGCAGTGGTGGAGGAGGAGGAGGAGGAGGAGGAGGAGGAGGTGGAGGAGTAGGAGGAGGGGGTGGAGGAGGAGGTGGAGGAGGAGGAGGAGGAGGAGGAGGTGGTGGTAGTGGCTCAGGAGGGGCTGGTGCAGGGGGTGAGGACAGCCCCATGGTGGTGCAGCACAGCCCCCTGGCCAGTCATTAACCCCTGGGCTGACCTAGCAACCTGCTCAACAGTGTATTGTAAACAGTGGGCAGCCAGGCTTAGGACAGCTAGGAGTAAGTGAGCCTGGGCCGAGACAGCGCAGGGCGGGTGGGCACATTGTGGTGCAGGACCGTGTGTGCCTGTGTGATGTGAGCCTGTAACACCCAGAGTGGAGGCTGGCGGGGAACCACCCATGTTTCAGCGCTGCCGCCCCCCGGCCCCCCTCTCTCTCCTGCCACTGCTTTTATCTTGTTATTTATTATTCTGGTGAGGAGGGACTGGCCAAGGGCCGCCCTGCATCTGGCTGCCGGGCTGCCTGGGGGCCGGGCCGGCTGCGTTGGCTAATCCAGTCTCAGGAACTCCCTCCCCCCCACCGCCACCACCACATCTAGACTACCACTTCCCTTACCCTCATCAACACTCCTCAAGTAATGCCATCACCACCACACCCATCAATAGATCACCACCAGCATATTGCCTGCCACTGATGCATTGATAGTGCAGTAAACCCCTCCTTTTTCCCTTTGTCTGTCTGATATCATGCATAAACATCATAACTCAGTATTCAATGAGTGCATTGATTGTGGATTATTGCACTCAAGTATCCTCCTCCTACTTTTCCCAACCTTTTTCTAATCTTGTCTTGCAGAAGCACTTATCATGCAGGAAAAAACACCTTCAGAGCAACACTGGTTCAGCTGGCTCCTCTCTCACAACAGAAATATTACACATAGTGAGCCAGTTCAAAAGTGTAGACAACACAAAACAGATTGTTGATTATTAAACTCTAATCATGAACCTTAAGGCCTTGTTCTACAGTAAAACAGCCCTTGTTAAGTGAGATAAACAGGCATACACAGCAACACAAACATTGATCTCATATTTGGCAGCTTAAACATTTAAAAATATCCCTTAACAAATTATAAAATTCGTTTACCAATGGTGAGTATAAACCACCATAAATCTAAGCATTTATCCAGTTTGCTCACATGTGAACAGGCATCAACCCCAAAAAACATTCAGCTTTTCTTACATGTAAACAGTCATGCATATACAGTTGTTACTATTTCCTTTTCCTGACATTCATCCCTCCCACAAAAGCATATGGTGTAACTTTCTTCTACACCTCATTAAATGTATCATTTGTGCAGCAGGATCCTATATATGCAAGCAGCTGGTGCATTTACAGCAAAGTTTTGTGCATCCTGCTGATGCATAACATAAATCACATCTCTTAGGACACTGAGTTCTCTTCGTGCTGAGCCAGTTTCCCCACTGAACCAGCTGCTACAATTTTCAAACAGGAACTGTCAAACACCCATATCCAAGTGTAGTATCAGTCATCAGTCATCCCATCCCCCTCTCATTCCATCCTACACAACCCCACCCTGCACATCCAGCTTCAGGCCAGCTGGACTCTGCTCAGTCTGATAGCAGCTTGTAGCATTTGTAGAGTATATTCCAATCTGTACTTCAAAACCATAAGTATCAAAATACAGTCATAAATTATCTCTTTATTTTTTGTTGGTTCATGCTGAATCTTTTCAATTTTCAACTGCCCTAATTCCCTATCAACATCATGCCAAAGACCTCAGCACACCCTTCATTCCTCTTGACGTTTCCTCACCAGTTGTCTACAGTTTGTGATCTGGGGGACCCACCATTGGCCGTCATGTGTGGTCGCTATTTTATCACTATCTTATTTCTCTTTTTTTAATGATGGAGGATTTGCTCACTTTTTTTACCTTTGCTTTTATATAATTTTTAAGGAAATGACGGGGTAATTTCTTTTTATATGCAGTGGATTCCATAGGTATTGGTTTTGACTAAAACCAAATTGTTTGTTTGTTTTTAAGGAAGTGGATAGTCTCAAATAGAAGTAACAGAAATCCAGTTTTGATTTCAGTGTTGGTAGACTAGTTTATACCATTAGCAAGTTTGCTAACACAGTCTAAATCTGCTCTGTTCAAGATGATAGAAACAGAATTTATTTCACCTGTTGGGGTCAAAACTTTTGATACGTATCCCCCACTCTATTTTACACTTGATATAAGCAACAGATTGCTGAGTTTGTGGACACTTCACAGAGTCATGAAAGTGAGATTTGCATTAAAAACTTATTGTTTAATTGAAATACTATTTTTAATCTGGATTGATGAAACTTTATCACCCAAGTCATTGGCCATAGATACTTCCATGGTGATTGAACATTAGCTTTCAATAAAAGAAATCATGTATTGGAAGGATGTGTATGTATCCCTCCCTCCCTCCCTCCTTTTACCTCTATCTTTACTTCCACCTCCCCCCCCACCCTTTCTCTCTCTCTCTCTCTCTCTCTCTCTCTCTCTCTCTCTCTCTCTCTCTCTCTCTCTCCCTCTCTCTCTCTCTCTCTCTCTCTCTCTCTCTCTCTCTCTCTCTCTCTCTCTCTCTCTCTCCACACACACACACACACACACACACACACACACACACACACACACACACACACACACACACACACACACACACACACACACACACACACACACACACACACACACACACACACACACACACACACACACACATACATATATATAAAAAGAGAGAGGGAGACAGAGTGATAGTCGCATACACTTGTATAAAAAAAAAAAAAAATACATGTTTGCAAATTGGTATTGCTTTTTAATTAGCCACTTAAGAGTGGATATGCAAGGGAACATCAGTGGTCTGGATAAGAAAACACATTGTGACCATTTTTTATTATAATGTTCACAAAAAATTATTTGGCAACATTTTTTTTTTTTTTTTTTTTTTTCTACCTTTTCCTCATTCTTCTCCCTGTGTTCCTCCCTTTCTCACGGGAAAAGATTATCCCATAGGAGAGCTGCAATAAAATGAAAGTGGATTCAGAAGTAATGATAAAGACAAGGAAGCAAGACCATACCAATGGAAAAATCAGGGTTTACCCCCCATGTTACCTACTGATTTCTGTGTTGTTGTTGTTTTTTTTTTCACATTTTTATCAATTTATTTTATTTTGTATTAAGTAAATTTTGTTCTTATGTTGCATCTTTCCCTTAAGTGCTGTTTTCATGAATGGTGTTCGTCACAGGGCATTTATTCTCTGGTTTGTCATAACATGTAAGACACATCTGTCAGTATGTCAATGCTGTCTAAATTAGATATGTCTGTGTCTGAATGAGAAGCAAACTTCACTAATTTGCAATTTAAGGCTTATGATGAATATAGTTAAGATTTTGGATGAGTCAGGTGAATAATGCCCTTGCCCTACCCTTCTCTGAGCATCAATTATAATTATAGTTATTATTATTGTCATTATTATTATTATTATTATTGTAATTATTATTATTATTGTCATTAA
>NW_028234428.1:9306243-9308743 GCF_977035675.1 Penaeus japonicus
TGACTTTTATAGGTGATTAAACCTTGAAGATGTAGTAGGTTCGTTTAATTCAGTTTCAGGGGAGAAAACAAATGTTACTCATTTTATAAATTGAATTTGTACTTTTTATCATTCACCGTAGTTTAAGCAGCAAAGTACACATCAATTTGTGTGGAGCTGAACCATAGGAGAAAAGAAAAAAGTGAAAATCGTTAAAAAAAAAAACATAAAAAAATAGAAAGAAATAAGGTATTGTCTAAAGAGTACCACAATTCCTTAATGTCTAGTCAGGGAGGGAGGACGGGAATGTCATAAATGTGGCCATTGAGTGATTGGGTTTTTGAGGGAAAGCTCTCATTGGCTCGTAGACCTATGGTGCTCCGTAGAGTACGAGGTGCCACCGCCCGCAAGAACATTCTCCTCGTCTGTGTCGTGGTCAGCCATTATGAATCTTGCAGCAGATTTTGATGTAAAGACAAAAAAAGAAAAGGGAAAGCAAAAAGAAAAGAAAAACAAAGCTGGGTTTTGAAGAAAAGTAAATAAGAAAAAAACAAATAGCAATTCCATAATGGTTGATATAGTCACAAGTGCAACGGGCAAGGTATATAGTCCAGTGCCAAAAACCAAGGAAAACATTTAGTTTTTTAAAAGTTCTCAATTTCATAGTGGAACGGCACAAGGCAGGGTTTTCCTTGTACTGGAGGCTGATAGTATCTTATTAGGTGGCATGAGCCATGAACTGGGCACTTACACATTGTTGGAAAAAAAAAAAAAAAATGTTATAGGGGTTTTCAGATCTAGGTTGTTGATATGAAGCTCTTCAGAGCCTACATGTTCTAAAGATATTTTCTTATTTGTAAAGAGAAAGTTGAATGATTGAGATGATTCATTATTTTTAGCCAATGTCATTTTTTTAGTTATCAGATGTTGAGATTCTTAAAATGTTTATATTCATTTTCCTTAACCTTTAAAATGATTTCTCAAATGTTTAATAAAAGCATTGGATGTCTGGCTTTGATTGGCTCACATCTTCAAGTTTAGACCTTGGTACCCTATTGTATTGTGATGCATTTTTCTCTGCGTGTGATCCTGTTACAGTGGTCTAAGTGATGACGGATAGTGATGATGGTGATGATGATGATGATGAGTGAATCTTTCAAAAACAGGTCAAAATGATTTCATAGATCTTACAGACTTGTATAAATGAACCTCCTTGCTGTGCATTTGCTCATAGCGGGTGGAAATGTTAGTTTATAATCATAAGTTGTAGTCTTCATAATTTATACATAAAAGAGATAAATCATTGGAGTAGAGTATTAGTTGTAGGGTGAAACAAATTTGCCGAGATAATGACAAAGCCGGAGCCTTATATATCAGCCTTTGCATGCAAGCTGTTTGTTACGACAGCAAGCAGGACAACTGTGTATTTGCTCATATAAAGCATAACTACGCAGTGGTTGGTCAAGTGTTCGCAAAGGGCAGCAGGAAAATATGCTACTGTGATTGAATTTTACGTACTTTGTAACTGTGATCAGGAAGTGTCTCAGTACTGGATTTTTTGTAGTCGATGTATTTATTTGTTTTAACTTATGTTTTCATCAGACAGTATATCAGATCTTTGAATAGATGCCTCTTGTTACATTGTTTTGTTGGTAAACTGGCTCTTCCCCTGTAAAGCCTCTGCTGCCCATTCTTTTAAAGAGATAGAAAAAATGTCATGGTTAAGTTTGAAAGACTAAGAGATTCATGGCTGACATACAAGGCTGGGCTGTCATAGCAACAATTCCCTGGCTGCCTGACCAAACCTCTGTCAGCAATGCTGAAGAATCTCGCTTCCTCACAGATTTAGGAGAAAGATTGGTGCTCAAAAATTATCTGGGATTCAGGGAGAAGACTGTTTCGGCTGTCTGCTGAGGATACAAGTGTGAGCGTGAGGCTTGGGAGGGCAGTCGCTGCTTCCCCATTGGCTTGCTGATTCTTGGGCCAACAAGGTCACTTGCTATTGCAACCGACCAAACCTGTGGTCTGACGCCGCTGTACCCGTTGCTACCCGTCTCCTAGACACAACTAGAACAAAACAAATGTCTGCAACTTTGTTATTAAAAAATAAAATGATACTAATGATACATTGTTTCTATACCTTTCAAGTGTAAAACTGAAGTACAGAATATGCAGTTGAATTCAGTTACAACAACTTTTTTGTCAGAGCATTTACCCAGACCTAGTATTGCATTCCTAGGAAGTAATTATAATTATGATTTTTCAGCCGAATTTCTAGGTTTCATTTATAAATTCATATTTATTTATTTATTTATTTGTTGTAACCTCTGATATTCAAACCAAGATATTGTTTACCAGGTCTTTCAGTAGTAAAGAATAACCCAATTACATGAAATCTCTGGTACAGACGAAAGAAAATTTATAATACTGGATAGGCGTCCAGAAGTCACTTATCTTGCAGTATTTACCGGTACTAGTTAGTGGCACTGGAATTATTTTTGGATGGATGGATTAAAAATGT
>NW_028234428.1:9341243-9346243 GCF_977035675.1 Penaeus japonicus
AAATAAATAAAAATCAGTAAATAAACAAAAATAAAATAAAAACAATTATAAAATACAAAATAGCAAGAAAAATTAACAAATTATTAATCTCTCTGAATGCCTCACCATTCCACGCTTAACGTCGTCCCTTTTGAGGCCACGCACCAGAGCCCCCAGCTGATCCCCAGCCTGGGCCTCCTCCAAGATCTGGTGGAACATCTCAATGCCCGTGATAGTGCTCTTGATCTTCTTGTTGTAGCCGATGAACTCGCAGTCCATGCCCTTCTTGATCTTGCCTCGTTCCAGTCGGCCCGTTACGACAGTGCCTCGTCCTGTGGAGCAATTGCAAGAACTGAGGTTTCCGATGACGAGGGAATAATTGTTTATAAGCATTATAGACTTGGGATAATATTGATACAGAGAGATACATTTATATAAAACTCACACCAGAAGCATGAGAGATCTTGGTTCACCAACTTGAAAATACCAAATATTTTAGCAAACACAAAAATAATTATGAGGGAGAGAAATCCCCTAATTCAGCCTATACCTGCTATAGAATAAACTCCTTCCACAGACAGGCAGAATGGCTTGTCTAATTCTCTCACTGGAGTTGGAATCTGCTCATCCACATGGCCCATAAGCTCTTCAATAGCCTTCACTCCTGCAAAATAATTGGCCATGTTAATATTGATTATTTATTAACCCATTCCCGACGGGGGATTTCTAGCCTAGAATGTCCAAATGCCGGGGCTTTCGAATTATTAGGCCTAAATCAATTGAATAGCTGGCACAATACTGTGCCGCCCGGCAACTGGGCTTTTGAATGCGCGGTACACATGCTGTACCACCCGTCCTGTGTGGGTTAAATGATAAAGTTATGAGGACGTGAAAATTATTATGATTGATTTAATAGTTGTTTTCTTTTTAAAACTGTTACTTCCATACAACTAATGACAATTCTATCCAAAGTGACAGGTACAAAAACTCAGATGCAATGATGGTACTTTATATATTGGTCATTACTCATGATTATAAAAATAAGAGCTTAATTGCTTCACTACCTTATATATCTATACCTCTACAAATGGACTATCATCAAACCCCTGAAAGGAAAACACGATGACATACCAATATCGTCACTCTTATCCTCAAGGGCACACAGAGCAGAACCCTTCACAACGGGCATGTTATCTCCATCGTAGCCCATCTCCGTCATCAGCTCGCGGATCTCCATTTCCACCAGTTCTACCATCTCCTCGTCAGCAGCATCCACCTAAAATGATGTGCAAATTGAAAGAACATTCAAATGATCACACTCATGAGATGAATTGTTCCTGGATCCTTTCAGCTTCTCCAATTTGAGGTCATTCACTTTTTCCTAAAGTCAAATAATGTGAAAATGGGTATTCTGCATCATATTTCACATAGAAAAATACCATAAGATACTTTGAAGATAATTTCCATAAGCTGTTATACTAAAGTCTAGATTCTTACTTGACCAAAGTGTTACAGTGCCTAAAAAAGCTTGTGTGGCAAGAAAACAAGAGCGAGACTTATCAGTGAAGAAATAATAACCAAAGACAAGACCCACAGGTAGCATAGATTTTTAATGGTAATAGGCAGTGTTTCCTTTTATTTTTCTTAGCAGAGTCATTACTGTCAGCTGATGAAATTCACAGCAAGGCTTCCTCACGAGACAAGACTTCGTCACATCTTAACACATGTCAGGACAACACACGAGAAAATAAGTGTTAACCCTTCCGAGACAGGCCACATTGTAAGTTGTTCAGCCTGAGCTGGGCATCTTAACATGTTGTCTTTTCTATTATTTTCTAGACTTATGGTATGATAAATGAATCTATATTTGATATATTAGCCAAGTAAATCTCACTAGCATTTGAGAAGATGTGTTATATACACAAATGAAGGAATGACAGCTAGTATTTGGAAGGGAGTGAGAGGATACAGATACAGATATCTGACCACACGAAAATGTCTGTAGCAGAAGGGTTAATCCAATCCTTCAGCTGTCCAGGATATACTTTTTGTCACCAACCAACCAACCAACCTTGTTGATGAAGACAACAATGTGCTGAATGCCGATCTGCTTGGCCAGAGTAAGATGCTCCCTGGTCTGGGGCATGACACCATCTGTTGCCGCCACCACCAGGATGGCTCCATCCATCTGTGAGGTTCCTGTAATCATGTTCTGAAAGGCAAGGAAGCATTTAAGTATACCATGCACTTAAACAAATAATCTTTTACGCACTATCTGATACAATAAATCAGCCTTCATAAATCGTCCTTTCAACGTAGGGAATAAGGTCCTTCAAGCACAGTTTTTCATTAAATTTCATCTATTCTGGTCACTGAAGTATTTTTCAACCAATGAACTAACCAATAACCCATAAACAATACTGTGCAAACAATACCGTCTCTCACCTTAATGTAATCGGCATGGCCTGGGCAATCAGTGTGGCCATAATGCCTCTTGTCTGTCGCATACTCAATATGAGCAACATTGATGGTGATGCCTCTGGCTTTCTCCTCTGGGGCGTTGTCAATCTCATCGTATCGCTTTGCACTTGCCAGGGCCTTGTCAGAGAGCACTGTGAAAATGTGAAAATATGCAAATATGAGTCAACATCAATCCTATTTCAAAACTAATTAAAAAATATGAAGAGATTATCAAATTACTTCTCTTTCTTGCTCTCTCTCCCTAGCTTGCTCTCTAGCTCTAGCTATCTGGCTCTATCTATCTCTATCTATTTTACATCCTAAACATGATTCAAGTTATGAAGATACACATTGCAATGTCAACAATTTAAAACAATCTTCTTAAATAATAATAATAATAATAATAATAATAATAATAATAACAACAACAACAACAACAAAAACCTTTGAACCAAAACAATATAGAAAAATACTTATAATAAGCAACAAAAATCAATGAAAATAAGTGAGGATAAGAAAACAAAGAAAAAAGAAAAGAAAAAGAAAATGGAACACATAATGAAAAAGCATAGAGCAAATTAAAAAAAACAGAATAACAAAAATGATTGCAAGTTATTAACCCATTTAGTACAGGTGTCATGACATACATGACAGCACCAACTCGGCCTAAAAGACAGGTAAATGATACAACATCGGGATCTGCTCACAGCTGAAGCGCACACACAGACATGAATTATCATGGCTGTAATGGTGCTAGCTTCAGAGCAACAGGGTTTCCAAGTGAGCCTAAACCCACATTTTGAGATGGATTTATGGGAAAATATTGTCTAGGCTGGTCTGTGCTGCCCGGAAGGCAGGGAAAACACTTTCCCCGTCCCTCTAATTTTTAGCCGGTGCCGCCTGTGTCATAGACTGCCAGACTTGACTGCCAGTTAGGTTGTTAGGCACCCTATCCGCATTGGGTTAATGACAATGCATATAACAAAAAGATCATTACTAGTTAATGATAACAAAATGAACAACAATAACAAAACACCCAAAAAATAATTCTAAAAATTAAAAATAAAACAAGAAAAATAGTTATAATAATAATAATGATAATATTAATAATAATCATAAAAATAATAATAATAATAATAATTATCATTATTATTATTATAATAATAAAAACAACAATGATAATAATAACAATAACAACAATAATAAAAACAATAATAATAACAATAATAATAAAAACAATACCAATACCAATACCAATAATAATAATAATAATAATAATATCAACAACAAAAACAAAACAAACAATAACCAACATCATAAAAAGGAAAAATCAAATCCACGATACCTTTGGTGATGGCAGCTGTCAGCGTGGTCTTGCCGTGGTCGACGTGTCCGATGGTGCCGATGTTGCAGTGGGGCTTGTCCCTCTGGAACACCTTCTTCTCGGCATAGTTGCGCACCTGGAAGAGGGCTGGGAAACCCCTGGACCTCGCTAGACTGGCAAGGCTTCCATTTTGGAATTGGTAGGCCCTGAAACAAGGCGATAAATCTGAAAAAGAAAGAGAGAGAAAAGATGAGTTAGGGTCTGGTGGGTTGTGAACAGGGACATAACCTTAACACTAGGGTAGGTTAGGTTTGGTTGTTGGGTTAGGATTTTCCAGTCGAAAGATTAAGCGAAAATATCACACTGGCTCTTCCAGTTGAAAAATTAACCAAAATTATCACATGCCAAATTCAGACCTAAAATCCCTTAGTGTCACGGCATAGGCTAGGAGGCAACCACGACCACCGTGCATACATTACGACCATGCAGGTGAAGCAAACATTATTAAACCACATCTTTAATTTTAATTTTCCAGTACGCAAGTATAGGGCAGAACTAGGGTACATTAGTAGCATATATTAATTCCCTTCTTCACTTTATTCATATATTACCCCAGATCTTCCCAATATTCCTTCAGTTATGTAACCAACACATCAAATGCTTTTTATTAAAGCTTTACCAATCTATTACATAAAGACTCGGATGCCATACCATAGCTAAAAAAAATGACAGAAAACACCTATTAAGATGCCCAGCCCAGGCCGAACGTCACAAAATAAGACCCGAAAATAAGATAATATCTAAGCCAACCTATAAATTCTATTACGAAAATAAAACAACAAATTATCACAAAACTATTCGATTATTTACCGGTTTAGTCCAAGAGTTACCGTAATCATCACAAAACAAAGATAACAAATACTAAATCCCTACTGGTCGTGCACCGATACAAGCAAAACCCATCCATTCATCAAAATAACATCGTATTTAGACTTCAAATGAGCAAGAAAATGAAGAAAATCTCACGTGAAGAGGAGAGAGACCGCAACACCCGACACGCTGCCATGTTAGCGTCGTCTGCACTGCCTGTTTCAGGGTTGCGTAAAGTCGCTTACTTATGGATCTATTTCTATTTTGTCGGTGAATAGATGACTTTTATATCTTCCTAATTATAATCTCTATGCCTATTTAGATCCTTGGTTTGTATTTTCAAGAGATTGGTTGTCTGTTTCTGGTG
>NW_028234428.1:9351243-9366243 GCF_977035675.1 Penaeus japonicus
TAAGAAGACTCTCAGTGCAGCCATCAGCACAGAGCGATATCTTTGCACCACACTGGGGATAAAGTCATCACTGCTACCTGTGAGTATAGGCTTGGCAGGTCGATAATCAAGACATACCATCTCTGACAAGCGTGTGGTTAGCCCAGCATGAAGAAGTTGTTGAGCTCCTGATGGAGATAAAGCTAAACGTGCTAAGAGTGACATTCTTGCTTCATATACATACAGTGGTCTCAGATCATCATTATCTGATGTCAACAGAGTTAACAGCTGGTGATCATCATTCCTGAGAGCATCCAATATGCGAGGCAGATGTCCTTGATCAGCAAGATGAGAGAGAAGTAGAGAATCACTAGTAAGAGGAGCTGCTCTGTGTTCTAATGCAGCCAATGCACTCAAGCATGTCAGAGCCAATACCTGACATACATGATGGCCTCCTCCAGCTTCTATGGCTAACACATCAACCAACTGAGGAAGTTCTTCCCGAACAACTTCATAGTTTTCACGATGAAACTGTTCCTCTTGAGTTTCCCTTGGGGCTCGTAGAAGTGCCTGAGATGTGTCTTCTTCAATTTCCATTTTGTCAATGGGATCAGCCCTAATCTGAAGGTAGTTCAGAAGGGCAGCATATGTAGATGTTCGGACACCTTGGCTGCACTGCCTAAATCTTGCTACACATTCTACCAGTCCGCGAAGAACCAGTTGCAAGGATGATGGGAACTCGGCTTGGGCTGTCGGGCTGCCGCTATCCAACATGGACACATACTGTGGGTGATGCTTGGTTGGTCTGGCATGGATGGTTCTTAGAGTTGTAACAAGCATCAGTAATGTTGACACCAACTGTGTGGTCAATGAAGGTAGTGCCGTGTCATCCAGAAGACGTCGGGTAAGGTCATGTGTGAGTGTGTGAAGGAATGAGTGATGTGTCGCAGTCTCTATAAGGTCTGGAGGTGTAACTGCCACCACTACTTCTACCACTTGCCGCCAACCTTCCAGGAAGTGTCTGTAGGCAAACATCAGTGCTCTTGTTTGGTTAAGCATCAAAGCATGACTCATGACTAGCTCAAGCTCCTCTTGCAGTGGGTCACGCTGCGTAACAGATGTGCCTGAGCCTCCTTCTGCCAATAGGGCACTCAGCTGTTGATGTAACATTTTCATGTTTACCATTGGACCTTCTGGAGATGGCTCCTCACAACTAGTTATAAGTTCTGGTGCTCTGGTGAAGTACTCACACTGAAGGGGTGGTGGAGAATCAATGCTCAAATCAACAGCATCCAGCAATGACAGAAGAGGGCCTCGGCCACCACTTGCACCACCCACCCAACCCTGGGATGCATCTAGGGGCTCTTGCTGTGGCATCTCAGCTCCAGCCACCAGCAGGTGTATAAGGCGTGCTAGTTGGGATCGTTGCTGATGGATGGCATGATAACGCAATTCCAAAGCAACACACCTCAGCACCCATCCCTGAGACAAAAGTCGCAATCTTGATTCATCTTGAGGAAGGCCCATGGCGGCAACTGTGCGATATAAAAGGTCTTGGGAAGATCGAAGATACCTCAGAGTTGGTGAGGATGTGATGGAATCACTACACAGTGAATGAATAAGTCTGTATGCTACCTCAGCAAGGCTAAGTGGGCATGATGGCAAGGTTGCCAGAGTGGCATGCAATGCTGTGCGGGGATATCCTCTGGCTCCAGCATCTAGTAAGTCTGTGCGTAAGTTTGTCATGTCATCAGCTGTATATCCCAGAAGGAAGTGTGCAATATTTGGAGCTGGAAGAGGGAGGTACTTCAGCAATAAGTTTATTGCAGCATCAGCAGCTTCTAAATGTTCGGCAATATCCAGAGTTGCATGATCTATCACTTCCACAAAGCTATGTCTTACTGCCATAGCCGTATTTGTCGAAGCTGTCAACAGAGACAGAAGATGAGCTTGAGCACTGGGTGTGGCTGCAGATGAAGCAAGCAGTCTACAGGCTAGGGCTGCATGCTGTGGTAGTGTCTGGTGATGGCCCACAATTTTCACTACATTTAGTAAGTGATCACTGATGCCAGAGTGAGGATTGATGCTCATCAGTAACCTCTCCACTCCAAGGACTACATCAGGGTTGGATGATGCACCGAGGACTATGTGCTGTTGTTCCTGTGCTGCCTCCAACAACTGCAACACAAGGAGAAGGCTCTTGTGCAAATCCTCTTCACCAGGAACTTCACGGTGCTGTTCTAAAATCTGAACTCCATCGTGTAAAACCAAGAGAACTTGTTTCTGTAGCTGTGACTCCTGTACAAGGTCCAGCAGGATGGAATGCCCAGGTGGTTGTCCAGCTCTCTGCTCTGCTGAAGTGCTAGCGACCTGGAGGTGCTCAGTTAGCAATTGGTGGAGTAGCTCCAAGCAGCCACGGGCTACAGCCCACCGTTCACCTGCATCACGGTAAGTACGAGAGTTGTGGCGGAGGAAGATTCTATCCCTTACCAAATCTAGGTAGGGACGAAATCCTGGTTGGCGAGTGGCTGCACCTAGCATTGGTGGTATACCAGAACGTACCAATGAACTCAAAAGCTTCAACAATGTTCTTGTCAATGGAAACTCCTCAATACTGCTTTCAACTTCTTCAATGTCAACCAAAAGCCCACGAGGCTGATAGCCTGCAACGCCTTCTTGAACAGGAATCAAGCCTGCACCTTCCACCAGCTCCCACACACGCTGGGCTAACACAGGTGTTAAACTAAAGGCAGCCAGTACATTTACTAGCTCTGTTTTGAGTGCCAGAGGAACAGCACAAGTCAGTAAGCCAGTGCACACAAAGAGAGGCGCCCAAGCAGCATTGTCACAGAGTGCCACTCGAGACAGCTCATCCTTCCTGGCCACCATGCTCATCAGTTGAAGCACTGCTAATAGCCCTTGCACCTCTTGTGGTGTGATTCCCCTGGGAGTGCCACGGCTGCGGTACATGGTGTCCATCGCTCCAGGTTCTTCTTGCCTCAGATTATTGTAGTATTGTGTTAGAGCTGTCATAAAATGCTCCCAAGCCAAATTGCTGCCTTGTGAAAGTGGCTGGCTGTTCATTCTGAGGAAATTGTAAACATACTGAGCAGAGCGTGGAGTAGTTGCTAGGCTAGTGAGGAGGTTTACGTAGGGCACAAACAAAGAGGGTGGTAGGAAGTCCCCTGGGAGCCGTACAAATTTGAAGAGGGCCATTTGCCTTGATCCCTGCCCTCTGTACTGGAGGGATGCTGTGGGCAACACCTCACTTGGACACCAATACTCTTCAACAAGCTCACTACACTGGCCATCTTGATAAAGTGCTGCCAGACAAGTCAAGAGTTCTTCAAATGGCTGTTCAAGAATTGTTGGAGGTTGGAGGCTCTCCCTGAGATTGGCTGTGATGAGACGGGAATTTTCATCAGCCCTGTTTTTCATGGCCTTCACGCGCTCAGGTACATGAATAATAAAATCAGACAAGATGGAATGTAGACGCTGGCAATAGAAAGTCTCCAGAGGAACATTCTTTTTGGTAAGAATTGAATTCTGGATGAAAGAGAAAACTTTTCCTTTGAGAGCATCATCAAGAACAGCATCATCTTCCTCTAGAATGGCATCAATATCTGCCAACTGGGTGGCAACTGCAACCTGCCTTAAGTTTGCAAGGCTCACAGCCCAGGCAAGCTGTACTATGGCTTTGAGTCCCGGAGTCTCCCAGGCTAGTTCTGACCGCATGTCCTGGTGGATCTCTTGCACAAAGGACCGATCGCTGGTAATGGGGAACTGGCTGAGAGCTTCTGTCATGTCCTCTGAGTTGAGGAGGTGGCCTGCCTCTAGACTGTAAAGCAGGGCCATAAGGAGGGCCAAGTTGACACTATCCAGAGATCCGTCACTCGTCTCGGTCAGCTTCACCTTTGACATGTAAGACAAGAGGCGGCGGCATTCCTCCTTCTTCAGAGGGGTCTGAGCCGCCCAGCTGAAGAGCGACTCTGCTAGCAAAGTTCGCACAGCTTGGAACTTGTCCAGCACCATTTTCCTGTGTTTGGCATCTCCCAGGGCTCTGTTCTGCTGCAGCAACTCTATTTCCTTTGTGATATCCATTGACATGATGAGCTCTAAAATCCTCCCAACCAGGCTGATGTTGAGGATTGGTTCCAGATACCTGGTGATACTGAGAGAGAGTTCCTCATTGTCTGGGAGGAGGACCCAGGACATGCCCTGTCTCGCCTGGATCAGAGTCTTGAGGGCACTGGCCAGGTGCACCCGGCTGTCGTAGTAGAACAGGATGGCTATGAGTCCTCGCGGAACACCCGGGTACAGGGTGCGTTCCTCTTCAGCAGAGTGGAGGAGGGAAGCTACAGAGATCTCACTCAGGTTAAACATGTCTGAAATGATGCACACTTCCTTGATGAAGGAGTCAGACAGTTTCATGGGGACTGTGTAGCCGGGGAGAGTTATTGGCTCTGTGGTGGACCGTTGGATGGTTGATCTAATGGAAAGAAAAAAAGAAGGAGAATTATTTCAAGTTAATCACATGTTCAATAATCAAAACCTTATTGGTTGTATTATGAAAACCAAAAGTGGGGCCCACTTTACCATCCCTAAATTCCTTATTAATCAAGACATTTACGACACTTGCAGAGTCGGGGATTACATTATATAAACAAATACATTATATATATATATATATATATATATATATATATATATATATATATATATATATATATATATAATATAAAATATATAATATATACACACACAAACTTATCTCTTTATATATATATATCTACATATATATCTATATATATCTATATCTATAGATCTATATCAATTTATCTATCTATCTGCCTATAAATATATATATCTATTATGAATGTCCATACATATGTGCAAATATGTAAGTATTTATGAATTCATATTTCTTATCATTGATATTAACCTGCGGACAGGTGTCATGACATACATGACACAGGAGCTTTGGCTTGGGATTTTGGATCATTGTGCTATTTTATTGTGCTATGAGTAAGGAGTAAGTGATGATGGCAATTGCAGTCATAATTACTATAATCAATGTAATACTGAGCAAACCTAACTTCCAAAACCTAGATGGCACCACTTTCTTCTAGCACCAGTAAGAGAGAGAGCCTTGAATGGCACCCATCTATGGTCTCTAGCAAGCACTATCTTTAGAGAGCGATGGCACACAGCAAGTTGACGACCTGTTGCTCTAGAGTACCGCAGATGAAGTATGTGCAAGCAGAACGAGACAAGGAAGTTGCCTTAAACTAAGCCTAGTGTCTAAAATATGCACCTGTGCCAATAGGGATGCCTTTTACTGTGGCACTAACAGTCATAAACACAGGTTTCCTTCTTCTTCCCTACCTCTTCAAGTTATCTTCATTGTAGGTGGTTATATGTTTCGTATTCGTTCATGACAGCAAAAATACGAAAAAATAAAGTTGCTTTTTTACCCTCCCATAAGACAGCAATACTTCTGTCATACTTAGTATAAAGAAAATAATGAGCTGATATGGATCATATACTACAATTTAGTTTTACAATGAGTGACTAAAATAGTGGGTAAAATCAAGTTATGTTGCGTGAAGCTGCCTCACTGAAATAAAACCCATCCTGGAGACTGGGCAAGCAAATCTATCCCCCGTCTGCAATGGGTTGATCACAATATATTCTATTTTGCTTGTAAAATTAATTAGCTGTTTATTCTTCGACATGTTTACTGAAATTCAAAACTCAGTAGCAGACACTGAATCTCACATAATCCTGCATTGCAAGCGTATCCCCACCCTTGGAGGTAGCCCTGCATACAGGGACATTTCATAATATGACGACTAAATGCAGGGTAACCTACACCCTTTCCCTGGGGATAAATAAGCACAGCCCACTTTGAGCTTTTCACAGAATGATCGTAAATCTTTATGCATGAATTGATATATAAACACAATATGAAAGTCATCTTCTGTTCTAAGCTCAGCCCACTTTCAACTTTATATTGAATGGGCATAAATCTCTATGCATGAATAAATAAACAATATAAAAGTCATCTTCTGTTCTATATGTATCAAAAATCATAATAAATGATAATGATAACATTAATAATAATAATAATAATAATAATAATAATAATAATAATAATAATAAAATAATTACACTCTCTACACAAAAACAAACATGTATACACATCCACAAATACATCCAATAGTTACCTTTCGTTAGCATTCTTAGGGGGATTGCGCAGGAGGGTGACGAAGGCCGTACGATGCCGCTGAAGTGCCAGGTCCAGGTCATGCCCCGCCTCCAGGGCCTCCGGAGTCCCTCCACTGGTGGCACTGGTCATAACGGCCCGCTGGACGGCCTGGTCCAGGGCCACCATCGACCCCCATATTCCTTTGTCTGGAAGGGAAGGTGCTATTTAGTATGGACAATAAAGCACTTGTGAGAAATATAATTATAATAATAATAACAATAATAAATTATCTATAGTGGTAAACATCAATAGATCTCCATTCAAACTTCATCTTCAAGATACAACATTCTTGCAATATTTTGCACACAAAACAGGATATCTAAGCATCAGTTCCCCTGTTAACAGAATTAAATGCATAAGTCTAAACAGCAAAATACATGCATACGCATTCATCAGATTATATGGCTGTATTGATTTAGTAGGTATCAATTACTTAAATGTAATCTGTTGCTATATTTCCATAAAACAAGTCAGTTGCAAAGTCTATAATCTCCTGGAAGAGGATGATCACTTCTAAATTAAGAAATTAAATGATTACTACTTCTCTCCTACCTGATAAATATTACAGATAAAAAAACAGAAAATTTAATGACAACTAAATAACAATTTATAAGTGAAAAGGTAGACATTTGCATTTTTACCCATGAAAAAAATCAAATAACAGACAATGCCAATTATAAACTAATCAGTATACACACACACACACTCTTCTATAATTCTGGATTTATAACCTAAATACAGATTTACTTGAAATAAACAACGCACAAACACGTGTACCTTCAGCAACTTTGTTCTAGTGTAACCATCAGATCAGTAATATAAAATCTTGCATGAATAGCTGCTACAAGACATCTAACAGACAGCTAAATGACAGGGTGGTTTACTGACAACAAAATCTACAGCCATTACATAGGCCTTGCACAGAAGTTTCTTCAGGTCAATCTTCAGAATTTCACCAGGTTTCTATTGAATTCCTCTACAAATGTTTGTAAAAACATTTGCAGGCAATAAAATGTGCTCTCTACTTCTTGCAATATACATATATCTACTTTCTAAAATTAACTCTCTAGGTAAACAATCTGCAAAGGAGTATCCCATACTTCTCTTATTTGAGAGACAGTTTTTCTATTTATTTGAGGGGAGTGGATGGGATGGGATGGGATGGGATGGGATGAGAGTGGATGGGAAGGGAAGGGAAGGGAAGGGAAGGGAAGGGAAGGGAAGGGAAGGGAAGGGAAGGGAAGGGAAGGGAAGGGAAGGGAAGGGAAGGGAAGGGAAGGGAAGGGAAGGGAAGGGAAGGGAAGGGAAGGGAAGGGGAGAAATCTTTTTTTGCTTGTCGACTGCTTTCAAATGTCCCATAATATAGCAGAGAATTGAAAAGAAGAGAATATGTGTAACTACTTAATACATAAAGGAGAAAGGCCTCTTGCCCTTTTGCTGAAAATGTGTTCTTTTCAAATAAAGAAAACGTCAGAATTTCACAATTCTTAAAGTTCTTAAACTATTGCAGTAAATAAATTACACTTTTAAAATTTTAAAAATGGTATCTATCATGTAGGTTTTGAGGGGGGGAAGAGGGACTATATATCTATATTTATATTTTTTCTCCTTTCAATTCTTCTTAACACATTAATGGACTATGACGTGTGAAAAATACTCCACAATTATTCAACATTAGTAATATGACTTATTACCAATTACAGTTATTTCACAGATGTCTCTCCTTTGAACCAATCAGTGGAAGTTCAGCATGAAAAAAAAGAAATAAACTGGTGTATACAGAACAGTAACATTGGCAGGAGAGGGATAGGAGTCTAGACGCGGCTGGCACGTTGCCCAAGGATAAAAGATGGGAGGTTACCAGAAAATATCAGTACACACCTGACCTCATCCTGCTATACTACTGCGCTATACAACCACACTGACCCATTACATTAATCGGAAAATACATTTAGTGTTTCAATAAACTAGAAAATCATTGCAGCCGTTTTATTACAAACCAACAGCATCATATAACCTTGAACTGATTGATCTGCCCCAGTCCTTTGCTTCTATAACATACAGAGTTTGGTACCTCTGCCATTTCTACCACTTCCCCTGAGTATCTGTATGAAAAAAATTACCTTAAGGCCATCATCTCTTTAAACTTTGGATTGGAAAGTTACCTTAGAATGCCTGAATAGTCTGCAATGCAAGGGAATTGATACTACAAAATCAATCTTTCTGTTTTACCAAATCAAGGAGCACCACATGACTGCAGGAAGGTACCAAAATCCCTCTAAGACACACCCAAGAAAATGTCCTCGTGCCACAGCAAACTGTTTCGTCATTTTCACATGTTTACCTTTCCATAGGCATTACCCTAAATTCATAACACCTATATATCATATCCTAACCCACACTTTTCATATCTCAGAAGCTTTACCCTGTTGATTGCTGATCCAAGGCAGATACAGAAAGATAAAAGCAACGTCACGGTTTCAATACTTCACGCACTAGAAAAGGCCAACAGACCTCCACTACATGTATTTACCATGACAAGAGCTTGGATTAGTTACTCATCTGACAGTAAATTTCCAGGGAGGTCAACAAGCTCAAACTTTATAATTGTAGATGATGGAGGCTTGGTTTTTTTCCGGCCCACAGAGGCCACAGCAGCACCAGACCTTGCCATGATAGCATAGATTCATAGACTTTGATAAGCAATTGTGACCTTAGCTTTACTTTGCACAGAATATTTTTTGGGTTTTGATGACAGCCACAGTGTCCTTTAAAATTGGTCTCCACACTCTAGTAGATCAACAAATCTTCACTAAGTATATTCTGGCAAGATAAAGCTTTGACTGGTTCTTCATATGATGAATAACCTGGAGAGTCTACAAGCTCTATTTTCCCACAATATATTTGTACATGCTAGAAATTTATTTGCAAGAGTGCCAACATGTACTTTTCATACTTACTAGCACAGTTAAATATAATCTTTATGGCCAATATCTTAGTGCTTCTATATCTTTGTGAACTCTTGTTTTAAATACTTACCTTTGGCTATCTCTGTAATAATCAATAATCAATATAAATCCTTTTTTGTTAACCCATTCATGGCGGGGCCATTCTGGCTTTGAGCGGTCACAATACCGGGGTTTTCGAGCGCATAAGCCTAACGCCTCGAGATTCTCGGGCGCACAAGCCGCAAGCCTGGGTTGCCCGCTCGCTTTACCCGAGCGTGTGGCTTCCCCTCATAGCTCATCCAGGGCGTCTGACGCGAAAACCATAATACGTGCTATCACGTCAACCGGCTCCAATGGGTTAATTGTCTAAGACACAATATGTTCGGGCATTTAGATATATACAACAACAAATGTTGTACTTCACAGTCATCCTAGACTACTGCACAAGCTGTGTCACTGTTATCAGGTTAAAAACAAGTAGAATATACACTTATTTTTTTATTTTTGTTGAGAAATATATATCTAATTTAAGATAAATTAGTTAATTTCCAGTAGTTTAAATCAGAACCTAAGAGGTAAGCAGCACACAAAACTGATAGATGAACTAGTTCTAATCCAATTTTCATTTGTGATGTATTGCATACTGACTTCTTTCTATTGGGTGGAGAAAATCTCCATACTATTTTGTTCAACATCAACAGCCTCTGCCAAAAAATTATGAGCAGAACCCATCTGAACTCTTTGTACTTTGCTATTAGTTTGGCATCCCTGCAGCCAGCATATAACAAGCACAGATGGGTTTCACGGGTGAAAATTCCTTCAAGGAGTAACCAAATTAACACTCCTTTTCTTCATGTATGTAGATGCTTGTGCCTGTTACCTTAAACAATGTCAAGTTTATGGATGAAAAGTTCAGCTATTAAAATCCACATTTTTTTAGAAATATCTTTTGATTTTTCTTTGAATTCAACCATATCAGATGAATACTTTTCTTTTAGTCTCCTCATATTTGGCAGTGACTTGACATTTGAGCAAAATTTCACCCCACCATTTGTATAATCACACAATGTTTTACATGTATTTGAGCTTCTTCATTCTTGGACATATTATATTATTTGCAGTTTGGAAAAATTATACATGTGTGCATACATCTGTAACCTCTTCCTTGATTGTGAAATGATAGATAAGTATCTTCCATGCAATTTCCATATTCCCAAGTACAGCACAACAAACATTTTCAACAAGCCAATCGAAACATCTGTTTCATATCTCATCAACCTATGAACCGCAAAATATATTGACATTTGAATAACCTGGTGATGTAGGACGGCTAGTGAAATGTGTCTATCAATAATAGAGTCCTGGTAGACTTCCTTGTCGATTTATCTTAGATTAAGGAACTAACGCAAGCTCTATCTCGCCAGAATACAAGCCGACCCTCACCACAGTGCCAAAGGCATGGAGGCCGCAATAATTGCTTGACACCACCTCAATGAGGTATATTATAAATGATAACCATGATTTCCTTCATTTGCAATTGGTGCCAGAAATGGTGTTTATATATAAGTGCAAAATAATATATCAAGCCATTAATTACCCTGTACAGTCTCCCTTGCTTCTCATAATGTGCAATCCTGAAGTAAACCAATACCTTCAACAGGGCTTCCCAAATGGAATTTTCTATAACACTTTCGTCATTCAATCTATCAGCTGTTCTTCATGCACAAGAAAAAAGTCAAAAGATAATCCAAACCATGCCTTAGAGATTGTAAACGATAGATAATCAGCATCTTCCACATAAGCACCAATTGTAATATTCCTTCCGCCAGTACCAAAAATTGCAACAAAATTTCACAAAAGCCGATCTATCATAACGATGCTCCTAACCATACTACAACATCGACCTAGACACTACTTCTACTACAAACCCCAACACAAAACCTAACCCGCCGTAGAAACCCCCAAACCCGAACCCAAATAAGCAAAACAAATCTTTCAAAAACTACAAAATCAAGACCGAACATGCTCAGGACCAAGACCTTCCTCATAACTAATTTCCAGCGTCGTTCAACCGCTTTAGATCGAAACCAACACATTCTACCATCACTCCATTATCTATTCATTCATTTCCAAGCGTTTAAGCCGTCAAACTCACTTGTATTACTCATATTTCGCTCATTTTCCGGCCTGGGTTTGAAGAAGGGAACGGATCGCCGCGAAGTCTCACCATGCGAGTGTAAACAAACAAGTGAGGGTCGAGATGCGCAACGCCGCCAACGGTTATAGCTTATAATAGGTGTTTTATATTTGTTTTGTTTTTTAGGTTTGTAGGTATTGTTGTTTTTGTGTAGAGAGGGGTTTAATCTGTTGTGTAGATGAGGACTTTCTGCGAGGGTTTATTTTGCATCTTTAATGTAATGATACGGGATTTCAACATGTTTGGTAGTCAGACAGACATGGAGTATTAAGTATTATTAATGTTTTCGATTAAAACGAATTAAACCGTCATATTTCCAAAAGAGGAAACAGAGAGGTCTTAAATGATAAGAAAATATACGCATAACGTTTCATATAATGCTAATAAGTCAAAATATTTCACCATGATACACATGCACACGCGCGCGCACACACACACACACACACACAAACACAGACACACACACATACAAACACAGACACACACACACACAAACACAGACACACACACACACAAACACAGACACACACACACAAACACAGACACACACACACACACAAACACAGACACACACACACACACACACAAACACAGACACACACACACACACACACACACACACACGCCGAGAATCCCCCCCTCCCTCTCCCCCTCCTATATAAGAGTGATAAGTAAATTCCTCTGACCTGTAGGCCAGTATCACAAACAGCTGTAATATGTAAATTACTAGAAAAGCTAATCGGGAAACAATGGGTCAAACAACATGAGAAACAGAGCATGATATCAAAATAAATCGTTTGGAGTAAGGGAGGTATCAAATCTCTGCTTTTAAGGAAGAGTATCTGAGGTACTGCAATACCGCAACAGCGAGAAGTTGGATAGATTGATTATACTTGGATTAAAAAAAAAAAAAATCATTTAGTAAAGTGTCACATAACAGACTTATATGGAAATTGAAACTCGCAAAGTTAAAGGAAAACTCCTCAAAAGGATGAAGGACTTTCTATATGAAATAAAAGAAATTAGAGGTAAACACTCTACATGGGGTAAGTTAATGAAACACTCTACATGATGACGAATAACAGGTAGAATGCCTCAAAGGTCAATATTATTATTTACATTAGTGATCTGGGTTCGATCAAAACGTGAATTCGTGTCAAAGTCTCAAAAGGAGTTGTACTTGGTAAATGGGAATTTAACACCAATAAATGTCAAGTTGTCAGATAAGTTGACGATAAAAGTTGACCCTTACACCAGTAAAAGCTAAATAAAATCGGTATTAAAAAAGAAAAAGAAGAGAAAAGAAAAGAAAAAAAAAGCATTGCACACATGAAAAGGGCATTCATGTATGTGGACGAACACATGGTAAAGATAATCTTAGGGAGTATCAGAGACCTAATCAAGAATATGCTGCAGTAGTATTGAGTTCACATTTAAGGCAGGATATAGATGGAACGAGTTGAAGGAGATGGGCGCTACGAAGATATTTTGAAAAGAAGAAGAAGAAATAAAAACATAGGAGGAAATAGGAAAACGTGGAATTATAACTATGCTTCACAATCATTTGTCAGGAACGATGAGGCTAGACAAAAAAAAAAGAGTTTGTTATTTTCAATAGAAGAGGAACTAGAAGAAACTAAAATCACAAATGAATTTTAAAAAGTTATATGGCAATCTAAATATAGACGGGTCCCCCCTAAGCACTGCTCTCTTTCCCCCATATTTAAACAACTAGGTAAGGACACACACATGTACACGTGCGTTATATACACAAAATCCCACAGACATACAAGTTCAAAGATAATCACACACCCATTTCCGAGAAACCTATAGAAAGAATTTAATTTACAAAGCTATCGGTATAACAGATTTCCGAGAAACTAAATGTTTGAAGCACCTGGAATTAGAATCCTGTTTGATTAGTAAATCACTTCCAAGAATTATTAATGGTCGAAATATGAACGCAAAGTAGACACCAAATTATCAAGGTTAGAATTAGCTCAGTTTAGTATCGATCTTACAATTAAATATGTATCATAACAAGTGGACACGGCAATGCTTTGAAGCATGTGGAGTAGTGTGCCCTTTGAGAGTCCCATATTTTATAAATACTGTGATGACCGTAGTCCCTGAGGAAACTGAATGAATGCCTGAGAATATGTGTGTGTGTTTACATATAAACACACACAAACACATGCGATTATATACATGTATATATGTATGTATATACATATATGTGTGTGTTCACGCACGCACACACATATGTGTGTGTATATATATATATATATATATATATATATATATATATATATATATATATGTATGTATGTATATGTATATATATATATGTATGTATGTATATATATACATATATATACATATGTACTTATATACATATGTATGTATATACATATATATGTATATATTTATGTACATATATACATATGTATGTATATACATATACATGTATATATATACATACATATACATATACATGTATATATATACATACATATACATATACATATATATATATATATACATACATATACATATACATGTATATATATACATACATATACATATACATGTATATATATACATACATATACATACATGTGTTTGATTGTGTATGTGTGCACATAGAATTTGTACATGCAATGTACAGTACATATATAGATTATAAAATTCACTTATATCTTTACATTTGTAGAGTGCATTAGTCTGTATATTTATTCCTGTGTGTGCGTGTGTGTGTTTGTGTAAACATATGTGTGTGTGTAAATAATAGTATCTATATCTATATATATATATATATATATATATATATATATATATATATATATATACTATCAACATAACTATTGTTTCTCTTGTGAATTCACTATACTTATCCTTCTTACTCTATAAAACATCCGGCTAATTTTGTCTCACGCCACGTTTTATTTCTCAACAATATTTGCAAGACTTTTCTCATCCAAAATAGTTTTATCAAGTCACCCCTGCAACCTCCGACCAGAAAGAAAACGCTGACAGCCAGTCGACAGAAAACTGGAACAAGTTAGCAGATCACAAGTTTCCTTTACCATCGACTATGATCCCAACAGGTGCACGGGAAGAAAACCGAACGAAACCAATTCCACGAGAACAAAATATCGATTCGAAGGCTCAGAGGAACACACAGGTCCTCCTCCTGAGAGAGAGAGAAAAAACGAGAAGAGCCAGCAAGCGGAATCTAGCAGCTGAGTTCAGTGTATTGATTGAACATATCTGGCAGGCGCAACCCGCTCCAATAACAACAGTCTTAGTTGCCCATTCATGAAATACCGATTGGTGTGGGGTCTCGCAGGGAAAAAGGCAAGAATGTATCATTAATTAGGCTTGAAAGAAAGCCTCATGTCGAGCCTTCAGCAGAGGAATGGCCCATACAGCCAAATATAAGGTAAGTTGAAGTGTTAACCCCATAACACAAGGTGAACTCTGGGTGTTTTTACCTCCCGAGTCTACTGATCTCATTTTGCTTATTGTTTTTGTTCATCCATATATCATGCATTTGCTTTAAAAACAAAACAAATAAAAAACAAGAACACTGGCTCGTGGAAGGGAAA
>NW_028234428.1:9373743-9376243 GCF_977035675.1 Penaeus japonicus
ATTGTGGCGAAAAAATAGCATTGACCTGATAATAATTATAATGATAATAATCTCAATAATGATGATAATGATAACTATAATAATACTGTTAATAACAACAACAATAACAGTAATAATGACTGTATAAAAAGTACCGATAAAAAAAACAACAATAAAAAGACAATTTTCACCATCATCACCATCATCATCACTATCATCACCATCCGTAAAGGCCGCCGCCCCTCATCACCATCATTAAGATCAACGGCATGCAATGTTGCTCTTTTATGGGTCCGATTTAAAGCTGAAGACTCGATAGGGAAGGTCCTACTAAGGGTAGGGGAAGGAGGGGAGGGGAGAAGGGGAAGGTGGGGGGGAGGGTGTTATTTCATTATCGTTGTAGCGAAGAAGTTGTAGGGAGGGTGGGGGGTGGGGGTGGGGAGGGTGGAAGGGGGAGGGGTGGGGTGGGTAGGGGAGGGTTAGAGTATGGTGCGTGGGTGTTACGTAATCGGGGTAGGTAAGGTGGGGGGGGGGAGTGAGAGACGGGGGTAAGGTATGGTGCGTGGGTGCTACAGTATCGGGTTGGGTGGGGGCGGTTGGTGTATGGTGTTGGTGGTGGTGGGGGGGGGGGGTGCATGGTGCGTAGATATTTAAAGAGGATGAATATGTTATTCAAGAAGTTTATATCTCGAAACGCGACAATTTCATCTATAAACTTAGTCATTTTCATTCAGACATTTTTTTTTACACTCATGTGTTGTGAGGTAGATAGTGGGGTGGGTGTTACGGTGTGGAGGGGGGGGTGAGGTCAGGTTAGGTCACAGGGATGATATATGAGATAAGGGAACAGATATAGTATGTAATTGTAGGGTTCAAATGCTTTACAGCGCGAGTCGATGGCTATGAAAACTTTTTTCTTTAAACTTTGAACTTTTTTTTCCAGCTGCGGAGAATTGTACCTCTTGACCTCGATATGGCTTGGAAAAATAGAGGTAGTCTTGAATGAAAGGAAAATCAAAAAGTCTTTTATATGTAACTTTTTTTTTTTTTTTTTTTTTTTTTTTTTTTACACTTCCCATCACTTTCATATTACGGTATCTGACCTGTATAAATATATATTTTTTCTTTGTTTATATATCTATATTTTTTTTTTCAAATCTACCACTTGCTTTTGACCAGAATAAAACAAAACAACAATGAACCTGTATTTTCACAAATGCCACGTCCCTCACCAAGACAAGATCCCCCTGGGTGGCCCTTAAGTACCACTGGGGTGCGCGAGTAACACAGGGTGAAAACAATCGCTTAAATGGTACGTTTTTTTTTTTTTTTTTTTTTTTTTTTTTTTGGGGTGGGGGGCATCACAATCATCATCACAATTGCCATCACTTATTCGTATTGCTTTGGTTGTTATGATGGTTGTTATTTTCATTCATGTTTTCGTTCCTGTTGACATTATTTTGATGTCGATATTGGCAATGATGATTGAGATTGTGGATATCGTTGTTATCGTCATTGTTAAAGTGTTAATTAAAGTTGTCATTTATATTATTATCATCATTATTATCATTATTGTTATTATTATCATTATTACCATCATCAGTATCGCCATCATTATTATTGTTATCATCATTATAAGGCTTGTCACTTAGATAATGATAAGTTATTATCATTACTGTCATTATTAACATTGTTTCAACATTATTACCAATATCAATTATAGATTTTATTATTATCCTTTAATGTCATTTATTATCATTATTATAATTATAACCATCCTCATAAGGCTTATGCTCATCATTACGATGGTCATTATTATCATCAATATTATTACTATTCACCGCACAGTCATGATTTGGATAAGCCTTAACAATAGCTCCAGCTCTGGCACCATACCCATCCCTCTTTGTACCCGACTACAGTGCCTCAGCAAGCGGCGTTACATCCCGCCTATTTCTCTTCCTTCTTCCATCTTGTCCTTCGGTGTCTTGGGAGAAGAACGCACTCTTTCCTAACGAAGAAAATCCTGCAGTATTTCTCAGCGTTTGTGTGATTTAAGTAGGATTCTGTCTCTGTGGTGTCTACTTCCCTCTCTGGTCACCTTCCCTCTTTCCCTTTCTTTCTCTTCTTCTCTTCTTTCTTCCCTTCTCAACTTCCTTCTTCCCCTTCCCTCCTTCCATTCCTCCCTTTCCTTCTCCTCTTCCCTCCTTCCTTCCCTTCTCAACTTCCTTCTTCTCCTTCCCTCCTTCCCTGTCTGCCTCTTTACCTTCCATTCCTCCTCCCCTCCTCCTTCTCATCCTCCCATCCAGTGTTCTTCCATTCCCTTCCTTCCATCCATCTATTTCCCTCCTTCTCTTCCCATCTTCCCTCCTCCTCTTCCCATCCTCCTCACTTTCCCTCCCTCTTCATCTTCTCCCATTTCTCCCCCTCCCTCCTTATCTCCTCCGGTTTCCTCCTCCCCTTCCCTCCATCTATCCCTCCTATCCTACTCTAATCCCAGTCTTCACACCTTCCCACCCTC
>NW_028234428.1:9381243-9388743 GCF_977035675.1 Penaeus japonicus
GAGAGGAAATTGTGTGTGCAAATATCGCAAAGGAAGTTATATTTACCTCCGTCGACGCCCCGCGGAGCTGTCAATAACGCCGGGAATAGGGGGAGGCATCGGTGAACAAACAATGCTGCCATGAATAAAGTGTTCAGGAGCGGAGCAGGGGCCAGGTACAAAGGGGTTCCAAAGCTCGTCTTAATGCATTGACGCTACACGCGATACAGGAGGGGAGGGGAGAGGTGGAGGGGGAGGGGGAGGGGGTCGATAGTGATGTTAAAGGTTTGGAAGCAGTGATGCTGTCGCTTCTGGGAACTGGAAAAGATTCTTGCGAACCTCGGAATCTCGTGTTTACATTTCCCTGCGGAGGGCGTGTAGTCTGCCCAGAGAGAGACTCTGACGACGCGTTCTCTGCGGCGGGAAATAATGACCAATGCATTTTGGTAACTCTTATTAAAATGAATTCCACGAATTCTGTCGAGGTCGCGTACCGGAGGGGAGGGAGGGGGTCGGAGGACGGGGTACTGGTTGGTAAGAGGGAGGGTGTGGGGGATCGGAGGGAGGGAGAGAGGGAATAGGGGATCGGAGGGAGGGAGGGAGAGAGGGGATAGGGGACTGGAGGAAGGGAGGGAGAGACAGGGCACTGGTTTGTGAGAGGAAGAGGGAGGAGGAGGAGGAGGAGGACGAGACGAGGAAGGAGAGGAGAGGAGGGGAGGGGAGGGGGTACGAATGAGAGGCTCTTTCTGCTGTTCTTGTGATGTTCTCCATAAATGCAGTCAGGGTCTTGGCTGCTTCTGCTGCCGTCGAGCGAGTTGGCGTATTCTCTCACAGAGTTACTTTGCAGATTAATTTCTATAAATATGTAGGACGTAAAAAGAAGCGAGAGTTTTGCAATTCGCGATGTTATGGGCTTTTATACACAAGTTCTCCCAGCTGGGGATGAGGCTGTTATGTTGATGATAATGGCACGAGGAATGGGGAGGAGAAAGGGGGTGATGAGGAAGATGCTGTGTGCGAGAGATGGTGGTTCTTCGACCGACGAGGAGGGACTATGGTGACGGCGATGGTGACGGAGGTTATAGTGATGCTGGTGAAAGGGGATTGGGAAGTTTGAAGTGGTGTTTCTGTGTAGGAATGTCTGTGTTCTTTTTTTAATCTTTCTTTCTCTTCACTCTCTCTCTTTACACACACACACACACACACACACACGAACACACACACATATATATATATATATATATATATATATATATGTGTGTGTGTGTGTGTGTGTGTGTGTGTGTGTGTGTGTGTGTGTGTGTGTGTATGTATGTATCCCTCCCTTCCCCTCTCTCCGTAGTAAAAAAACGCACAGCTCTGCTTAGACGTTTGCTTCTGAAATTTATGTATAAATATATATAGACACATTCTCTTTCCTCCTCCTCCTCGTGTTCTTTCTTCTTCCTCCTCTTCCCTTTCCCTCCTCTCTTCCTCCTTCTCTTCCTTCACTTCTTCCTTCTATTCCTCTTTCTCTTCCCCTACGTCCTCCTATTACTCCTCCTCCTCCTCCTCTTCCTTCCCTTCCTTCTACTCTTCCTCCTCGTCCTCTTCCTCTTCCTCTTCTCATAACGCCTCTTTTTTCACTCCCCTCCTCATTTCCTCTTTCTCGTAACGTGAATACAAACGTTGCACACACACACACACACACACACACACACACACACACACACACACACACACACACACACACACACACACACACACACACACACACACACACACACACACACACACACACACTCTCTCTCTCTCTCTCTCTCTCTCTCTCTCTCTCTCTCTCTCTCTCTCTCTCTCTCTCTCTCTCTCTCTCCCTCATGCACGGATGCTCAGAGTACCTGCATGCAAGAACGCTCCCGCATGTCTTTTGTACATGCATCCGCGCTTGCATAACTCATAAGAGATACAAACGGCAAATAAACAGCAGAATGCATGCAATCCAAGTGCAACGAAGAACGCGATCATCCCCCCCCCCCACTCCCCTTCACCCCTTTCACCCCCTTAACCCCCCCCCCACCCTCTTTCGCAATTCCGCGCGGCGAGGTCTTTGGTTTCGTTTCATATGACGAACGGTTTGGGACAGCCCGGTGTATATTTCGCATGATCAACACAAGTAACTAAGGTCGAGAATCCCGCCTCCCGACCATACCACCGTCGCCCTTCCGTGAGATGAGAGGCGTCCAGTCGTGAAATATTAATCTGCAGTATTTAGAACGGGCGGCCGCCTATCCTACGCTCCTCAGCGAAAGACTCTTGGGACGGGGGTGAGGGGGGGGGGTGAAAGGGCGGAGGGAATGGGAGGGGGGAGATGAATAAGAGGGAGAGGGAAGGGAAGAGTGGGAGAGGGGAGGGAAGGGTGGGAGAGGGGAGGGAAGGGTGGGAGAGGGGGAGGGAAGGGTGGGAGAGGGGAGGGAAGGGTGGGAGAGGGGGAGGGAAGGGTGGGAGAGGGGGAGGGAAGGGTGGGAGAGGGGGAGGGAAGGGTGGGGGATAGGGAGAGAGAGGGAGAAGGGGTGGGGGAAGCGGGAGAGAGGATGAATGGGAGAGGGGGAAGGATGGATAGGGGGAGGAGGAGAGGGAAAAAGAGGAAAAAGAGTGAAAAAGAGGGAGGGTTGAAAGGAAAAAAAGCGAGAGAGGGAGAGACAGAAAGAGAGAGATGTTTATATTCATTTGTATTTTTCATTACCTACGTTTTTAGTCATTCAATTTTCTTATTCAGTAACCTCGAAAATATTCTCTTTGCGAACGAGCCATACAAAAAGTTTATATTTATATTTATATACAGATACATATACATATATTATATATATACATACATACATATATATATACATATATATATATACATATACATATATATATATATATATATATATATATATATATATATATATATATATAATATGTACACACATACATATACACGATTTTTTCCTCGTCTACTCCCTGTTTCTCAAACATTTTAATTTTTTCTTGATTAATCAGGAAAGAAAATGGGCTTTCTGTCTCAAATTTGAATTGGAATGTCAGATTGGATTGCAGATGCAAGATGCAATTAAGAAATGGTTATCCGAATGACTACGTCGTATTTCAAATATTTATCGCCATCAACCTGTCAGTTATGAAACGGTGATTATCACTAACCTGTCAGTTATGAGATCATTTTCACCAACCCGTTAACCTCTCATATGTCATCACTAACCTGTCAATTATTAAATTACAATAATTACGAAATAGTAAATTATTAAATGATTACCATTAACCTGTCAGTTGTTAACTAATTATTATCAACCTGCCAGTTATATGAATATCACCGATCTAGCAGTTGTTAAATAGTTATCATAAAAATGCTAGTAATTAGATCACAAACATGCCAATTATCGAATAATTATCACCAACCTGTCACGCGCATCTATTCCTCAATAAGAGTTAATTGCATAGGCTGTATTTACATTTTCAGTCTGATTTACATCTCTTTATCTTTCATGTTTACGAAAGAGAGAAAGAGGGAGGCTGAGAGTGAGTGAGAGAGCGAGAAGGAGAGAAAAAAAGAGAGGGAAGCTGAGAGTGAGAGAGAGAGAGAAAAGGGAGATGGAGGCTGATAGTGAGTGGGGCAGCGAGAGAGAGAGAAAAAAAAGAGAGAGAGGAGGATAATAGTGAGTGAGAGAGCGAGAGAGAGAGAGAGAAGAGAAGAGACGAGACAGAGAGAAGCTAAGAGGCAGAGACAGACAGAGAGAGAAAAAAAAAAGAGAGAGAGGAGGATAATAGTGAGTGAGAGAGCGAGAGAGAGAGAGAGAAGAGAAGAGACGAGACGAGACAGAGAAGCTAAGAGGCAGAGACAGACAGACAGACAGAGAGAGAGAGAGAGAGAGGTATAAAGAGAGAAATCCCTCTATATAAGTCATTACCTTATCATGACAAGCCATTGAGAAGCCATGGGTTGCAAGTTTGTCTCCTAAGCCTATCTATCTCTGCTCGAAGTGGACCGAGATACAGACTTTAAGCGCCATACATAAAATTCCTTTATTATAAGTATTATGAATTATAAGTATGTAATATTACTAAGTAGAGCGATTATGGGGCTGTTAGGGAGGGAGGGAGAGATAGAGAGAGATGAAGAGAGAGAGAGAAAGAGAGATAGAGAGAGAGAGAAGAGAGAAGAAAGAGAGAGACAGAGAGAAGAGAGGAGAGAGAGAGAGAGAGAAGAGAGGAGAGAGAGAGAGAGAGAGAGAGAAAATAGAAAGAGAGAGAGAGAATGCGCATACGTATGTACTGAAATTCACTCAGTATGTTCATACCTGTGCAATTGCGCATCTGCCAGCGTTAACTGACCACTCTGACAGATATGCTCTTGTCAAGATCGAGAGAATACACGAGGTACTATTGCATGCATGAATGGTTATTGATACGTGTACACCAGTGTGTGTGTGTGTGTCTGTGTGTTGTATGTCCTCACTCGTACTTTTTAGTGCTTGTACGTGTATTTTGACGTGCGTATGTATAAGCATACAGACATTCGTATGTACTTTCAGTTTCAAATAAATACCTTTCTCACAGAACCCCCCCCTACTCCCATCCCCCATCCGCCCCGTCCTTCCATTCCCTTCACCCCCCCCTCGCCCTCGCCCCCTCCCCCTCCCCCTCCTCCCCTCCCCTCGCCCTCGCCCCCTCCCCCTCCCCCTCCTCCCCTCCCCTCCCCTCGCCCTCGCCCCCTCCCCCTCCCCCTCCTCCCCTCCCCTCCCCTCCCCTCCCCCTCCCCTCTCCAACTCCATCCACAGTTAACCAATCGGTATCCTTCTCGGGCACCTGCCGGCAAAATAACAGGCGGAAGTAAATTGGCGAATTATACTGATAGCCTTGCTCGTTCGGTCGGATAATTTGTCAAAACTGTGTTGGCCTGTTTTCAGCGTGGGAGGGAGGGGGAGGGTGGGTGGGTAGGTGGGTGCGAGAGGGAGGGTGGGAGGGAGGGAGAGGAGGAGAGGGAGGGTGGGAGGGAAGGAGGGTGGGTGGGTGGGTGGGTGGGTGCGAGAGGGAGGGAGAGGAGGGAGGGTGGGAGGGAGGGAGAGGGAGGGAGGGAGGAAGGAGAAGGAGGAGGAAAGGAGAGAGGGAGATAGATGGTTGGGTGATATTGAATAATGAGAGAGAGGAGAGCTAGAGTAGAGCGAATAAAAGACGTGAGCAATGAGAGAGAAAAAAGAGAGAAATGAAGAAAGAGGAGAAAAGTGCTCCCACAACAGAATTAATATGGGAAGATAAAATAAGAAAAAATAAACAAAATAAAATAGGGACTAAAACAAAGCAAAATAACAAAAACAACACAACAAACAACAAACGATGAATTCAAACAAGTCAAACAAACAAACAAACGAAGAGACAACAACCACATTAGGCACAGTATAAAATTTACCCAAGAGTTTTATTTATTTTCACTTGTTTAGTTTTTCCCTCCGCAGAAAGGAGAGAGAGAGAGAGAGAGAGTGAGAAGAAGAGAGAGAAGAGAGAGAGAATGGGAGGAGAGGAGTGAGAGAGAGAGAGCGCGAAAGAAAAGAGGAGAGAGACTGACAGACATGACAGCGAGAGAGCGTGTGAGTGTGGCTTGAGGTACGCCGCGCTTGGTCATGTATGTGTGTGTAGGTACTTGTATGTAAGTATCTGTCAGTGTCTGTGTCTATCCTAAGCCTGTGGTACCAATGATATTCAGCGACCATTTGCCCCCATCTACAGGCAGGTCTGTGCTCACGAACGAACACGAACATGTGAGATATTGCTGGAATATGCATGTGCACGTCTTTGCATAATGCATTAGTATGGACATACATGTTTAAGTGCTCGCAGAAGGCCTGGAGTGTGAATAAGTTATAGACCTTTATGAATTATTTTTAGTATCTCCCTTGTCTCTTGTCTCTGGCTCTCTCTCTCTCTGACTCTGTCTCTTCGCGTCCTTTTCCTCTTTTGTTTTCATCCTCTCTTCCTCTCTCTCTCTCTCTCTCTCTCTCCCTCCTCTAATCTCTCTCTCTCTCTCTCTCTCTCTCTCTCTTCTCCTCTCTCGTCTGCGTCTCTCACTCTCTCTCGTCTGCTCTCTCTCACTCTCTCTCGTCTGCTTCTCTCACTCTCTCTCGCTCTCTCGCTCTCTCTCTTGAAATGATGTGAATCTCTTGATCTGTGTTATGATCACTCTTTCTCTTCACGGATTTTCTCATGTCGCGAGCGGAGAGAGAGGAGAGAGGAAAAAGTGAGTGAGAGAGCGAGAGAGAGAGAGAGAAGAGAAGAGACGAGACAGAGAGAAGCTAAGAGGCAGAGACAGACAGAGAGAGAAAAAAAAAAGAGAGAGAGGAGGATAATAGTGAGTGAGAGAGCGAGAGAGAGAAGAGAAGAGACGAGACAGAGAGAAGCTAAGAGGCAGAGACAGACAGACAGAGAGAGAGAGAGAGGTATAAAGAGAGAAATCCCTCTATACAAGTCATTACCTTATCATGACAAGCCATAGAGAAGCCATGGGTTGCAAGTTTGTCTCCTAAGCCTATCTATCTCTGCTCGAAGTGGACCGAGATACAGACTTTAAGCGCCATACATAAAATTCATTTATTATAAGTATTATGAATTATAAGTATGTAATATTAGTAAGTAGAGCGATTATAGGGCTGTTAGGGAGGGAGGGAGAGATAGAGAGAGATAAAGAGAGAGAGAAGAGAGAAGAGAAAGAGAGAGACAGAGAGAAGAGAGGAGAGAGAGAGAGAGAGAGAAAGAGAGAGAGAGAGAGAAAAAGAGAGAGAAAGAGAGATAGAGAGAGAGAGAAGAGAGAAGAAAGAGAGAGACAGAGAGGAGAGAGAGAGAGAGAGAGAGAGAGAGAGAGAGAGAGAGAGAGAGAGAGAGAGAGAGAGAGAGGGAGAGAGAGAGAGAGAGAGAGAAAGAGAGAGAGAATAGAAAAAGAGAAAGAGAGAGAGAGAATGCGCATACGTATGTACTGAAATTCACTCAGTATGTTCATACCTGTGCAATTGCGCATCTGCCAGCGTTAACTGACCACTCTGACAGATATGCTCTTGTCAAGATCGAGAGAATACACGAGGTACTATTGCATGCATGAATGGGTATTGATACGTGTACACCAGTGTGTGTGTGTGTGTGTCTGTGTGTTGTATGTCCTCACTCGTACTTTTTAGTGCTTGTACGTGTATTTTGACGTGCGTATGTATAAGCATACAGACATTCGTATGTACTTTCAGTTTCAAATAAATACCTTTCTCACAGAATCCCCCCCATACCCCCACCCCCCACCCGCCCTGTCCTTCCATTCCCTTCACACACCCCCCTCGCCCTCGCCCTCGCCCCCTCTCCCTCCCCCTCCCCCTCCCCCTCCCCTCTCCAACTCCATCCACAGTTAACCAATCGGTATCCTTCTCGGGCACCTGCCGGCAAAATAACAGGCGGAAGTAAATTGGCGAATTATACTGATAGCCTTGCTCGTTCGGTCGGATAATTTGT
>NW_028234428.1:9393743-9451243 GCF_977035675.1 Penaeus japonicus
TGTGTGACGTCATCGCTCTCTCTATTTCGCTTTCTGTCTCTATCTCTCTATCTATCTCTCCCTCTCTCTCTCTCTCTATCTCTCCCTCCCTCTCCCTCCCCTCCTCTCTCTCGTTCTCTATATTTTTCCCTCTCTCTCTCTCTATCTCTCTCCCTCTCCCCCCCTCCTCTCTCTCTCGTTCTCTCTATTTCTCTATTCCTCTGTCTCTCTATCTCTCTTCTGCTGATACGAATATAGTAGCTATAACCTTTGGAGTTCGTGACGTCACTCGAGAGTCCCTCAAATATTTAAGAACTTCCTTGTGTGAGGAAAGTTATTTTGGAACATTGCTCCCTTTTTCTGACATTTGTTCGGCTTTGAAACGAAGTAAATGGAAGTTTATTGTCTCTAGCATCAATGATTAAATACAAGAGAGAAGATAGAGTGTACCTCTGTATTTAGGGGATCCTCCAAAGGTTAATGGGATCTTTCAGTGAAGGCACATTCTAGAAGCCACGAGAAAAAAAAAACAAAAAAAATACAATAAAATGTATATATATGTATATATATATATATATATATATATATATATATATATATATATTATACGTTTAGGTTACTTGTAACTCGCACATAAACACACACACATATATATACATGTGTATGTATGTATATGTGTATCTTTCTCTCTCTCTCTCTCTCTCTCTCTCTCTCTCTCTCTCTCTCTCTCTCTCTATATATATATATATATATATATATATATATATATATATATAACCATATGAATATATATATACATAACCACATGAATATATATAGATATATATATACCTACCTACATATTTATATATATATTCTCTCACACACACATATATACACACATATGATATATATATATGAAGACGAACCAAGAGGGTGAGCCACGGCACAGCTGAAGCAAAGTATTGACTCGCTCCTCAATATAACCTTTTTAACCGGCCGAGATATTCCTAGCCGTCCTACTGCTGTTAATGCAAAACCCAATTATTATTTTTAGATCTTCTTTAAATAGAATGTCCACGGAGCACGCACATGCATAGTTGAAATTACTTGTGGTTCCATAGTTCTCTTCCCGTTTTCATTGGAATAGTTTGTCCCGTTTTCTTTTTCTTTTTTGGGGGGTGACTTATTTTCAGAATAGGAACTTTATAATGAAATACTGGCGCTAGGGTTGAAAGAGGGAGGAACTGCTGTAGGAATTAACTTTATATGATTTGCATAGCTATGTATTTATATGTTGAATTGTTAGTTTTATGTTGTTTGTTTTCCTGTGTTTTTGTTGACTGTTTCTCGGTATTTTCACTCGCACAAATACATTCGCATCACATATTTTCATCCCTAGTTTATAAGCTTATGAATATTTTTACATTCATATGTGTTTATATACTTATCAATGAGCAGCGTGTGTGTGTGTGTATATATATATATATATATATATATATATATATATATATATATATATATATATATATATATATATATATGTATATATTATAATATATATATGTGTGTGTGTGTGTGTGTGTGTGTGTGTGTCTGTGTGTATGTATATATATATATATATAGATAGATAGATATAAAGATATATATAATGTATCCATCTGACATATATGTAACTAATACATAGATAGCTAAATATATGACCTTACACACAACACATTTAGCACGCCATGTCGGCCACGCCAAGCCCAAAAAAGCTAGACCCCCTCCCCCAAAGCCTGTTATTCTTAGCCTCTAGGCCTACTACCTCCGACGAACTAACCACAAGCAAGATCTTCCCTCCTGCCTCCGCCCCCATCAGCCCATGCCCTTAGGGAAGATGTCCGACTACGGCTTCGAAGAAGAGAGTGGCGGGGGAGGAGGAGGCCTTGGAGGGGGACACCAGACGGACGCCGGCCAGAACTACATCACTGTCATTCCTGTAGAGTACCCGGCGCGGAGGCCCTACGGAGACTACGATGCCTTCCCGCGTTCGGCTACCATCTCCAGGTGGGTGATGGGGGGTTGGGGGTTGGGGATTGGTGAGGGGGGAGGGGTTAGTGGGGTTGATGAAAAGGGTGGGGGTTGGTGAGGGGGGAGGGGGAGGGGTTGGGGGTTAGTGGGGTTGGTGAGGGGGGAGGGGTTAGTGGGGTTGATGAAAAGGGTGGGGGTTGGTGAGGGGGGAGGGGGAGGGGTTGGTGAAGGGGGTGGGGGATTGGGGATTGGTGAGGGGGGAGGGGTTGATGAATTGGGGTGGGGGTTAGTGAGGGGGGAGGGGTTGATGGAAGGGGTGGGGTTAGGGGGGCTGGTGAGTGGGGAAGAGGTTAGGGGGGTTGGTGAGGGGGTGGGGTTTATGAAGGGGGACAGAGGTTAGTGGGGTTGATGAAAAGGGAGGAGGTTAGTGGGGGTTGGCTTTGGTGAGAATGAGGGGGTGGAGTCGGGGTTGGCTTTGGCGAGGGGATAAGAGTATGGATTAGAGTCGGGGTGGGAGTAGTTCTTTGGTGAACGAGGTTGGGATGAAAGGGGGTTGTCTAAGGGGTAGGTAGGTGTTAGAGTGGGTTAGTCTATGACTCTAGTGAGAGGTTGGGGTTGTCTGTGAGGTTAATTAGGTATAGGAATGGGTCGTAGGGGGTTACATCCGAGGGAGATGTGGGGATGGGGTTGTCTTTAACAGAGGTGTGGCCGTGGGGTTGTTTGAGGATTGAAATAGAACAGGTGCGGGGTTGCCAGTAAAGTAAAGAATAGGCAGGGTTGTCTATGAGAGAGGTATAAGGGGGTGTGGGGTTATTTTCGAGGGAGGTAGGTAGCGGGGTGGGGGGGAGGGGTTGTCCGTGAGGTGTAAAGAGGTTAGAAGAGTTGTTAGAGTTAGTAGTTATAAAAGATTTTTCCTTTCATCGATTTTCACTGTTATAAAGTACCGGCCATAACTCTCGGTAGGGGTTGTAATATACTGTGTGTAAAGTGGTGGTTCAAACTTACAATGGGAGTATCAAATGGTATTTTTATGGTATTTTTTATGGTAGTTTAAGGTTATTCATTAGAAGGGCATTATAATTGTAAAAGTTTTGCTATCAGTAGGAGACAGTGTTGGTGTGGTAATGATAACGATAGCTTATTTTAAAAGAGTTTTTATTGCTGCATTAGAATAAGCATTAGCAAGAACATCATCACCTGTTAATTAAAGCTATTAACCTGAAGGGTAAAAGTGCTAGATATAAAAGTAAATAAGTAGTTGTAGTAGCAGTAACAGTAGCAATAGTAGTAATTGTAGTAGTAGAAGCAGTTACAGCAGTAGTAAACTTGTTTCAGTAAAGCATTATTGACTCATACCAAAAAGCTTTCAGTAGTGATTTTTAACCAGTAGTAGAACATATTTCAGTAAAGTTTTATCAGGCAGTGGCCATAATGACATACCATGCACATGTGAAGAAGTAAAACCACTGACTTGTATTTTTAACGAATTCTCGCTGCCCAGGACTCGCAGGTAAGGCCTCAGAGGGCTAGGTAGAATAATTTCATTAGTTTGCTTAAAATTAGATTACATGAAAGTTTAATTGCATTTTGGTTCAGCTGGACCTGAGGGGGGATGTAGAAAGCGATTTGTTACAGTTGATTTGCATAAAGTCGTCTTGCATGGCACATGTTAGTTGTTTGTTTATCATCTCATTCACTGATTAATTAAATGTACCACAGCAGCACAACGCAGTTATTTAACAGAATAGTGTCCACCAGCACAAATCCTACTACATACAGTTTGGCGTTGCATGTTACAATCGTAACTTAGGGAGGTATTTTGTGTAATGCAATGAACAGAACCATGAGTTAAAGTTCAGTTGTAAGTTGATGAACTCCACATGTTTTCAGCAACTTTTACCTAGACGAAGCTTTTACATAAAAAGATATTCTCAAATTAATTCATGAAAGTATTCAGAATCTGGAAAAGACAGTGGCTCGCATGTGGTTATGCTAACATAAACATCTATTATCCAACTGAGGAAAAAACACATCCATTAATTCCCGTTTTCTGTCCAGACGACCTCGAGGGGAGACTGATGCATTTCCACGGTCTGCTACGATATCCAGGTAAGTGATGGAAATGCAACAAAATCATACGTTCGTGGTTTGAGTTCTCGTCTTAATATATCTTTTCACAGAAGGTTAAATAAATAGTGTTTCTAGTGTCAACTCACAAAGGGGATCAAGCTGTTGGAATTCCCAACGTGCGTGATGTACAAACAAATTCTTTTAGCTTTCGTAATGAGATTTTGACACGCGAGAGAATATTAACGTTAGACATTCTTTGGGGGTGTTATATATTCTTTTTGCTTAAGAATTATATAGCGGTTAGTAATGAGAACTCTCGTGTTCATGTTTTTTTCAAAATGTAAGCACTTATGTTAATCTTATTCTTACCGATTTTTTTCTTCATTAAAGTAGGTTATCTTTGCAGTTATTCTAGTTATTCCAGAAAATAAAAGGAAAATGAGACCCCATTTTTTACCAATCTCTTGGAATCTCTTATAGTAAAGATTATTTATCATGTCTAGGCTTCGTGTCACAATAGGAACCGTGAATTGCGAAAAAAAAAAAAAAAAAAAAAAAAAAAAAAAAAAAAAATCTAGATAAAACGATTTTTTAAAAAGAAAGCTTCACCATCACTAGTTTATCGTCATAGTTCAGTGACACCAACTCGACTAAAATAACAAACTTTTAATTGCAGGGAGACCCAACTTTGTCCTTTTGTCATATAGATGGCATATACTACCAGACATTAATTCGACAATCAATAACTCGTATAGATATACAGGGCTATTTACCATGGGGCCATAGCCAGCCAGACAAGGATAAACCACACAGATATAGACCTATAACCTTCTACAAATCGCAAAGGATGCACGAAATGAATATAGGCCTATAGATACACGGCCGTACAGTTACATGCACACCGCAATCGTTTCATTATATTGTTTTGATCTATAGACACACACACACATACACACACACTCACACACACACACACACACACACACACACACACTCACGCTCACACTCACACACTCACGCACACACACACTCACTCACTCACACATACACACTCACACACGCACACACACTCACACATACACATACACACTCACACTCACACGCACACACACACACTCACTCACACATACACACTCACACTCACACTCACACTCACACACACACACACACACACACACACACTCACACTCACACATACACATACACACTCACACTCACACTCACGCTCACACTCACACACGCACACACACACACTCACTCACACATACACACTCACACACAAACTCACTCACTCACTCAGCCCCCCTCTCTCTCAATCCCTCCCTCCCTTCCTTCCTTCCCTCCATCTCTCTTTCCCTCTCCCTCCCCCTCCCTCCCTCCCTCCCTCCCACGCCCTCATTCAACCCGCCCCTTCCTTCGTCAGGGAGTTCCTGCGCGAGAGAGCGGACTTCCTCCGTGGCGACTACAAGGGCAGCGCAGACCACCTGGACAAGGCGGCCGGATTTTACCCCAGCTTACCGCCGCCGGCCTTCGACGTGCCGCCCATGTCCTTAGACCCCGAGACCCGACGCCCATCCACCCACCTGATGAGCACGCCCGCGCAGACGAGTGTGGCGTCCATGCCGGTCCACTCTATGCCCACGACCACGAGCGTGACTCATCCATCGGTTCCTCAGACTGCGGCCACCCACCATCACGACGACCTCGATAAGACCAACAAGAACGACCACGATAGGAAGAGTAAAGGTGGGTTTTCTTTTTCTTTTTTTCTTCGTATTTTTCGTTTTTTTCTATAAGGGGGAGGGGAGGGGAGGGGGAGAAGAGATGAAGATGAAAGACTCTGGGAGAGAATATCCTGAAGAGGAGAGAAACTGTCGGAAAAGCCGTTGGGGGAAAGGAAATGTAAAGAATTTCAAATTTTCAAAATATAATGTTTTTCATTCTTTGCATTTGTTGCAACTCCTAACTGCTGAATTAGAAGAGTATGGTATAACGTTATCGAAACTCATTCTAGAAATAAAGAATATTTATAATTAAATAGGTCACGAATAATGGCATTAAAGAAAGGATAGCAGAAACGATATATTTGGCCTTAATATAAGAGTCTAGGAATCATTAGTATTTTCTGTTATGATTAAACACTCAATATTATATAAACATTGTATCAATTATGTTATTTTATATTATATTATTAAGATGTGATCATAACAATCATAATCCTAATAATCATTATTATCATCATCCTCATCCTTATTTTACGTTCTTTTCCTTCACTTTTTAAACTTGAGTAATAAATCCATCAAGGAAATTTGCATATATATTTAAAAAGCTCGGCCGTTAGTTTCCGTTTTCTGTCTGGTGGGAGATGAGACAAGAAATAATGTTCAGGGGAAACCATGATAAAAAGGATACAAGGAGGAGATTATAAAAAAGAAGAAAAAAAATGAAGTAATTATCAAAAGCAAGGATAGTTTAGTGTAGATAATTGAGAATGTGTTGGTTTCGTTTTATTAATCGTTATTATATTTACGCTAAATCATGAAACAGTCTTTACTGTCAATACTGTTATTGAAAAGCAGTCAGAACTCCAAAATAGGAAATAATATTTTGTCAATTCACCGGATTAATCATCTTTCATGAGTAAATATAAACTGTAAATATGTTTTCAACCGTAAGTAAATATTTATAACAATAACAATAGCCATAAAACTTTTATTTGACAACACAATATTTTCCTTAATTTGTTTATACAACTTTCACACACAAAAAAAATATATTAAAATTTCTAGATTCTTTAAATTCATTATTTTGATAACAATAATCAATATTTGTTAAAACAGTAGTCACATATTTACAATAACTTTCATTTCAAAAAAGTTTTATGATTTTTTCTTTATCCTATATTCATAGCAGTGCTGACTTCGCCTAAATTGTTTACTTTCTCAACATCTCATAATACAGCCACAACAGCACAAGAAGTTCAATCAATCAATCTTATTATCAAACGTATTCGAATCAACAAACCCAGGTGGCTTCGAAACTCGCCCCTCTTTTGATGACCCACAGACTTTTCTCTCCCGTAACTTCTTCCCCCTCGCAATCTTGTTTATCTTAAGGAATCTTTGTTTTATCATGTTTTATCGTGAAGAATCTCAAGGATCTTGTTCCTCCTAAGGAATGGTAGAAGTGTGTGTGTTCCTTCACTCCCGCGTGGCCGTTAGACTCCGGCTCGAGGATGGCGCCAAGATCACCGCCCAAGAACTTCAGTCGATGGTCATAGAGGAGGAGGACGTGACTCTGCCCAAACAGGCCATGGAGGTGTTCGCCATCTGGATGGTCTCACCGGTTCTTGGTGCGTTTGCTGGGTTGGAGGGAAAGTGTGTGTTGTGTGTGTGGATGGGTGGGTGTGGGTGTGTGGTGTGTTGTGTTGTGTTGTGTTGTGTGGGTGGGTGGATGGGTGTGTGTGTGTGTGTGTGTTGTGTTGTGTGTGTGTATTGTGTGTGTGTGTGTGTGTTGTGTTGTGTGTGTATGTTATGTTGTGTGTGTTTGTATTGTGTTGTGTTGTGTGTATTGTGTGTGTTGCGTTGTGTGTGTGTGTATGTTGTGTTGTGTTGTGTGTGTGTGTTGTGTGTGTGTATTGTGTGTGTTGTGTGTATGTTGTGTTGTGTGTGTGTGTGTGTTGTGTTGCGTTGTGTGTGTGTTGTGTTGTGTTGTGTTGTGTGTGTTGTATTGTGTGTGTTTGTGTTGTGTGTTGTGTTGTTTGTGTGTGTGTGTGTGTGTGTTGTGTTGTGCTGTGTGTTGTGTTATGTTGTGTGTGTGTGTTATGTTGTGTGTGTGTGTTTTGTGTGTTGTGTGTGTGCGTGTGAAAGAGAGGAAGAAAGAAGTGCGTTTACTGTTTTGAAGGAGGTATGGAAGAGTGTGTCGATTGATAGATAGAATTATGTATTTTGGAGAGAGATCGTGATATTGTGTGGTCGGGAGAGAGAGAGAGAGAGAGAGAGAGAGAGAGAGAGAGAGAGAGAGAGAGAGAGATGGAGAGAGAGAGAGAGAGAGAGAGAGAGAGAGAGAGAGAGAGAGAGAGAGAAGAGAGAGAGGAGAGAGAGAGAGAGAGAGAGAGAGAGAGAGAGAGAGAGAGAGAGAGAGAGAGAGAGAGAGAGAGAGAGAGAGAGAGAGAGAGAGAGAGAGAGAGAGAGAGAGAGAGGAGAGAGAGAGAGGGGGAGAGAGAGAGAGGAGAGAGGAGAGAACACGGAGAGGAGAGAATTGAAGAGAGAGATGGAGAGAGAGAGAGAGAGAGAGAGAGAGAGAGAGAGATGAGAGAGAGAAGTGAGGAGGAGAGAGGGAGAGAGAGAGAGAGAGAGAGAGAGAGAGAGAGAGAGAGAGAGAGAGGGAGGGAGAGAGAGATGGAGAGGGAGAGAGAGAGAGATGGAGAGAGAGAGAGAGGGAGAGAGAGAGAGAGAGAAAGAGAAAGAGAAAGAGAAAGAGAAAGAGAAAGAGAAAGAGAAAAAAGAAAAAGAGAAAGAGAAAAAAAAGAGAAAGAGAGAGAAAGGAATAAACACATAGTCAAATAACGAATCAACACCAAGCAAGCCACGCCCCTCGCACCCCAGCCCCTAATGACTCCCTCTGCCAACCCCGCCCACAGAGATCCAACTGAAGCCCTACCAACGAGCCCTGGAGATCCGGCGCCAGTGGGGGGAGCTGCTCAAGAGATTCACCCAGGTGCCGGTGAGGGCGCAGGATGCACGCTACGCTTACGAACCCAAAATGGTGTTGAGGAGAAATATCTTCTTTAGCAAGAGGGACGAAGTCAAGATTAGGTGAGGAGGTTCTTTGAGGGCAGAGATTTTGGTGTTTTGTTATTGTTATCCTCTTTATTGCTGTTCTTTTTTCTTTCTTTGGTATGTCTGAGAGGTGTAGGAAAATTTGTGGAATTATATATTTTTTTCAAGTCTTTTGATAAAGAAACATGAATAGAAAGGGAAAAAAAAACTTTTTTGAGGGAGAAACTTATTGTTTTACGCCTTTTTGAATATTTATATATTCGGAGAAGCAGGAGACATTTTGCGAAATAGTTAAATCCTTCAAGTTGCATGGCTCACGAACATTAGGGAAAGAAGAATATAAAAGAGGGATGACTATAATTCCTTTTGTTGAATTCTAAAAGCTGCAATGCTCGGATTACTTCCCAACACGCAGTATTGTGCACCAGTGGATGGCCCTTCATACTGCAGACTCTCGAAAAAAACACCCATCAGTGTGGTCTTATTCCCCGTGAAAGTATTATCCCTGCGAATCACACGCCACGACCAAACAAAATCTTAAATTTCTGGACTGACCACACGGAGCAGCAGGTGGTCATCTCCGCACCTAACTTTGGGGAAATTATTTCATACGTTGCGAATCTCAGTTTTGCCAGTCTTATAGTTGTGTGATCGGTGAATTATACAAAACTGTTCATTTTTGTTGTTTTTAATTGGCCATTGTATATTTTACGGATGCCGATACATAAGTTGAACCACTTAAAGATAAAAAATGCGGACAGAGAGAGAAAAAAAAACAAACAAAAAAAACTCGAAAATATTACAGTTCCCTTTTCAAGTCTTTCCACTCGTCCCTGTCCCATACACCCTGATCAAGCCAAACTTTAGAGAGAATTCCCAACTTGATAATGAAATCTAAAGATTCCCGCATCGTAAATATCCTCCCGTTTTTCCCTCAAGAAAAAAAAAAACCGCGAAAATATAAGATTTGAAAAAGCTCACCAAATCCAAAGGCAATAACACGGACCCTCGACCCACACAGAGACCCGAAGATCTTAGAACTCCTGTACGAGGAAGCTCAGTGGAACATGCGGTCGGCGCGGTACCCATGCGAGCTCTCTGATTACGAAATGTTGGCAGGAATCCAAGGAAGGCTGGAGCTGGGACCTTACGACCACACGACACACACGCCTTCCTTCTTCAGGTTGGTCTTGGGTCGATTTATTAGGTGATTTATATATATCTTCTTCGATGTTATTTTCTTGGATTTTTTGTGACTGGGATGTTGTGAAAGTGTATGTGCAATGCTCATTCTTTTATTTATTAAGGTGGAGATGCGTTTGGGTGGTTGGTAGTGACTGGATGAATACAAAGTACGAATAACATGTGTATTCTAGATAAGTACCAACCAGTCAGTTATCAAATAGTTATCACCGTTTACCCGTCATCAGTCATAATGAGCAACCAGATCAAATGCATCTCAACCTGAACACAAAACGAAGGAAACAAATAGCGTAGCAGAATTCTACTCACATATTTCCTGCAGCAACAAGAACAACAAAAATACCAGCAACAAAACTTTCCGCGCGGGACGGAATCTTCGGCAAACTCCCAAACAACTTTTTTTTCTTCTTTCCTTCTTCCTTTCCAGACGTCGCCTTTTGGACTACCTTCCCGAACACGCTTGCAGACTCAAGTTCAGTGACCTGATTAGCTTTAGTAGCAAATCCACGCCGGAGATTCGGATAATCGAGCAGTTCCGGTCGATTCCGAGCAACGTCACGGCGAGGAAGCTGGTCAGAAAGTACCTCGAGTTCTCTTGGTCCCTTCCTTACTATGGGTGAGAGATGGCGTTTTGCTTTTTTTTGGGGGGGGAGGGGGAGGGGGGTAGTATTAGAACAAAGGATGAGGGGAGGAAGAGGAAGGGAGAGGGTGTGGTTTTGGGTGTGGGTGTTGATGAGGAAAAGGGAGAACGTGAGGGCAAGGATGAGGATAAGGGAAGGGCAAAGCTATACATAAGACATAGTAGTGCATAATATATCTGATAAAATGCCGTCCTCTATAAAGGATGTAAGAGGGAGAGGGAGAGGGAGAGAGAGAGAGAGAGAGAGAGAGAGAGAGAGAGAGAGAGAGAGAGAGAGAGAGAGAATGAAAAAAAAAAAATATATATATATAAAGCAAACAAAAAGAGACAAAGAGTCCCTCTGAATCCAAACAAACACATCTGAAAAAAACAACAATTGTACACAAACACCACAAACCCCCCCGAATATTAGGCTATGCTAGGTAAGGTAAAGTAAGGCTAGGCTAGGTAAAGTAAAGTAAGGTTAGGTTAGATAAATATAAAATAAGATAAGGTTAGGTTAGATGAAAATAAAATCAGATAAGGTTAGGTTAGATAAAAATAAAATAAGATAAGGTTAGGTTAGGTAAAATAAAAATAAAATAAGATAAGGTTAGGTTAGATAAAAAAAATAAAACAAGACAAGGTTAGGTTAGATAAAGATAAAATAAGATAAGGTTAGATTAGATAAAAAAAATAAAACAAGACAAGGTTAGTTCAGATAAAATAAAATAAGACAAGGTTAGGTTAGATAAAACTAAAATAAGACAAGGTTAGGTTAGATAAGAATAAAAAAAGATAAGGTTAGGTTAGATAAAAATAAAACAAGACAAGGTTAGGTTAGATAAAGATACAATAAGATAAGGTTAGGTTAGATAAAACTAAAATAAGACAAGGTTAGGTTAGATAAGAATAAAATAAGATAAGGTTAGGTTAGATAAAAATAAAACAAGACAAAGTTAGGTTAGATAAAAATGAAATAAGATAAGGTTAGGTTAGATAAAAAATGAAATAAGATAAGGTTAGGTTAGATCAAAATAAAACAAGACAAGGTTAGGTTAGACAAAACTAAAATAAGACAAGGTTAGGTTAAAAAAAAATAAGACAAGGTTAGGTTAAATAAGAAATAAAATAAGACAAGGTTAGGTTAGACAAAAAATAAAATAAGACAAGATTAGGTTAAAAAAAATAAAACAAGGTTAGGTTAGAAAAAAAAAATAACACAAGGTTAGGTTAGGTCAACCGAAACATCAACCTAACCTAACCTAACCCATCCCCCATCCCATATCACAACGCTCCCTCTTCCCTGGCCTTAGATAGACTAACTTCCCTCGCCCCTCCGCCCCTGCAGGAGCGCGTTCTTCCACGGGCAGATCGAGCAGCCGACGAGGGGCGTGAGTTCGTGGCTGCCCCGACCCGACCTTCCCGTCTTGATTACGATCAACGGAACGGGTGTCAGTGTCATAGATCCCAAGAAGTCGGTGAGTTTGGTTCTTCTTGTGTCAGTCGTCTCGTGTTTTTTTTTTTTTTTTTTTGGGGGGGGGGGGGGTGGGGTGATGTTGGTTTGTCCTTGTTGAATTTTATTTTTATTATTATTTATTTATATTATTTATTTTTTTCTTTTATCTCGCTCTGTCTCTTTTTTTCTGGTTTACTGTTTCCTTTTTTTTCTTTCTCTCTTTCTTTCTCTTTCTCTCTTGTTTCTCTCTTTCCTTTCTTTTTTTTTTCTCTCTCTCTCTGTCACTCTCTCTCTCTCTCACTCTCTCTCTCTCTCTCTCTCTCTCTCTCTCTCTCTCTCTCTCTCTCTCTCTCTCTCTCTCTCTCTCTCTCTCTCTCTCTCTCTCTCACTCTCTCACTCTCTCTCTCTCTATTTCTCTCTCTCTCTCTCTCTCTCTCTCTCTCTCTCTCTCTCTCTCTCTCTCTCTCTCTCTCTCTCTCTCTCTCTCTCTCTCTCTCTCTCTCTCTCTCTCTCTCTCTCTCTCTCTCACGCACACGCACACACACACACACACACACACACACACACACACACACACACACACACACACACACACACACACACACACACACACACACACACACACACACACACACACACACACACACACACACACACACACACACACACACACACACACACACACACACACACACACACACATACAAACAAACAAACAAACAAACAAACACACACACACACACACACACACTACCTCTCTTCCTCTTTGTTTTTTTTTATACATATATATAACTCCGAAATTTGGATTCATGTTCAGTGCTCCCATAAACGTTTATGTTTGTTCTTCTCCAATCATCCTAGTGCAGTTTATAGAGGAAAGACACTCCCAATGTTATTAGCTCAACTAACGTCATTTTGATTGAGGGGAGGAAAATGCATCGGAAATAAACAAACTACAATGGACGACAACGAAAAAAAAATGTAGCTAGAGCAACTTTATAACTTTACAACCTCCCTCACAGAATTCCTACACTTCAAACACTTCACACACACAAACCTCAAACACTTCAAACACCTCACAAACCTCAAACCTCACACACTTCAACCACCTCACCAACCACAACCACCTCACAAACCCCAACCTCACAAACCTCAAACACTTCAACCACCTCACAAACCCCAACCACCTCACCAACCCCACAACCCTCACAAACCCCACAACCACCTCACAAACCTCAACCACCCACTCACAAACCCCACAACCACCTCACAAACCTCAACCACCTCACCAACCTTCCCAACCCCACAACCCTCTCACAAACTCCAAACACTTCAACCACCTCACCAACCCCACAACCACTCTCTCACAAACCCCAACCACCTCCCCAACCCCACAACCCTCTCTCTCAGCCCTTCCGCCCTTCCCCAGACGGTGTTGCTGAGCCTACGGTACGACGAGCTCTCCTGGGACTATGCAAGACCGAGTAACGAGAGGAACCCGCACTGCCTGCCGTGTTTATTTCTCCAGTTCGCGGTCGTAGAAAACGGGCGGAGATTCTCCAAACTGCTGCAGATTTTCTCCAAGCAGGTAGGGGGGGGGGGGCTGCGGAGGAGGACGGGGAGGGGAGGAAGAGGGAGGGTAGGGGGGGTTGTGTGTGTGGGGGGGGGGCTTGGGGGGGGGGTTGTTTTGTGTGTGTGTGGGGGGGGGGATTATGCGTGCGTGTGTGTGTGTGTGTGTTTTGATTTTTGATGGTTTAGGGTGATTGGTTTAGTGATGGTGGTTTTAATGATAGATATAAATGATGATGGTGATGATGGTGAGGATGTTTTTGTAGTGTTACTGATAGTGATGATAGTAGTGATAATAGTGATGATGATGATTATAATGGTAATAAATGTAATAATAATGACATTAATGATAATATTGATATTGATATATATGATAATGGTAATAATAATCATAATAACAAAAACAGTAATGATGATGATAATAATAATCAAAACAAATAGCAACAATAATACTGATAATAAAAGCAATTCTCTCAAAAACTACATGCCTAACGACCCCCCCCCCCTCCGCGTCCTCCCCCCCCCCCCCAGGCAATCATGATGGACGCGCTTATCAGTACCTTTGTGGACGAGCTGAAGCGACGGGCGGCGCAGTACCCGGACGACCTCGAGGGCCACATGCTCGACCACGGCACCGAGATCGACGGTAGGCACTGGCCCTTCCCTTCCCTTCATTTTCTTTCCCTTTTCTTTTCTTTTCTTTCCTTTTCTTTCCTTTTCTTTTCTTTCCCTTCCCTTCCTTTCCTTTTCTTTCCTATTCTTTTCTTTTCTTCCCTTTCCCTTCCCTTCTCTTCCCTTCATTTTCTTTTCTTTTCTTCCCTTCCCTTCCCTTCCTTTTCCCTTCCCTTCCCTTCCTTTTCCCTTCCCTTCCCTTCCTTTCCCTCCCTTCCCTTCCTCTCCCTCCCTCCCCTCCCTTCCCCTCCCTTCCCTCCCTCCCCTCCCCTCCCCTCCCCTCCCCTCCCCTTCCCTTCTCGGCCACGCCTTGTTCTTCGGTTTCATAGTTAGTGTGTCATGGCGGGCTCTTAGGAAGAAATTCCATCTAGACTGAGTGTCTCTCCAGCTCTGCCGAGTGAGGCTACGCTGCTACTGTGCCCGTCTTGACATCGTAATAGCCCCCGAAATATAGCTCTCTGCACCTTAGCATGGGGCCTATGCCTCATGCCCATGCTGGGTGATAGACTGTCAGGCTCCAAATCGACAAATTGAACTTCAGGAGTGAGCGATCGTACTTTTAGATATAGAGGTGAAATTCCCGATTTGTAACCTAACTTCTTTGCCTTCATTGGTTCTAAAGGAGAAGCAGAGATAGATCCTCTAATTCCTCGCTTTTGTTTGTAAATATTTTGTGCGAATCCTAGCGCAAGCATATACGATTTCGAGTTAGTAACTTTCTCCTGTGCCATACAACAGGTAGTGGGGTAACATCGCCAGGTTATACTTTAAGGTTTTCTTGTCTTTCGGAAACCTATAAGTAAGAATATGATCAAACAAATTCCAGAGAATTCAACATTACACATTCCCTTTATCAATTAATTTAGTAAATTAAACCAATTACGAAGATTAAGTATGGATTATAAGAAGGATGAAGAAAATGGTCTATCTTGGAGGCATCAGCTTATTGTCACAACACGTAGGAAATCATTATACCATGTGTGTGTGATGTACAGAATGCTGTTTTGGAGACAAAGCCAAACTCATTGAAAACTATAGAAGTCATGAAAATCCATGGTCTATCTCAGTCTTTGCTTTATTGCACAAAAAAACATCGCATAGTGAAGGCCAGAGAATGTCACTTGTTTGTTATTATCCTCCCATCTCCCCCCCTTCCCCCACCCCACCTCCCCTTCCCTTCTTCCATCTCCCCCCTTCCCCCACCCCACCTCCCATCCCATACCCCACACCTCCCCCACTTGTTTGTTATTGTCACTGGTCTTGACTTTGATTATTTGTGCAAAGGTATTTTGTTGACTTGTTAAGTTACCCAAATAGGATGAGCTCTATTGTATAGTGTGTGATTAATGCCTGACTGAGGGACCTCTCACACCATGAGAAGCTCTGTCCGATTGGGTATATACTTTTTACAGGGCAAATGCTGTTGTTCTCTCTCCCTTTCTCTCACCCTTACTTTCTCTCTTACTTTTTCCCATTCCCCGCCCCCCTCTCTTTCCTTCTCCCTCTTCTAATGCTTCTCCCTCTCTCTCTTCTTCTCCTTCCTGTCTGCATCCCCCCCACACTCTTCATCTCCCTCTCTTTCTCCTCTCTCGTCTCCTTCCCCTTCTTTCTGTCCCCTTCCCTCTCACATTCCTCCTCTCCCTCTCCTTCTCTTCCTTCTTCCCCTTCTTCCTGTCCCCTTCCTCTCATCCTCTCCTCTCCTCCTTCTCCTTCTCCCCGTTTTCTTCCCGCTCACCCTCTTCCTTTCCCTTTCACTCTATCCATCCCTCCCTCCCTCTCCCCCCCTCCTCTCCCTCTTCTCCTCTCCCTCCCTCCTCTCCCTCCCTCCCTCCCTCTCCTCCTCTCCCTCCCCCCTTCCCTCTCCTCCTCTCCCTCCCTCTCCTCCTCTCCCTCCCTCTCCTCCTCTCCCTCCCTCCTCTCCCTCCCTCCCTCCCCCTTCCCTCTCCTCCTCTCCCTCCCCCCTTCCCCCTCCCTCCCCCTTCCCTCTCCTCCTCTCCCTCCCCCTTCCCTCCCCCCCCCCCCTCATCCCACCAGCCAGCACTCCCTCCCACCCACTGACCAATCGCCCGCCCTTCTTTCTCTCCCTGCAGACGTGTTGGTTCCGCTGTCCACCGTGTCCCGGAAGGAAGTGCCAGATGCAATCCTTAGCAACAAACTCCATCGTCTTTCGCTGGCAACTTTCACCGAAGATGGTAAGTGGAGAGGGGTGGGGAGAAGGTGGGGGGAAGGGAGGTAGGGTGGGGTGAGGAGGGAGGGGATGTTGGGGTGGGGGTATGGGGTATGGGATGGGAGGTGGGTAAGGGGAGGGGATTTTGGGGGGGAGGTGGGGGTGTGGGGTATGGGATAGGAGGTGGGGTGAGGGGATGGGAAAGTGAGGGGAAAGGTGGGAGGTGGGGTGGGGGAAGGGGGAGAGATGGGAGGAGGGGATGAGAGGTTGAGTGGGAGGTTGGAGGTAGAAGGAAGGAAGGAATGGGAGATGGGAGATGGAAAGTGGAAGGAGGGAGGTGGAAAGTGGAAGGAGGGAGGAGGAGGGAATGGGAGCAAGAAAGAAGGGGAGGAGGAAATAGGAGGTGGTGGGAATGAGAAGGAGGGAGTGGGAGGTGAACGAGATAAAGGAGGGAAAAGGAAGAGAGAAAGGAAGGAGGGATGGGTAGATGAGGAAGGAAAGGGAGGTAGAAAGAAGAAGAAGGGGGAGGAGGAAGGAGGAATAAGAAGTGGAAGGAAGAAGAGGGAATACAAGGAGGAAAGGGAGGAGGAGGGAAGGGATAAAGATGAGGAAAATGCTTGGTAAATGTATGAGTAGAGAGATGCAAATGAAGTACTTTTTTCTTATCATTACATATATATGTATCGTTTATTTTATTTTCATATTACTATTATCTACATTATCACCGTCATTATTAAAAACATTGTTATTATCTTCATTATCATCGTCATCATCATCATCATCATCACCACCCTTCACCTTCACTACCATCACCACCACCACCATCATCATCACCACCCTTCACCACCACCACCACCATCATCATCACCACCCTTCACCACCACCATCACCATCATCACCATCACCACCCTTCACCTTCACCACCACCACCATCAACATCACCACCCTTCACCTTCACCACCACCATCACCATCATCTTCCCGGACCCTCTCCCCCCCATCACCCCATCGTCCATCCACCCACCATGGCACCTCCCTCACGCCCCCCGTTCCCCCCAGGTCGCTGCGTGGGGACGATGGGCTCGTGGCAGTTCGGCAGATGAGGGGATGCCCTCGACTACGTGTGACAAACCACCATCACGCCCGCGCCCATAGCCCCGCCCACCATGACCTCCTCCGCCTCCACCTGCTCATGGACGTCCGGTCCGGAATCCACGCCTCTCCTCCACTCCTGACTACGCTTCTAAGATTATTTTTCCCTTTGTGGTAGATCCAGGTCCTCCGTGCGATCTTTGGATAGGCTTGGGGTCCTACGGTTTCCTTCCCGCGTCCCCTTCTGGGTTTCCTTTGTCCCCTTCTGGGTTTCCCTTTTTCTGTTCTGGTTTTCATTTGTCCCCTTCTGGTTTTCATTTGTTCTGTTTTTTTTGTTTTCCTTTGTCCCCTTCTGGGTTTCCCTTTTTCCGTTCTGGTTTTCATTTGTCCCCTTCTGGTTTTCATTTGTCCCCTTCTGGTTTTCATTTGTCCCCTTCTGGTTTTCATTTGTTCTGTTTTTTTTTTGTTTTCCTTTGTCCCCTTCTGGGTTTCCCTTTTTCTGTTCTGGTTTTCCTTTGTTCTGTTTTTGTTTTCCTTTGTCCTGTTCTGGTTTTCCCTTGTTCTATTTTTGTTTTCCCTTGTCCTGTTCTTTTCTTCTTTTCTTTTCTTTTTTATACTATCTCGATCTTTTTTATCTCCCGAATCGATGTTCTTCCTCCCTTTCTCCCTATTTTCTTTCTTTTTTTCTTCGGTTCTGTAGTTCCTGCTCTTCCATGTTATGTCTCCCTGATTTTCCTCCTTTCCCCCTCCTTCCTTCCTTCTTCCCTTCCTTCCTTCTCCCCTTCGTTCCCTCTCCCCTCCCTTCCCCCATTCCCCTTCGTTCCCGCTCCCTCCCTTCCCCCATTCCCCTTCGTTCCCGCTCCCTCCCTTCCCCTATTCCCCTTCGTTCTCGCTCCCTCCCTTCCCCCATTCCCTTTCGTTCTCGCTCCCTCCCTTCCCCCATTCCCCTCGCTAGCTGGATCTACCTCTCGTTGTGATAAGTGGACGTGGCCGATTCCGGAAGACGCTTCTGTGAAGGAGCTCCGGCTTTTCTGAACGCCGCAATACACACGTGGATGACCTGCTGAGCAACGCAAGCTAGTACAAACGAACTAAAAAAAATATATAAACAAACAAACCGAGACGTGAAGTACCACAGTCACCGGAGCTTCCCAGGAGAGACCTTGAAGGAGGCGCCCCAGGAAGCTATGGTGGGCTTCTGGAGATTCCTCAGTACCCTGACAAGGAGAACCGATATCCTGTGAACTGCAGGACCTTGAAAACTAAATAGATCAGCCTCAGGAAAGAATCAAAATTAAAAAAGGGCGTGATAGTGGTGTGTTTCCATGATTTTTTATTTGTAACGATATAGATAAAAATAGAGAGAGAAGAAGAAGAAAAAAAAAAGATAATCAAATAACGTTGAAATACAGTAAACAGCTACAGTATATGGACGCCCTCGAGGCAGGTTGGAAATCTGTGAGAATGAAGACATAGTAAGAACAGGGTTTGTCACTTATGATCAACGCTGTTCAAATCTCTGAGTGATGTTCATTTGCTTCTCTTCAGCATTTCGATTGTATGTCTGCTGTAACCAAACGCACAAGGCAGAGCAAACCTGTAAAAGTGTGCAAGGCAAACGAGAACGAAAGAGAAAAAAGAACAATTATTTACATCTGCTGGTTTAATACGAATTCAAAAAACTGCTTCTTTCACGTACCATTATACTATCTGAATGTCACCCTTGAGTGTATCACTACGACGGGTGATAGGCGGAAAACATGGCATACTGATTTTTCTACTGTATCATTGCTGTATCAACACTACACCTAAGTCACACCTCACACATCGCTTTACCCTTAAAAGGCTACACATGTCTAGTTGCCTTATTTGCATACTTTGTATATATCATTATGTATCCACAATATACCAGTAGCTAACGTTATAAAAGAAGAAAAAAAAAGGTGTACCTCTCGCGAGAAAAAAAACAAACAAACAAAAAGCCAAAAAAATTAAGGTATTATTTTGCGTATCAGATTGCCGAAGTGTTACGGACATGTTTGTAACATGTTTTACGGATCAGCTGTTATACCCTATGATTTGATCTCAATATCTAGCAACGCGTTCTTGAGAGTTAAAGAAAAAGGAAGCAGGTTTGTATGACACACCCGTCTGACAAGCTACGACCTCTGACCTCTGGACTCTGGACTCTCCTCCTCATGGCGTGCGAGCAAGAGTGGCAGCTTCATAATAAGTAATCTTAATTATATTTGTATTCAGTAGTGTAGTTAACGGAATGTTTTAATACTATGGCTTCTGGATAACATACATCCATTTAGTGGATAGGACCAAAGATCCCCAAAGACATCATCTTTCTCATGTTCGGAAGACGGAATTTTTAGAGAGCGGGACAGTCGTCCTATCCGGAACAAACACTCGGTTTTAAGAATCTCTTTTCCCATCATTTCAAAAAAAGAAAAAAAAAAAAAGAAAGAAGAAAAACAAAAGTCATGTATGTAGCTTTAACGGCCAGAGTTTATTAAGTGCGGACTTCCCAGCGGATGAACCTGTCCTTCTCTCTAAAAGCAAGTCCACGGACGTCAAACCTTTAATACTTTAAGGCCGAAGTACCTCCGTCGACTACGTACGTTCCCGACGCGGCTGCAGCGCTTGTCGACGTCTCCGCGTTCAGAACCCCCCCCCGGCCCCCCCTCCTCCGCTTCCCGTCGGGGAGTTCCTGTCGGGGGAGTTCGAGCGAGGGCGTTGGGTCGCTGCCTCTGCCGTCGGTGGCCACACAGACGGAGGGGGCCTGAGAACCAGTCATCGTGCCACAGAGCAACCAAAACGTGTTCGTTTGTACTTTGCGACGTGATTGCAGACCGCGAGGGTAACTTTAGGATAGTGTGGAGTATGATCGATATATACCCTTGCGATGTAATATAGATTTTTTTTACGACTGTTGGTTTCATATGTTGTATATAAGGAAGTGGAATGTGAGAAGCAAATTGTAAGGATGTTGTTCGTTTTTTTTCATTTATGTTTCCGATAGATATTTTTTTTTTCTTTTTCTTTTGGTATATATTCGTAAATGACTGACAAGAGCCTCTTCCACAAGGCCGTGCGGTGGGAATGTGTGTACGATAGAGATTGTTTCCTACGTCTACGAGAAAGTGTACTTAAAAAAACAAAAAAAACAAGACACATCCTAATGGTAGTGTTTATGATGACCATTTTTACAACAGCTTCCGTGGGGGTTAGGGGGAGGGGAGGGGAGGGGAGGGGTGATAGGGTACACTCGTCTTTTAATATATATATATATATATATATATATATATATATATATATATATATATATATATAAAACAAACAAACAAAAAGAAAAGAAAAAAATGAGTTAGATTGGTGTTTTTACCTTTAAAAAAAATACATAACTAATAGTTCTTTGTCGTCAATGGGTTAGAATATGCAACTACGAATGTAAATAGTGAGAAACAGTTAATAGTAAAGAAGGAAATATCTCACAGACCGCCTTGTACACCGATATTTCTATGAAAGAATACAGTATTACCCTACCTGAAGCGGTGTTCAATCTTGAGAAAAAATGACTGTACCCGTCAGTGAATTGTGTAAAAAAAAAGTATTTTAGATGTTCGAGAATGTAAGGCAATAATCATTAAGTGTATTCCACGATCCTTGAGAAGTCTGGGGCTGCAATTGGTATTCGAAACAGCTTGCGATTTTAAGCAACGGATTTTCCATATTATTGCCTTTTGTGTAGTCTGATCCATGGGGAAAAAAAGGAAAAAAACTTCGACGTTTTATATTGAGGAATTAATTATCATGATCATTCTTGCGACGGGGTAATGAATTAATCATTACCGTGATAACAATCGGGAAAATAATATGGTTACAGCTTTCAAACTATTCGAGAGAAAGAAAGAAAATGTGAGAAACAGACATTGTTTTTTTTAAAGTTAGTCGAGCTACATGAAACAGGCACAATGTAATGAGAATTATCATATTCCTTTCTGTTCCTGATAGTAAAAAAAAAAGTGTAATAATCACCTTTCGGACAGGAAGTGGTCAATAATATTTTTCGGTTCCTTCACTTACGTCTTCATTTCTTATTCTTTGGGTAGATTTTCCTTTGAGAATCATAGAAGAAGATGAGCCAACGTATACACTAATGTTAAACAGACTTATGTCAGTGCAAACACAATCGCCACCGCCCATAACGTTAATTAATGTGAACTGCAAGAACAATTAACTGGAAATCCCTCGATAGTTCTGGAAAATACTGTGGCCTTTTTAATTACGCTTAGAACAATATTATATCTTGTTCATATTTTCACACGGGGAAGAAAAATAATAATAATAATGGTTTACGTTTTACGAGAGGCTCACCGTGGAAATAACTAGGACAAAATACAGGACAGAATAGTACTAACACAAACCGCAAGATTGATCTAGAAATAGAACACCATTGACTCCTATTAAGCATCCCGTTCGTTGATTAGCTCGAGTGCTTTTGAGTTTTGAGTTTTGCGTTCCGTTAAAAGAAAATGGCGTTCCGTTAAAAGAAAATGGAGACATGTGGTACAGTATGCTTTCATTTCGGACCTCGACTTTTAGCTTTTTTTTTATTAGTGTACATTGTACCTGTTTGCCGGCTAATGATATAGTTATGAAAGACCTTAATTCAAAGGAAGAGAGAAAATAAAATCGGTTAATATTTGCCTGATAAGTTCAGCTGTTTCTCACAAAAATACCACAAAGTTAGACCGTTTCAATTCTATGCAAATGGCTGATGGATTATATAAACATAGAAAGATCCTTTACAGTCTTTTGGTAAGCATTGTTAATGGAAAACGTGAAACATGAGAATTGGCATATGATTTCTATTATTTGATGACATTAAAGATTCTCGCTCATTCACTGCACTGCCATTTTACTACAAAACCATTATTTTCCTCTTTCAAAAAGCCATACAGCAGAACCAAAGACAGTAAATCATTGATATATATATTAAAGTGTTTGAAATGACAACTCGAAGCTGCGGACCAACGTTTACAAAAAAGTCTAAAAGAAAAGTGATACAGTTTTTATACGTCTACAACCACGCTTCTCAAATTTTGTATGTTTTCTCTGCTTCTGAAGAGAAAAAAAAAGAAATAAAAGGAGTAAGTGTGAGGCAAAGAAATTAAAAATCCCCGAATCCAGCAGGAAATTATCGTATTTGGAGCGTCACACCTACTCCTGATTTTTAGACTTGGGGGTAAACGATGGCCGCCGTTGAGGGAAAATGGTTCGAGTGGGGGTAAATATAGGACACTACAATAAATTAGGGATCAAAACCAAAGTCACAACCTAATATAACCATTAGTTCAACACTCATGTATTGTCGTTATATATTTACTAATCGCCATATGGACAACCCATGCTGTTTTCCAATGAGTGATCTCTCTAGTATTTCCTCTAGTTGGCCCATAATTCCCCGTCTTGATCCATATTTTTTTCCTTTCACGGAGCTGGACTGCTTTTGTTGTTCTAAATGATAATTTTGTACCATGTGCATGTCACGACTACTTTATATCAGTGACCCTAATCAATGTGTATATATATCCCAGTTAATCCTGTGATGATATTAATAAAACTTTTATACCCGAAATCTCTTTGTCTTTTTTGTTATCCTTTTCAGTTTTCATTTAGACTGATTTGAATCAGTAGAGTGAGAATGGTTTCATTATATGTAATTCAGGGGTCTATGAACAGGGTCTTGGCGAACTGAGTATAATATATTCTTCTAAAACCACTGAATTTCATGCCGATTGTAATTGTTCTCTACCGGGAGTTTGTATTTTGATATTTGCAAAATTATATTTGGTTAACACTAAACATCAACTCTCAGGGAAGACTTTATCATAATCTGCTTATCTATTTTGTGTGTTCTACATTTAATATCTTATCTTTACGAAACTCTTTTTTTCTTCATTAATCAGTTCGTACCTTGGACAAAACCCTGTGTTGTTTATTTGTCTCTTCCTTCCAGACATAAGAGGAAACAGAAAGTCAATCAAAATAATTATTTCAACTCTTTTATGAAACAGAGAAGCAGATTGTATTCACTTACTCCAAATTTTAATATGTTTCAAATACTACTGCCGGACGAGTCGCCATTAAGTTTAAACATTTATAAGATAAGTTCATATGGTATTGACGAATGAATCTGTACCTAAATAATTAACAGCAAAACACAATTAAACAATTCGGCAATCAGCGTAGGGCAATGATGGAAGGAAATAATTTCCTGAAATAGGATTTAGCATCTTACTCTGGAACAGTAAAGATATAAACTATTCTGCAATCCCCACAGAGAAATATAAGCGAGAGAACTTCGGAAATGCCACAGTTCTCAGGGGTGAATACATTGCCCTCTCTCTCTCTCTCTCTCTCTCTCTCTCTCTCTCTCTCTCTCTCTCTCTCTCTCTCTCTCTCTCTCTCTCTCTCTCTCTCTGCTTGCTGTACTTACACGAAAATCACTAGTTGCAATCTCTCTATTATACGGCTTAAGAAACAGGTTGAGCAAACCTGATGGTGCTTACAAAAAAAAAAAAAAAAGTTGTAATGTATATACTGGGAGTATACTTTTACAATGCATAATTGTAGATCAAGGGCATTTATTGCAAACATGAATGGCCACTTCTCCGACCCCGAAGATCATACAAATCATCAAGGTTACTTTTAAAACTAAGAAATTGTAAGAAATACGAATTTAAAAATAGTTTTCATATCTATTTCATATGTTCTTTTATATCTCTGTTGATTTGGACAAGTGTGGAAAAGCATGAGTACACGATAGCTTTCTGTCAGAAGATCAAGGTCAGAAGATAATCAATATCTTATTGAAATTCTAATTAGAGAAAACTTGAATTTTGAAATCAACAATCCCCTTTACTGAACTGACAAGCAAATATTCCACATAAATGCTATCCAACAAATATATCGAAGCTTTTTTAGTTGTTTTATTGTTCAACGTAAACGCTTTTTACTTGAGGAAAAAAAAAGTTGCTTCATAGCTATTTTGAAGAGCATAAATCTGAGTATGTAAACAAGCCTTCCCAGAAAACTTGATTAAGTGAAATATTGAATAGCTCTTAATGTTTCGTATTTATCATGGTCGTGTAGTTACTTTCCTGTTTCATTATATTTCAAATATAATTCAATCTTAGCCGTCTAATGTACAGCGCAAACATCAGTTTTGATATATATCAAATATGTTTTTTTTTTTTCTGAGTGGAATTTTTTAGTCCCAATTATGTTTTTCTTTCTTCTTCTCCCTCTTTTCAACTGGTTTTAAAATACGTTCCTTTGTCATTTTTCCATTAAAGACACATTATACTGTATATACATTAGATTGCATTGTCCTATATATGTTTAGTTACATCCAATCTACCTTTGACTCAAAGATGATTTCTTTTGTTTTTTATTTTTTGTCAGTTCAGGCTTTCAAATTCGTAAAATTTACATGTACTATTTGTATATGCTCTCTAATGTCAAGATCAAAATAATTTACATAAAAAGTTATTGCAACAGCACTTTTGGTAGAAATATGAAATTTTTTCTTGTATTACAATTCTACTTAGCATTGGAATTACATTTTTCCGTACCAAATATACTGTTAGAGTGTGATTGTTTATCTGTCACTGTAAATATATTTTATATGAGATTTATAACTTCACTATTTGTTCTTTCATTTCGCCACAATGGAAAACAAAATACATTCATTTCACTGATCTTAGACACTTTCAGTAATAGAGATATATAACCGAACTGGCTCTAAGGTAAAGTCATAGTCGAGTGGGTTCGTACGAAATAACAGAACATAAAACCGTCTTCACTTTATTAATTACAATAATATAAAGTCCTACAGAAATATATACAACTGGGTAAATACCTTTTCACGGCTGTACATAATCAAATATAGACATTGACCACAAGGGAAATGTTGTACAGTTGAAATCTAATGAAAATGGCCAGCTCACATGCTGATATATATTACCTACATGTACACTGTGGGATAGAAATAAAAAGAATTTGTCGACTGGAAAAGAAAGCCATAAATAGTATTACACAAGTAAAGTTAAAAAAAAAAGATGCAGTAAAAATACATAACAGGTGTTGCAGTTTTTTTTACAAAATGAGAAATGAAATCCTTGTAAACATCTCTTTGGTAGCTGTATTGATAACGTTTTCCTTTATCAATGACATGGAATTTCTTTTCGTTTTTTTTTCTGCTTTCGCTTCTTAAATAACATTAAACAATATATATACCATGAGATTGAAGGGGGAAACAAAAATACAAAATATACAGATGATAACAAACAAGTGAATGAATGTCCAACCAACGACACGCCAGCCACTGGTTATTATTTATCCCTTCGGACCCAAACCAGAAAAAAAGATATGATTTTAAAATATCCTGAGTATGGATAATACTCTAGTCCTATGTACTCACCATATGATAACCATCACAGCAATAAAAAACACGTCACTCGCCGTCGCCAATTATCAGCCAAGAGTAGACACGGGGGAGGGGGGGAGGGGGGAGAGGTGTGATCACTGACCTAACCGAGTGAAGGAAGGGGCGGTCTGCAATGTGCTCATAACTAGCAACAGGACCACATGTCATGACAGATGATTATAAATATGAAAAAGTATGAGATCCAAGCATCTTATGTGGAAACATGCACCACGGATTACGACTGCAGATATTGGGCCATTTGGAACTAAATATTAGATTTGTCTATGAGTGATAGATCATAAGGGCGGGTGGCATTCCCAACATCACACTCGCTAACATCAACACATGCCAGGAGGGAATCTTACTATAAACACCCACAGAGAGAACCACTTAGCAAAGATCAAAATTTAATACTAATTATCATTTTTTTCTTCTTACTATTATTAATTTTTCTTCTTTGGGTTTTTTTTTGTGTTGCTTTGCCAAGCATGAGCATTAAATGCATGCCTCGAGAATGGGAATGGAATGGGGTGAAGTATGGGCGTGAGAATGGCCTATCAGAGTGGTTTCTGGGGGAAGCATGCATTTTCATCGTTCCTAAATTATACTAGTGTAGTGACGAGTCCAATGGGGAAAATACGCATTTAAATAGTAACTAACTGTAACATTTTGATTGTTTTTATTCTTATTTTATAATTTTTCCCTATTTCACTCTCTGAAGGGGGGGTGGGGGGGGAGAAGTAAGCCAGCTTTTACCAACCACACAACACTGATCTGCTGTTATCCACCACCTGGGTAGTGTTATTATTCCACCACCAGCATTAGCAGCACACGATCAAATCCACACAAGAGAACATTGACACCGAGATACTGCTTACATCATAACGTTGCTCATCAACAAGATCTTTGTACAGCTATGAATGGATTTGATGAAGAATCTGCTGTGGGCGTTGTTTTTGGTGTGGCTGAGGGTTTCCGATCTGAGATGAGTGAAGTGCTTTGGCCCCGACTATATATGTAAAACATGTTATGTTATGTGTAACTTCTAAACACCTGTTCCTGGGGCCGGCCATCATTCTTACGCTCATTCTCTCATATTCTCTCTCTCTCTCTCTCTCTCTCTCTCTCTCTCTCTCTCTCTCTCTCTCTCTCTCTCTCTCTCTCTCTCTCTCTCTCTCTCTCTCTCTCTCTCTCTCTCTCTCTCTCTCACACACACAGAATGGAAAGATAAATCACAGACTCACAAACAAAAAACAAACCCTCCAGACTGGGGTAAGCTTTATATGTATCAAGCAATTTTATATATATATATAATTCAGAACACATCAAAGTCAGCAGGCGTCTGGAAGTCCCTTCAATATATCCACACATCCGGCACCCACTCTGGGGACACACACACACACACACACACACACACACACACACACACACACACACACACACACACACACACACACACACACACACAAAACAGGTCTTCGCGCTCTTGACGTGCCCTTTACGAACCTTGGTCTAATGTTTACGAACACACCATTTGGTACAAACCGACTTCAACGTGCCTTCCACTCACTCATGGTACTCTGGTGTGAGGTGGAAGATTTCATATCTTGACCTCACAGACATAATTAAGTAAGCCAAATACATACAAATATTTACACTATTACACAATACCTTTGTAAACACTTGGCATCAATGACTGATACTGGATTAACAGTACCTTGATGTCTCATAAAATTTAATTTTTTTCTTCACTATTCACAAACATATTTACAATTAGAAATTAATCTAAAACTCTGTTCATGCAGACATCATGACTGGACACAAGGTTGTACAGGGAATAAGATATATTTTATGACAATGATCACACTGTCCAGCTGAGGCCTCTATATGACGACCTCTTCGCGGTTTCTTTAAAGTTGCCATACGCGCTAGCAAGTTTTTGACACTTTGTAAAAGAGGCAACTGATAAAGTATACTGTATGTTTTTTTGCCACACTTTTCACTTTTAATGCGAGCAAGCAAGTATGCATTCTGACGGCGTCTCTGAGCACTGAAAACATCTTTTCACTCGTCGTAGGTCTGTATTTTGCTTCTTCGCATGCAAGCACTTGAAACAGGCTCTGTCGCTTGTGCATCTTTCACTAGAATGCAGGCAAGGCCTTGAACTATGTCCCGTAGCGAATATTGTGCACAGCCTCTCACTGTTCAGGTGGGTTCAACTTATCAGTCTTTTTTGAGTAACGAAAGCGAATTTCTTCTAAGGTGTGATTACCGACTGCTGTTCTTCTGAATATTCTTCTTTCTCTTGGCCAGCATGTCATAGAAGGGATTATGACTGATGCTTTGTCTGAAATGAAAAGAAAGGCATGAGAAAGAGATACTCACATATATTTCTATCAACATTCCAGGTTTACGGAAGAGAAAAAAAATTCATCAAAGCAAACGAATGTCACAGACTGATCCACTCATGACCCCAAATTCCTCAACCTTCCGACCTTCCTTTGACATCCAACCCTTCTTTTTTTTTTTTAAACTTGAACCATCCCAACAGTCCAGTCCAGCAACCCCCCCCCCCCCCCCGAACACAGATGCCGAAGCCACCAAGAGAGCAAAATCACGGCACGAGGGAAGAGAGCAGCCCGCCCACCTGATGCATTTGATCCACTCCTCCTTCTCCTCGGGGGTGGCGGCTGACATCCTGTAGACGGTGTGCTTGCCCTCCACGACCTTCCCTTCGCTGTCAGTCTTGCAGGCTTTGATGAAGTCAGTTGAAGTGGCATATAACTCGAAGCAGTTCGGCTTGTTGCGGTCTTGTACTTCCCGAACCTGTGAAATATTGCCATTTAGTTTCTGTATCTCGTCGTCTGGGAACTTATATAATAGTACACAATTAGTTCTCATAGCATAAAGGAGATATAAAAGTCAGTATGAGGCTTAGCAATTATAAAAAACAACAACAAACAAATACTCTTCTATCGTTTGGGAGCCAACCAGCCAGCCAAAGACCCGTGCGTGCGCAGACGCTCACCTCAATGTTCTCCAAAGGAATGATTCCTCTGGGCTCCTTGTCTGTCGTGTACTCGAAGTAGTAGAGGCAGTTGTCGTTGAGGATGAACCATCTCCGCTTCCAGGACTTGTAGCGGCCGCCCTGCTTCATGAGCCAGCCCTCGCGGTCGGGGTTGAAGAACGTGTGCATGAGGTCGTTGCCGTCGTCCTCGGGGATCTTGAACGGCTCCGTCTTGATGCTCTCGTACAGGCTCTGCGGGAACAAGTGCTCTCGTTACGTGGGACGGCGCTAGTACAGGAAAGGGATTTTCTTTTTTAAATCTTTTGATGCTTTCGCAAAGACTCGACAGGGGGAAATAAGTGGTTATATGGAATGACGGAAGATGAAAAAAAAATCTTTTGATGCTGTCGCATAGACTCTTTGTGGCAATAAATATCATTCGCAATGGCGGCGGAATCCGTATTGAACAGAAAGGGGCGGCTTCCTCTTTCGCCGGGCGAGAGAACAATGGGCAAGACAAGGAAGGCGTTAACATAATAGTGCGACGCAGTAATCCCGCAGGTCCCCCCCCCCTCCCGCGCCCTCGCAGCGAGGCGCTTCCTTACCTCGAGGAGCTCTCTGGGCAGGTCGTCCCCGTTGTCGATGCCGCGGTTCATGGCGATGAACTGCTCGATGGTCTGCTTGTCCTTGACGGCCGGGTTGTGCAGCGACGTGTTCAGCATGATGATCGCGAAGGACAGCACGAAGCACGTGTCGGGGTTCTTGAAGATGGCCGGGTTGAGCTCGCAGTAGCGGTGGGCGAACCTCTCCATCATCCGGTCGATCTTCTGCGCCTCCCCGGGCAGGCGGAAGCTCCACAGGAATTGTCTGCGGAGGGAAAGGGCGGCGTGAGGCGGGCGGCGTGAGGCGGGCGTGAGGCGGGCGCCACGGGGCTCGCTCTCAGCAGGGCCGAGCGGCCTTGTTACACATCTCGGGTGAAAAGCAGCGCGACACCTGACACCGGAGGGTTCGCTTGGAAACCTGTTGATCTCAGGCTCTAACACTGATTTGAAATGAACGACTTATGTAACACACACATGTATGTATATATGTTTACATATAAATACAAATACATACATACATACATACATACATACACAAACACACACACATCTTTACGTGAAGTTTAGAAAGCGCTGAAATCTCTCAGTCACAACCTTGCATCGTATATACATAAAAATCCTAAGAATAGTAGCACATAACATTCCTCAAGAACGAGCGTCATATTTGCTTATCGATTTCCCTTATCACTACATTATCTGTCTTCAGCCCTTACATCAACAACAATGGAGAGAGAAAGAGTGTGTGGGGGGAAGGGAGGGGGAAGGGAGGGAGGAAAGGGAGGAGAGGGACAGGGACAGGGACAGGGACAGGGACAGGGACAGGGACAGGGAGAGGGAGAGGGGGAGGGAGAGAGAGAGAGAGAGAGAGAGAGAGAGAGAGAGAGAGAGAGAGAGAGAGAGAGAGAGAGAGAGAGAGAGAGAGAGAGAGAGAGAGAGAGAGAGAGAGAGAGAGAGAGAGAGAGAGAGAGAGAGAGAGAGAGAGAGAGAGAGAGAGAGAGAGAGAGAGAGAGAGAGAGAGAGAGAAGAGAGAGAGAGAGAAGAAGAAGAAGAGAGAGAGAGAGAGAGAGAGAGAGAGAGAGAGAGAGAGAGAGAAAAGAAGAGAAAAAGAGAGAAAGAAAGAGAGAGAGAGAGAGAGACTGAGACAGATCTCCATAGAGCCAATGCGTGTTGTGGCGGACACGAACCTGAGCGCCTGCACCAGGATGAGATCCGTGAAGTCGTGCAGGCAGACGAAGGCGTCGAGCACGGACTGGTTGAAGTCGTTGCGCTCGCCGAGGTAGTCGCCGATGGCCGTCTTGTTGAGCCCTTCGCCCTTGTGCAGGAACTGGGCGATGTCTAGCGGGAGAGAGAGAAAAAAAAAATAAAAAAAACGTACAATTAACATCAGCAAATCCACAAAGTAAATCCATAAATCCAACTATACGCTTGAAGAAATAACTATCATTCATTCCTTAAATCATAGAACCCCCCCCCCCTCAAAAAAAGCCAGGGAAACATCTGACCGTAAGCCACGATGCAAATGACACCCCCCCCCCACCCCCACCCCGACGGCCACTGCTGCCTTCGCTTACCTTCGGGCGTGTTCTTAAGCAGGCCATGGTCTATAAGGTATTCGATTCCCTTCTTGGGGTCCATGTTGAACTTCTTTCGCCCGATGCTCATCTGCTTACTCTTCGGGTTGCTCTTACTGTGAATAAAGAGAGAGAGAAAGAAAAGGTTAGTTCACTCGAACGGAATCAATAATGGATAATAACAATGAAAGAAATAGAGAAGAAATGACAAAAATAAATAAATAAATAATGATAAAAAAAGAGAAAAAATCCGAATGGGAAAGTGCAATCAGCAGAAGGACAAGTCAGTTAGAATTACAAGACCGTTTGTTGTTCACAGCAGACGTATTCCTCACTTTCTCAAACCGATGGCAGGCGACTCGGGTGATACAACCCCCCCCCCCCACCCCCCACCACCATAGAAGATCGCTAAAACACGGAGAGAAAAATAGAGACAGAGAAAAAAAGCAAAACATCAACTCGGTTTCCGGTACAGACGCGTCCCAATACCCGACGCGTGTCAACAAATGCGCGATAAATATAACACATGGAGTGGGGGGCGGAGTGGGGGGGGGGGAGAATGGGGGCGGAGAGGGGGCAGGGGGCGGAGTGGGGGGGGGAGTGGGGGGCGGAGAGGGAGCAGAGTGGGGGGCGGAGAGGGAGCGGAGAGGGAGCAGAGTGGGGGGCGGAGTGGGGGGCGGAGAGGGAGCAGAGTGGGGGGCGGAGAGGGAGCGGAGAGGGAGCAGAGTGGGGGGCGGAGAAAGGGGGAGAATAGGAGAGGAGAGGGAAAAGAAAGAGGGAGGAGAAAGACAGGGAAAGGAATGCGTAAACTTGGACGCTCTTTGAGGTGGGGAAGGAGGACGTTCTGGGAGGAAAGAGGAAGAAGAGAAGGGAGAAAAGGAGAAAGGGAGAAGGGCAAAGAGCAAAGGGACGAGAAGAAGTGGCGCCAGGGAACCCGTCCACGCGTTGTTCGCCCCCTCCCCCCCTCCCCCCTCCCCCCTCCCACCCGACCACACCGGCCCGACCGCTACTGAATCACACGGGGACTAATGACCTCCTATCGGTTATGGCGGACACCTCGTGGGCAGGGGCGGGGCAGGGAGAGGGACAGGGGGAGGGGGAAAGAGGGAGAGGGAGAGGGAGAGGGAGAGGGAGAGGGAGGGGGAGAGGGAGAGGGTGAGGGGGAGGGAGAAGGAGAGGCAGAGGGTGAGGGAGAGGGTAAGGGAGAGGGGGAAAGGGGGAGAGGGAGAGGGAGAGGGGAAAAGAGGGAGAGGGGGAGGGGGAAAGAGGGAGAGGGGGAGGGAGACGGGAAGGGAGAAGGAGAGGGTGAGGGAGAGGGGGGAAGAGGGAGAAGGAGAGGGGGAGGGAGAGGGAGAGGGAGAGGGAGAGGGGGAGGGAGAAGGAGAGGGGGAGGGAGAGGGAGAGGGAGAAAGAGGGAGAGGGTGAGGGAGAGGGGGAAAGAGGGAGAGGGAGAGGGGGAGGGGGAAAGAGGGGGAGGGGGAAAGAGGGAGAGGGTGAGGGAGAGGGGAAAAGAGGGAGAGGGAGAGGGGGAGGGGGAGGGGGAGGGGGAGGGAGAGGGAGAAGGAGAGGGTGAGGGAGAGGGTGAGGGGGAAGAGAGGGAGAAGGAGAGGGTGAGGGAGAGGGTGAGGGAGAGGGGGGAAGAGGGAGAGGGAGAGGGAGAGGGAGAGGGGGAGGGAGAAGGAGAGGGTGAGGGAGAGGGAGAGGGAGAGGGGGAAAGGGGGAGGGGGAAAGAGGGAGAGGGGGAGGGGGAAAGAGGGAGAGGGAGAGGGGGGAGGAGAGAAGGCAGTGAGTAGGGTTGGGAAGAGAAGAGAAGAAAGGAGAAGAGAGGAAAAGAGAAGAGAAAATTGTGGAGAAGAGAAGAAAGGAGAAGAGGAGAAGAAAAGAAAAGAGAGAAGAGTGGGTTAGGGGTGGAGGTGTGGGGGTGTGGGCGTGTGGGGGGCGTCATCGGCACGTCATCCCGAGAACGGCCCTGATGCTCGACCGCGCCTTCGTGACTAAAATTCGCAACCAAGACGCACATCAAAAAAAAAAAAGAAGAAAAGGAAGAAGAAGAAGAAGAAGAAGAGCAAGAAGAAATACGAGACGTTGCATCACGCATGTTGCAGAGGCGGTCTTCGTCGCAGCCATCTGGTGTCCGGCCGCGTCATCAAAGATCTTGCAGTCGGGCCATGCATCTTGCGCCAATTGCCACGTCACTCGGATCTCAGCCCCGAAAGAGCGAGAGAAAACGTAAAAAAAACGAAGCAAAGGAGGCGGTCCGAAGGAAAAGAGAAAAAAGAAAAAAAAAGAAAGAAAATGGAACTAGAGAAACAAGACAAAGAACGATAAAACAAAGCATGATATACGAAGGAGAGGGAGAGGGAGGGAGGAGGGGAGGGAGAGAGAGATAGAGAGAGAGAGAGAGAGAAAGAGAGAGAGAGAGAGAGAGAGAGAGAGAGAGAGAGAGAGAGAGAGAGAGAGAGAGAGAGAGAGAGAGAGAGAGAGAGAGAAAGAGAGAGAGAGAGAGAGAGAGAGAGAGAGAGAGAGAAAGAGAGAGAGAGACGCATGAAGGGACATAGGACATCTCCCTCACATTCACCCCATCCCCCCATCCCCCCCTTCTAATCAAACTTCCCTTCCTCTAACATTAAAACCAGCCCCCCGTCCCCCCCCCTCTCATCCCCAGCACGGGAGAGTTACCGGGGAAGCCCAGAGCAAGTCCTAACTAAATGTTGGGACACCGAAACACACTATCGCTCGAGTACATTCAGAGCGGAAGTGAGGGTGAGCTCTTGCCTCTCTCTCTCTCTCTCTCTCTCTCTCTCTCTCTCTCTCTCTCTCTCTCTCTCTCTCTCTCTCTCTCTCTCTCCCCCCTTCTCATCTTCTCCCCTCTCTCTTCACCACACACAGAAATGGAAAGATAAATCACAGACTCACAAACAAAAAAACAAAACCCTCAAGACTGGGTGTGTATAAGCTTATATGTATCAAGCAAGTTTATACTATATATATAATTCAGAACCATCAAAGGCAGCTGGCGTCTGGGAGTCCCTTTTCCCTTTCAATATATCCACACATCCGGAACCCACTCTGGGGACACACAACACACACACCCACACCAACACACACACACACCACAACACACACCACACACCACACACAACACACAAAACGGGGTCTTTCGCGATCTTTCTTTGACCGTGCCCTTTTCGAACCTTGGTCTAATGTTTTCGGAAACTCCTTTATTTGGTACAAACGACTTCAACGTGCTTCCACTCACTATGGTTACTCTGGTGTGAGGTGGAGAAGTTTCATTCTTGACCTCCAGACATCAGGACTTAATTAAGTAAGCCAAATACTTACAAATATATTACCTATTACACAATTACCTTTGTAACACTTCCTGGCATCATGACTTGATTCAGGGATGAAAAGTACCTTGGATGTCTCAATTTTAAAATTTAATTTTTTTCGTTCACTAATTACAAAAATATTACAATTAGAAATTAATCTAAAAACTACTCCCCTCTGTTGTTTTCATGCGTCAAACATGTCTGGACACAAGGTTTTACAGGGAATAGATATATTTATTGTCATGATCCACTGTCCAGCTGAAGAACCTCTATATGACGCTCTAGCGGATTCTTTAAAAGTTGCCATACTCGCTAGCAAGTTTTTGGAACTTTGGTTAATAGATGCAACTGAATTAAAGTATATGTATGTTATTTTTTTGCCACACTTTTCACTTTTAATGCGAGCAAGCAACGTATGATTTCTGACGGCCTGTTCTGAGCACTGAAAACATCTTTTCACTGTCGTAGGTCTGTATAATTTGCTTCTTCTTCGCATGGCAAGCTCTTGAAACAGGCTCTTTCGCTTGTGCATCTTTCAAGGCTCCTTGAACTATGTCCCGTTAGCGAATATGTGCACAGCATACACTCCTTCTCACTGTTGCAGGTGGGTTCAACTATCTGTCTTTTTTGAGTACGAAAGCGACCAATATTCTTCTAGGTGTGAGATTACGGCGGACCTGCTGTTCTTTATGAATATTCTTCTTTCTCTTGGCTGCATGTCATAGAAAGGATTAATTATGACTGATGCTTTGTTGATGAAAAGAAATGGCCATGGAGAAAGAGCTACTCAACATATATTTCTATCATACATTCCAGGTTTTTTACGGAAGAGAAAAAAAAAATCATCCTCAAAGCAAAACGAAATGTCCACACGGACTACTGATCCACTCATGACCCAAATTTCCTCAACCTTCGACTACCTTTGACATCAACCCTTCTTTTTTATTTTAGAACTTGACCATCCAACAGTCCAGTTCCAGCAATCCCCCCCCCCCCCGACACACAGATGCGAAGCCACAAGAGAGCGAAATCACGGCAAGAGGGAGAGAGCAGACCGCCCACTGAGCATTTGATCACTTCCTCCTTTCCTAGGGGTGGCGGCTGACATCAGTAAGACGGTGTTCTTGCCTCCACGACCTTCCCTGGCTGTCAGTCAAGCAGGCTTTGATGAAGTCAGTTGAAGTGGGCATAAAACTCGAAGCGTCGGCTTGTTGCGGTCTTGTACTTCCCGAACCTGTGAATATTGCCATTTAGATTCTGTATTCGTAGTCTAGGAAACTTATCTAATTTGTACACAATTATTTCTCATAGCATGCAGGAGAATATAAAAGTCCGATGAGGCTTAGCAATTATAAAAAACAACAACAAACAATACTATTCTATCGTTTGCGGAGCCAACAGCCAGCAAAAGACCCGTGCTGTGGCAGACGACTCACCTCATTGTTCTCAAAGGAATGATTCCCTCTGGGCTCCTTGTCTGTCGTGTACTCGAAAGTAGTAGAGGCAGTGTCGTGAGGAGGAACAATCTCGCTTCAGGACTTGTAGCGGCCCCGCCCTGCTTCATGAGCCAGCCCTCGCGGGCGGGGTTGGAAACGTGTGCATGAGGTTCGCGTTGCCGTCTCGTCCTCGGGGATCTTGAAACGCTCCGTCTTGATGCTCTCGTACAGGCTCTGCGGGAACAAGTGCTCTGTTACGTGGGACGGCGCTCGTACAGGAAAGGGATTTTCTTTTTAAATCTTTTGCTGCTTTTCGCCAAAAGACTCTACAGGGGATGAGTGGTTTCGTTAGATGGAATGACGGCAGATGAAATAAAAAAAAAAAATCTTTGATGCTGTCGCATAGACTCTTTGTGCAATAAATATCATTCTCGCAATGACGGCGGAATCCGCTATTGACAGAAAGGTGGGGCTACTCTTTCGCCGGCCGAGAGAACATGGGCAAGACAAGAAGGCGTTAACATAATAGTGCGGACGCGTAATCCCGAAGGTCCCCCCCCCTCCGCGCCTCGCAGCGAGGCGCTTCCTTCCTCGAGGAGCTTCTCTGGGAGGTCGTCCCGTGTCGATGCCGGGTTCATGGCGATGAACTGCTCGTTGGTCTGCTTGTCCTTGACGGCCGGGTTTGTGCAGGCGACTTGTTCAGCATGATGATCGCGACGGAGAGCACGAAGCACGTGTCGAGGGTTCTTGAGATGGCCGGGTTGAGCTCGCAGAAGCGGTGGGCGAACCTCGCATCATCCGGTCGATCTTCTGTGCCTCCCCGGGGCAGGGCGGAAGAGCTCAAGGAATTGTCTGCGGAGGGAAAGGCGGCGGTGAGGCGGGCGGGTGAGTGGGCGGCGTGAGGGGGGTGAGGCGGGCGCCACGGGGCTCGCTCTCCGCAGGCGAGGCGGCCTTGTTACACATCTCGGTTGAAAAGCAGCGCGACACCTGGTCCGGAGGGTTCGCTTGGAAATGTTGATCTCAGGTCTAACACAAAATGATTTGAAATGAACGACATATGTAACCACACACAATGTATGTATATATGTTTACATATAAATACAAATACATACATACATACTACATTACATAACAACTCACTACACCTCTTTACGTGAAGTTTAGAAAGCGCTTGAAATCTCTCAGTCACAACATTGCATCCGTATTTACATAAAACCTAGAATAGTAGACATAACATTCATCAGACGAGCGTATATTTGCTTATCGTTTCCCTTATCACTAATTATCTGTCTTCAGCCTTGTACATCAACAACATGGGAGAGAGTAAGAGTGTGTGGGGATGGGAGGGGGAAGGGAGGGAGGAAAGGGAGGAGAGGGACAGGGACAGGGACAGGGACAGGGACAGGGAGAGAGAGGGGAGGAGAGAGAGAGAGAGAGAGAGAGGAGAGAGGGAGAGAGAGGAGGAGAGAGAGAGGAGAGAGAGAGAGAGTAGAGACGAGAGAGCGAGGAGAGAGAGTGAAAGAAAGAGAGAGAAATGATGAGAGAGAATGACGAGGATGAGAAAAGAGAGAGAGACGAGAAAGGAAGAAAGAAAGAGAGAGAGAGAGGTGAGGAGGGAAGGAGCGAGACGAGAGCAGAAGAGAGGGAGAGAGAGAGAGGAGAGAGAGAGGGATGAGAGAGAGAGAGAGAGAGAGAAGAGAGAAAGAAGAGAGAAAAGAGAGAAAGAGAGAGGAGAGAGAAGAGAGAGAGAAAGAAGAGCGAGACGAGAGGAGAAGAGCGGAGAGAGAGATGAGAGAGAGGAGAGTGAAGAGGAGAGAGAGAGAGAGAGAGAGAGAGAGAGAGAGAGAGAGAGAGAGAGGTAAGAGAGAAAAGAGAGAAAAAGAGAGAGAGAGAGAGAGAAAGAAAGAGAGAAAGAAAGAAAGAGAGAGAGAGACAGATGAGACAGATCTCCATAGAGCCAATGCGTGTTGTGGCGGACACGAACCTGAGCGCCTGCACCAGGATGAGATCCGTGAAGTCGTGCAGGCAGACGAAGGCGTCGAGCACGGACTGGTTGAAGTCGTTGCGCTCGCCGAGGTAGTCGCCGATGGCCGTCTTGTTGAGCCCTTCGCCCTTGTGCAGGAACTGGGCGATGTCTAGCGGGAGTAGAGAAAAAAAAATAAAAAAAAACGTAACACTTAACATCAGCAATACCAAAGTAAATCCATAAATCCAACTATACGCTTGAAGAAATAACTATCATTCATTCCTTAAATCATAGAACCGCCCCCCCACCAACAAAAAAAAAAAAAAAAAAAAAAAAAAAAGAAAAAAAAAAAAAAAAAAAAGCCAGGGAACATTACTGCCGTAAGCACGATGCAAATGACCCCCCCCACCCCCACCCGACGGCCACTGCTGCTTGCGCTTACCTTCGGGCGATGTTCTTAAGCAGGCCATGGTCTATACGGGTATTCGATTACCCTTCTTGGGGTTCCATGTTGACTTCTTTCGCCGATGACTCATTGCTTACCTTCGGGTTGCTCTTATGTGAATTAAGAGAGAAATAAAGAAAAAGATTAGTTTCACTCGAACGGAATCAATAATGGATGATAACATGAAAAGAATAGAGAAGAAATGAAAAAATAAAATAAATATTAAATAATAAATAATAATAAAAAAAAAAGAAAACATCCGAATGGGGAAAGTTGCAATCAGCAGAGGTATCCAAGTTAGTAGAATTACACGGGACCGTTTGTTGTTCAAACAGCAGACGAATTCCTCACTTTCTCAAAAACGATGGCCAGCGACTCGGGTGATTACAAACCCCCCCCCCCACCCCCACCCCACCATAGAAGATCGCTAAAACACGGAAGAAGAAAAATAGATACAGAGAAAAAAAGCAAAACATCAACTCGGTTTCCGGTACAGACGCGTCCCAATACCCGACGCGTGTCAACAAATGCGCGATAAATATAACACATGGAGTGGGGGGCGGAGTGGGGGAGAATGGGGGCGGAGTCGGGGGCGGAGTGGGGGGCGGAGTGGGGGGCTGAGAGGGAGCAGAGTGGGGGCGGAGAGGGAGCAGAGTGGGGGGGGCGGAGAGGGGGCGGAGTGGGGGGCGGAGAGGGAGCAGAGTGGGGGGCGGAGAGGGAGCGGAGAGGGAGCAGAGGGGGGGGCGGAGTGGGGGGCGGAGAGGGAGCAAAAGGGGGGCGGAGCAGTAGAGGGAGGGAGCAGAAAGAGGGAGGAGAAAGACAGGGGAAAAAGGAGAGGAAGAGGGAAAAGAAAGAGGGCGCTTTTGAGGTGGGGAAATGCGGAAACTTGGGGGAAGTTCTCTGGGAGGAAAGAGGAAGGATCGTTCTGGGAGAAAGAGAAGAAGAGAAGGAGAAAAGAGAAAGGGAGAAGGGCAAAGAGCAAGGGGGACGAGACGAAGTGGCGCCAGGGAACCGTCCACGCGATGTTCGCCCCCTCCCCCCCCCCCCCCTCCCCCTCCCAACCCGACCACATACCGGCCCGACGCTACTTGAATCACAACGGAGGACTAATGACCCTCCTATCGGTTATGGCGGACAACCTCGTGGGAGGGCGGGAGCAGGGAGAGGGAGAGGGGGAGGGAGAGGGAGAGGGGGGGAGGAGAGGGAGAGGGGAGAAAGAGGGAGAGGGAGAGGGAGAGGGGAAAGAGGGAGAGGGAAGAGGGGGAGGGGAAAGAGGGAGAGGGAGAAGGGGAGGGAGAGGAGGGGAGGGAGAGGGAGAGGGGGAGGGAGAAGGGGGAGGAAGAGGGTGAGGGGGAAGGGAGAGGGCCGAGGAGAGGGAGAGGGAGAGGGTGAGGAGGGGGGAGAGAGGTTTTGTTGAGAGGGTGAGGGAGAAGGAGAGGGTGAGAGAGGGTGGGAGCTTGTGAGAGAGGGAGAGGGGGGAGGGAGAGGAGAGGGGGAGGGAGAGGTGTTGAGGGGGAAGGGGTAAGAAGGAGGGGGGTGGAGGGAGAAGGAGAGGGAGAGGGGGGGAGGGGGAAAGATTTTGTTGGAGGGGAGAGCATGAGGGGATGGGGAAGAGGGGAGGGAGTGAATCAGAGAAGGGGTGATTTTTTTTGATTGTTTGAGGGAGAGGGAGAGGGAGAGGGGGAAAGAGGGAGAGGGTGAGGGAGAAGGAGAGGGTGAGGGAGAGGGGGAAAGAGGGAGAGGGGGAGGGAGAGGGAGAGGGAGAGGGAGAAGGAGAGGGAGAGGGGGAGGGGGAAAGAGGGAGAGGGGGAGGGGGAAAGAGGGAGAGGGGGAGGGGGAAAGAGGGAGAGGGAGAGGGAGAGGGAGAGGGAGAGGGAGAGGGAGAGGGGGGAGGAGAGAAGGCAGTGAGTAGGGTTGGGAAGAGGAGAAGAGAAGAAAGGAGAAGAGAGGAAAAGAGAAGAGGAAATAGTGGAGAAGAGAGTAAAAGAGGAGAGGAGAAGAAAAGAAAAGAGATAAAAAGACGAGACGAAAAGAAAAGATCAGAGAGTAATAGAGAGGAGAGAAGAGGGGGTTAGGGGTGGAGGTGTGGGGGTGTGGGCGTGTGGGGGGGCGTCATCGGCACGTCATCCCGAGAACGGCCCTGATGCTCGACCGCGCCTTCGTGACTAAAATGCTCCGGATTCGCAACCAAGACGCACATAAAAAAAGAAGAAAAAGAAGAAGAAGAAGAAGAGCAAGAAGAAATACGAGACGTTGCATCACGCATGTTGCAGAGGCGGTCTTCGTCGCAGCCATCTGGTGTCCGGCCGCGTCATCAAAGATCTTGCAGTCGGGCCATGCATCTTGCGCCAATTGCCACGTCACTCGGATCTCAGCCCCGAAAGAGCGAGAGAAAACGTAAAATAAACGAAGCGAAGGAGGCGATCCGAAGGAAAAGAGAAAAAAGAAAAAAAAAAAAAAAAAAAAAAAAAAAGAAAATGGAACTAGAGAAACAAGACAAAGAACGATAAAACAAAGCATGATATACGAAGGAGAGGGAGAGGGAGGGAGGAGGGAGGAGATAGAGAGGAGAAGAAGAAGGAGGAGAGAGAGGGAGAGAGAGAGAGAGAAGAGAGGAGAGAGAGGGGAGAGAGAGAGAAGAGAGGGGAGAGGAGAGAGAAGAGAGGAGAGAGAGAGAGATAGAGAGGAAGAGAGAGAGAGAAAGAGAGAGAGAGAGAGAGAGAGAGAGAGAGAGAGAGAGAGAGAGAGACGCAAGAAGGGACATCGGACATCTCCCTCGCATTCACCCCACCCCCCCCTCCTCCCTTCTAATCAAACTTCCCTTCCTCTAACATTAAAACCAGCCCCCCGTCCCCCCCCCCTCTCATCCCCAGCACGGGAGAGTTACCGGGGAAGCCCAGAGCAAGTCCTAACTAAATGTTGGGACACCGAAACACACTATCGCTCGAGTACATTCAGAGCGGAAGTGAGGGTGAGCTCTTGCCTCTCTCTCTCTCTCTCTCTCTCTCTCTCTCTCTCTCTCTCTCTCACCCACCGCCCTTTTCTCTGTCTCTCTTGTTTACCTTTATCTAGTTTTGCTCAGTTACATTTCCAAGTAATTAATAATAATCTGAACATCGCAATATATCAATAATGATAATAATTATAATAATAATAATGATAATAATAATAATAATAATAATAATAAGACCAAAATAAATAAAAAATAAATAAATAAACGATCATAATCCCCGGTCGATTACTGGGACTCCATTACAGCTGCAGTTGGCCAGTCGGCCCTCTGAATCGCTGCGGACTGGCCGAGTGAGTCGGGCTGCGCTTGGTGGCAGTTAAGAGGTCATTAGGTTGGCCTTCTCTCGCAAGGGCGTCAACATGCCCGCTGACCCACTGGCAAGTCCATGAGCCGTGAGTCATGATGAGTTACGTACGAGTCGCGCAGAGAGCTCCTTGGGTAAGTAAGGATCTCTTCTGCTCTCCAAACTGCTTTAAATCTCCTTAAGAAGAAGAAGAAAAAAACTTCTTTAAGAACCTACACCTCTCTTAACTTCGTTTCTGAGTGACATTTTATTCTTTTCTTTTTTCGCTGGCCTTTTTTCCGAAAGGGAAATTAAATGTCAAGATGTGGCGGGCAGCGGAAAAAAGAAGTGTGCGTGTGGGGCTGGCCCTTCCCAAGGGAAACGTGCTCTTAAATGTAAACATGTTCCTGACCAGAACACTGACACACATACACACGGAACACATGCACACAGACAAACAGACAGAAGCACGCACAAGCACACACGCACACAAAATAGAAGTGTTAGCAGTGGTGAATGGAGAACTTGTTATCTCCCATTTCTAGGAGTCAGTCCTTAGTCAGTCACCGCGGAGCCCAACTATCTAAGGGCGCTCCCCGCACTCACCCACTCGCTCACTCACTCACTCACTCACTCTCGTCCCAGCCAATTCCGAGCGTGAGAGTGCAATGCCGATCCTTCAAACACGGAAAGGCTTATCCCCTCTTCCTTTCGCTTCGTCCTCCTCCTCCTTCTCCTCCTCCTCGCCCTTCCCCCACTTCCATTCCCTCTCCTTCTCCCTCCCCCTCCTCTCCGCCACTTCTTTTCCTTCTTCTTCTTCTTCTTCTTCTTCTTCTTCTTCTTCTTCTTCTTCTTCTTCTTCTTCTTCTTCTTCTTCTTCTTCTTCTTCTTCTTCTTCTTCTTCTTCTCCTCCTCCTCACCTGGAGATTGTTGCTGTTGACGGCTTCCCGCTAGGACGCCGACCATTTACATAAAGGTTGGAGGAGGAAGAGAGTATGAGGGAGGAAGAAAGGAGGGAGATGTGGAGGCCGAGAAACAGCCTACTTCTATCTACCTCCTCCCTCTCCTTCCCGCAACAGAAGAGTGAGTAAAGCGTCAGAGTGTCCTGGGTGTCCTGGGATAGACCCCCTCCCCCTTCATTATAAAAAAAAAGAAATATAAAGGTACGAACCACCTCGGCCGGCCTTTCCCCTTCCTCAATAAAAAAAGAGGAAGAAAAAGGGACATTACCGCGTCCTTCATGTAAGCATCCCGGTTGGATGAAAACGGGTGGGATGAGAGGGGGAGAGACGGGGGGGGAGGGGAGGGGAGGGGGAGTAGAATCCCACCATAACAACCTTTACATCGTTAGATGTTTGTGTCCTGTCAGTTATAGCTTTATCTCGCCCTGCATCGCATCCTAACGACGTGTTTGTTAATGTTCAGCATGTAGGACTGTAGGCCTACCTGTACCGTCTGGAGGGGCACTCCCAACTCGGCCCGGAGTCCGAATAGGTGTTTGTGAAGCCTCTGCTGAAGCCCTTCGTCTACCATCGATTCACACTTCACACAAATGCTATGACATTCTGATTGCATTTTAATCAAGGGGCGATCACCACACGCCCAGACCAGAGACCACTCGACATGCAGAGCCAACATTCCTACAGTCGCCGATCCCTTCCCATTCATACCTCCCTTTCCCCTCTAACCTCCCCCCTTCCCCCCACTCCTCCCCTTCCTTTCAACCCCCTTTCCTCCTCCTCCTCCAAACTTAATCCCCGTCTCTCCCATCCGGCTGGCTCCCCCCCCCTTGTTCCCTCCCTCCTCCCCTTATTTACACATGCACCAACAATGGACCCACCGGATAATGAGCCGCGTGATTGTCCAAGCATTGCCGAGCTATTGTGAATGTATTGCGGGGTTCAGCCGTGGATCCCCTTCCCCTTCCCCTTCCCCTTCCCCTTCCCCTTCCTCCTGCCGACCGCAAGGCAATATCGCAGAGAAAGCTTTATGCAATGGCAAGCGACGGCGAATTATGCTCACGGCTTTGTCATGCCTGGCCGTGGCCGAGCTCCCCGTCGCATACCATCCGAGCGCTTGTCGAGAGAGAAGGGACAGCGGGGGAAGGTGCACGGCGAAGGAGGAGAGGCTAATCGCCGCAGCGGGAATGGTCCTCCGAGGGAGGCGAAGGGCGATTCATCCCCCCCCCCCCCCCCCCCCCCCCCCCCCCCCCCCCCCCCCCCCCCCCCCCCCCGTCTGAAGGCCGGAGCCACGGAGCCGGAGAGCCGCACGCCGAGGACAAGGACACAGAATATTATCAGAAGAGGATGGCAATATGCAGGTGGAGGGAGGGAGGGAGGGAGGGAGGGAGGGAGGGAGGGAGGGAGGGAGGGAGGGAGGGAAGGAAGGGAGGGAGGGGGAGGGAGAGGGAGAGAGGTAGAACTAGGAAAGAGCGAGAGGGAGCGGCCAGGGGCGCGGGGCAATCCAGGCTCTTAAGCAACACCCGGACATGTCTGAGCCCCGGAATGGGAGCTCCGGCGGCCACAGGGACTTCCCCGGCGAAGTCCAGGGAGAATGAAGGACGCTGCGTACTGTGACGCCCCGCTCCGCACGCAAGCACCAAGCATTACGATTCCTCAGCTGAACTTTTCTCAAAGCACATCAGGCATTACCCTCAGGTGCCTGCTTGCCCGCTCCTCTGTGTCTCCAAGTCTCAAACTGGGCCGCGGAAATGTTTCAGGCCACCTCCCGGATCGTGACCGTTCGTGGCGCTCGTACCATCCATCCGACGGCCGGCCACGACTCGTGCGAGCGCCACTGCCGCCGGGCGCCACCGAGGCGTCCCCACGCGACTTCCACTGACGGAGCTCCAACCAAAGCCACTCGCAGAAGAAAAAAAAATCAACCGTTTTCCCGCCCGCCTCTCCCCCGGAGTCCCCCGGAGTCGGGGCCAAACACTCCGACCTCTGCTCCAGGCCGTGCTCCAGCGCCTCTCAACCCCGCACACATGTTTGCCGACCACACACGCGCGTGGCAAAAGACGTATGTAGAGCAGCACGTGGAAATCAATCGGCAAAGGTGCGAGGGGGGCGGGGGGGGGTGGGTGCAACAGAACGAGAATGACACACAATACTATGGACAGAGCGCAGGCAGCACGCGTGAAGGCATCTGAAGGTGCGTGTGTGCGTCTCTCTCTCATACGTGTGTGTGTGTGTGTGTGTATGTGTGTGTGTGTGTGTATGTGTGTGTGTGTGTGTGTGTGTGTGTGTGTGTGTGTGTGTGTGTGTGTGTGTGTGTGTGAGAGAGAGAGAGAGAGAGAGAGAGAGAGAGAGAGAGAGAGAGAGAGAGAGAGAGAGAGAGAGAGAGAGAGAGAGAGAGAGAGAGAGAGAGAGAGAGAGAGAGAGAGAGAGAGAGAGAGAGAGAGAGAGAGAGCCCAGAAGAGGGGGCGGCAGCTGAGAGGTTGTTTATGGCACGTTTCCACAGATGTCCTTAGGGTACATTACAGGTAGAAGCGCGCCTGATTTGGCCATACCCCACGTACCAGAGAGAGAGAGAGAGAGAGAGAGAGAGAGAGAGAGAGAGAGAGAGAGAGAGAGAGAGAGAGAGAGAGAGAGAGAGAGAAAGAGAGAATTCTTACGATACCGTAAACACGAGAAAAAACATCAACATACACATAATGCAGCTGCATTACAGAGAGCAAGCATAGCTGTACATAGCGGTCTCCGCCTAAGTGTAGCGGAGAATGTGAGAAGTGTACAAGTACGTGTTGAGAGAGGCTGATGGCCAGCAACAAGCAGGCTGGCAACCACAAGCACGCCATCAGCACTGTTCGCCTGGAGGAGGGAGGGGGGGAAGGGGGAGGGGGCTTGCAATGCAGGGGTAGGGGGTAGGGGGGACGGGAAGGGGGGGGGGACGAGGGCAAATACACAAGCGTTCGAAATGATGTCTTTCTCAAAGCGCCAGGTCACACGATGGGAGCCACAGAGAGCCAACTAAAAGAAAGAGAGCGATAGAGAAAGAGAAAGAGAGAGAGAGACAAATGCGAAAGGAAGCGATGAATGCCTCCCATTAAACCGCGATGAAGGAGACAGTGAGAAGAGATGAAGACTCCGGACAAAGATGCAAGGACAAGGACCAAGCGAGAGAGAAGACAATAAAATGAACAAGAATCCAAACGCGCTCATCTTCTTGTCTTCTTGCACGAACGAACAGCCATCACCTTGATCGAGACCAACAGACAAACACGAAAGGGAGAGAGAGAGAGAGAGAGAGAGAGAGAGAGAGAGAGAGAGAGAGAGAGAGAGATGAGACGCTCACACAATAGGCCACAATCGAGCGCTGTTATTAAAGGTATGAGCTTGAATAAACAATTCCCCCAAAGCGGCAAAAGGCCGCCCCCCTCCTCCCTCCTCCTTCCTCCCTTCCCCCTTCCCCCCAGTAACCCAAGCCGGGCCGTGCTTCAAGCCTAGCCTGGCCCGTCCCGTGGCCTTCCCCATCTCCACGATACACAATCAATGCCTCCTCACACACGTCCAGTTGATGATCCTTCTACAAATAAATACGCCGTTGGCAGACACAGCACCGCTACCACCACCTCCACCCCCACCCCCACCACCACCACCTCCTCCACCGCCGCCACCTTGCCTCCGCCTTCCACCCAGAAACAACGGATCGGCCCACCCGCTCGCCACGCCAAGACCACGCCCACGAAGGCGGCCAAGTCTTCGTACTCACTCACCTGTGGGTGGGTGTGCTTGCGTCCGTATGTGTATGTGGGGGCAATAGAAATAGAGAAAGAAAGAAAACTAAAAGAAATAACAATAGATATACTGAATAAAAGAGAGACATAACGAAAAAAACAAACAAAAAAAACAGAGAAAGAAAGAGAGAAAAAGAAAATAAAAGAAAAAGTAACGACTCCCGGAGATCCACAGCCTCTAATCATAATCCATGAATAAAACAACCATCCTCAGGGCACAAAGACACACAGACAGACAGACACACACACACACACACACACACACACACACACACACACACACACACACACCCTAACGAGCCATTGTACATATCCAAGGTCATCATCGCCTTCCGATCACATTGGCACCGGGGAATCGGGATCTAATGGGGGGTGGGGGTAGGGGGTGGGGGGGACCTGGCGTGTCATCGCAGCCGAAGAAGCCGATTAGCCGTGAGACGCGACGCGACGTTTCCCACGGCTTTGGCGCGAGGAAACAGGCTCGAGGAAGGAAAGGAGAAGAGGGAAGAGAGGAGAAGAGAGAAGAGAGGAGAAGAGGGAAGAGAGGAGATGAGGGAAGAAAGGAAACGAGGGAAGAGGGGAGAAGAGGGAAGAGAGGAGAAGAGAGAAGAAAGGAGAAGAGAGAAGAAAGGAGAAGAGGGAAGAAAGAGAGAAAAGAGGGAGAAAAAAAGGGACAAGCCAGGAGGACTACAACGACGATAATAACCATAAAATGACAATGACAGTAGCAGAGGAACGAAAGGAGAGAAAAAAAAATGAAACAAGAGAGAGAGAGATATACAAGCCCGACGGCCAACATAGATAAGAACGCACCAAGCACAAGCACAAGCACAGGAACAGATAAACAAACAGGACAAGCATTCTCGCGGGATGAGGCGTCCGCGGCGGCCGGGGAAGCGAACCTTATCAAAATATCTGTCCAGTGAGTCAGCCAGCCTCCTTACGCCGTCGCCCTTGGGACATACAAGTGCTTCCGCTTTGGGGAGATCCCGGGCGATTTAGGGAGCTTATCAGAAGATTTAGAAGTAAAAAATATACGACCGTGATAAAAAAAAGAAGATAGATAATGATAGCGAAATAATGCTGAGAGTGATGCTTCTGAAGCTGAGCGAGAGGGACCCCATCACGCCCCATCCCATCCCATCCCACCTATCCCCCAGCCCCCAAATCTCAAGCACCAGAACACAAGCGCACGAGCGACCCAGTGACTGGCCAGCCTGGGGGTACATTTAACTCCCCCTCCCCCTCCCACTCCCCTACCCCTACCCTCCAGGCTGCACGTGATGAGAAGAAGAAAAGGAAAATACGAATAAAAAGAAAAGAAGAAGAAGAAGAAAATGCCTCTGATTCACCCAGGAGGGAAGCGGACCTGACACAATCAAGCAGGCAGGTAGACAGGCAAGCAAGCAAGCAAGCAAGCAAGCAGTCGACTATTAAACGTCTGACGCTTGTTATACCTGTCCGCTCTGCTCGGCCCCACGCCTGGTACACCTACACAAGCACAGGCCGCTATACATACACGTCCCCAATCGAGTCAGTCAGTGTTAGGTCTAAAACTAGCAGGTGTAGCAGATATAAAAAGGATATTACACTTTCAAAGGCGTGGGAAAATCTGTCTGGGCGTGGGAAAACGGAACAGGTCCCACGTGGGAAAAAACGTGCAAGCGTGGGAGGTCATGACAAACAGAAGACAAGAGAGAGAGAGAGAGAGAGAGAGAGAGAGAGAGAGAGAGAGAGAGAGAGAGAGAGAGAGAGAGAGAGAGAGAGAGAGAGAGAGAGAGGAGACAAATAAAGAACGAGAGAAAGAAAGATAAAGAGACATACATACATAGATAGATAGATAGATAGATATAAAGAGAGATCGAAAAAAGAAAAAAACAAACAAACAAAAAAAGTACTGACCTGTCTTCCCCCGTATCCAACGCCTCCATCTCCGCTGTGACCTCGGCCATCTCATCTTTGAGAGTCTGGAATGAAAAGAAAAAAGAAAATCATTAGCTTCCATAGAACCAAAAACGGAAAAGGAAACATAAATAAAATAAATACGCCACAAACGGCCTCGAGAATCCCATTCCCAAAGCGACCTCCTCGTGTGCTTGTGCTTGTGAGCCCTCTGGCCCGTTATAGCTCGGGAGCGAGAGAACAATAGAGCGAGAGAAAGAGAAAGAGAAAGATTGAGAGAAAGAGAGAGAGAGAAAGAGAGAAAGAGAAAGAGAGAGAGAAAGAGAGATTGAGAGAAAGAGAGAGAGAGAGAGAGAGACCCGACCTCCCTGCCTGCATGCCTGCTAGCGGCTCGACCCACTCTCGCCGCCCAATCATCACATCATCACCATCATCATCACAGTCATCACCTGCAACCACACGAGCTATTCCTCCCCGCCAAACACGGCCATTAACCCCCCACCCCCACCCCCCCACACCCCCCAAGGCGATGATCACACGAATCACCAATCACGCTGCTATTATCGCCCCCCCCCTCCCCTCCGACCCCCCCGGAAGTGCCACATTCCCGACACCTGCCCCAGCAGCGCCTTCGGCAGTCTCACCTGGGAAGCTGTCGGGTATATATATATCTATATATATTTTTTCTTTCTTTCGTAGTAACACTTATTTTGTCGTTATCTCTTTATTTCTTTTCTTTTTTTTCGTGTGGCTTTTCTAGAAAACGTAAATTGAGGAGGAGGAGGAGGAGGAGGAATAGGAGGATGATAATGAGGAAAAAAGGAGGAAGAGGAACAGGAAGAAAAAGAAAAGGAAGATATGGAGGAGAAAGAGGAGAAGGAAAACGAAGAAGAAGAAAAAAAGACGAATAAGAAGAGAAGATGGAGAAGAACAAAAAAGAAAAATAAGCAAGCAAGCACGCTCAAAAGTGTGACCTCACGTTACGTGACGGAATCATCGCCCTTCCAAAAACACGCCCGTCAGGCCACGCGAGCGCTGAATGCAGAGGCTCAACCAATGCACTTTCCTTCTGCACTTTCCTCCTCTTTCTCTTGCCTCTTCTCTTCTTTATCTCCTCGTTCGCGTCATCACAAGCTTCATCACCCGCTCACCACATCAGCCTTCAACTCGGGAACATCAATATCACCTCGCCATCACATCCGGGAACATCGTAGTCCCTTCATCACATTCGGGAACATCACCTTCATCACCACACTACACTCGGGGACACCAATCACCATCCGGGGAAAACGTCCCCACATCCCTGCACCACAAACACCATCCCCTCGCCAGCACTCGCCAGCCCTCGCCACCACCACCACACCATCCCTAGCACCTCGCACCACACCTCGCACCGCCTAGTCACCACACTCACCACACTCACCACATAAAACACCGAACGACTCTTCATCACGGGTGAACTCCCCCACATCACCAGCGCGCGTTCACTAAAATGGCACCGCATCGCGTACTATGCTTGGGTCTCGCTCTCTCCTTATCGGTTTTTATCTTCCGCGATAAGATCAGGAGATACACCTTCACACTCACCTTCGATATGACCAAATACCTGGTGGTGGTGGTGGTGGTGGTGGGGGTGGGGGGGGCAAGAGTGTACCTTCACCCCCCACCCCTCACCCCCTCTCTTCGACACACACCCGACACCTATTCCACATGTCTATCCCTCACCCCCATCCAAAAAAGTCCACTTCAAACATCCTTCCATCCTTCCATCCTTCCACCTTTCCACCATTCCGTCCTTCATTCCCTTAAAAAAAAAACAATCACACAAATAAACGAATTCAACCCTTTCTTATCGCCCATTATGGCTCATTTCCACTTCCTTATCGCCGTGTCCAATTCCGATTTCCTTATCATCGAGTACGGATTTCCCCTTTCCCTCATTTCTGACCCCACCCACCCTATCCGCCCACCCACCCACCCTATCCGCCCACCCACCCACCCACCTACCCACCCACCTACCCTATCCATCCACCCACCCACCTACCCTATCCACCCACCCTCTCTCCCTCCTACCCTATCCACCCACCCTCTCTCCCTCCTACCCTATCCACCCACCCTCTCTCCCTCCTACCCTATCCACCCACCCACCCACCCACCCACCTACCCTATCCACCCACCCTCTCTCCCTCCCCCTCCCTCCTACCCGCTGTCCGATTGCGAAATGACGAAGCTCGGGGCGGGAGGAGGAGGAGGAGGAGGAGGAGGAGGAGGAAGAAGAGGTGGCGGTAGCGTCTTCAAGAAGGAACCAAGGACACAGGACACTACGTGATATCGAAGCCTTATTTTGTTTGATTGTTTATTTCTTTCTTTCGTGTATGTGCGTATGCGTGTCTTAGGGACGGAAGGAGGGAATGACAGAGTGAGATAAAGAGAGAGAGAGAAAGAGATAGAAACAGAGAGACGAAGAACTTGGCAAAGTAAAGGTCTAGGAAAAGCCCCCCCCCCCAACACTAAGCATAACAATCCTGACGCAACTCTCAGAGAGAGAGAGAGAGAGAGAGAGAGAGAGAGAGAGAGAGAGAGAGAGAGAGAGAGAGAGAGAGAGAGAGAGAGAGAGAGAGAGAGAGAGAGAGAGAGAGAGAGAGAGAGAGAGAGAGAGCAATGTTGCCAGACCCAAACCCATTCGTGCACGACGTGGCACCTTCGGAAAAAGAAGATAAACAAACAAAAGCAAAGGAAAAAAAAGATGCTGAAAAAGAGGAAGAAGAAGAAGAAGTAGAAGAAAAAGAAGCAGCTGCAGTCGAAGTAGATAACCTTTTTAAGTAAAAGGTCCCATTTGACTAGGCCTACCTATGAATGAGTACCACAACCCTCACTCCCCCCCTCCCCCCTCCTCCGTTCCTTATCTTATCAGCCGCTGACGCCATGTCCGTATGACGTCGACACCCAGCTCTCCTGACGCGCCGGATGTTTGGCTGACCACCGGAAGTTGGCACAGAGCCCGGGAATACGCGGGGCACTCGCTGCTACTGCCTCCGACGGTGCCATGAGCCCTAGCGCGGTGCCAACCCATCACGACAGAAACAAAGGCAAATGGGGGGGGCGAGGGAGGGAGGGAGGGAGAGGAGGAGAGGGGGAGAGTTAGATGGACGGCGAGGGAAAACGAGGGAGAGGAAAAGAGAGAGGGAGGGAGGGAGAGATGGAGAAAGGAGGAAATGGATAAGACAAAGAAGGCAAGAGAAGAATGAGAAGAAAGAGTATAGAGAAGAGGAAAAAAAGAGAGAAAAAAAGACGAAAAGAAAGAGAATGAGAAGGAGAAATGAAAACGAGGCAGAGAGAATCTCGAGCTCAAGTGCCGAGTGGAGATTCCGAGATCGCTCACGTAAACAATAATGACGTCAACACAATAGGAAGTTTACCAGGTGTTGCAGTGGTGAAGGTAGGGTATAGGGGGGGGGGGGGTATGAGGGAGAGTGTGAAGAGGGGGAGGGAAGGGGGGGGGGGGAAGTCAAGGTGTATGTGTTCCTGGTACACGTATACACAGGCCAGCCTAAACAGATAGTTATAAACATCCCTTTTTCGTCATGTTTGTATACTCAACACACGCGTGCTCAAACTCAAACACATACACACACACACACACACACACACACACACACACACACACGAAGGATTAGGAAGGGAGAGTCAGGGGGTGAGGGGAGAGGAAGAGGGAGAAAGCGAGGGGGAAGTGAAAAGGAAGGGGAGGAGGAGGAGGGAGAGGAGGGAAGTGAAAAAGGAAGGGGAGGAGGAGGGAGAGGAGGGAAGTGAAAAGGGAAGGGGAGGAGGAGGAGGGAGAGGAGGAAAGTAAAAAAGGAAGGGGAACGTTCGAAAAAAGTCCCAATGCTGTCCCTCAGAATCGTCTAATTTGATAAATAGGGGCTGGGAAGGAAGGGAAAGAAAGGGAGGGGAAGGGAAAGGAAGGGAAGGGAAAAAGATTAAAGGCAAGGGAAGGAGAGGAGAAGAGTGGGGAAGGCAAGAAAAGGAAAGTAAAGGAAAGGGAAGGGCAAAGTGGAAGAGAGAGAGAGAGAGAGAGAGAGAGAGAGAGAGAGAGAGAGAGAGAGAGAGAGAGAGAGAGAGAGAGAGAGAGAGAGAGAGAGAGAGAGAGAAAAAGAGAGAGAGAGAGAGAGAAAGAGAGAGATGAAAAATACCAATAGACGATAAACAAAAACCAAAAATCTCGCTCATCGCCGAAGTGCGCCGCCGGTTTTATGGCCGCCGTGTCGGTCTTGGAACTCGTAACGTCCCGAGGCCATAATGGCTTATCATTTTCTCTCTTTCCCTCATTGTGACATTTGAATGAGGGTAGGGAGAGGGGGTGGGGGGAAGGAGGGAGGAAGAGGGAAGGGGAGGAGGGGGAGGAGGGGTAGTCATGTGCCTTGTGTCCCGTCCGTGTTGCAATACGTTGACCGTTGCAGGAAGGTCATTTGCGAGATGAAAATGTCAATCCAACTGGTGGGAAGGAAACCAGGAAGAAAGAGGAGGGGGAAAAGGGAGAAGGAAGAGGAAGAAACAGAAGAAAAACCAAGAATCATTGAAGGGAGACAATTTCATCAAGCAGTAATGATATATAATAGCATAATAGACATCTATCTATCTATCTACCTATCTATCTATTTATTTATCTATCCATCTATCTCATATCTAAGCGATTTCGAAATCTAAACCCATATCGAATATAGTTCACAAGAGTCCGAGCGATCCTAGGCGGCAGGGCGGGCAGGCAGGCAGGCAGGCAGGCAGGCACTTAAAGGTCGGGCGCGGCAGGAACCGTCATGCACGCGGCTCCAACGTGACTCGAAAGTTACGAAAAGCAAAATAGCGGCGGCTCCGCTGTGTGACTTGCGGTCGCGGGGTGTTGCGGGCCAGCGGGGGCATGGGGGTGGAGGGGGAGGGGGAGGGGGGGAGATAGGTAGGTAGCGAGGGAGGGAGGGAGGGAGGGAGGGGAGAGAGGAGGGGGACGAGGATACTCCTGAGGGCAGAGGGCGGAGGGGGGGTGGAGGGGGGGCAGAGGAGGGGGATGGGGGAACGCAAAAGCACGGGCGGGGTGTAATAGGCGTCATGGAGGAATGTGAAAGAGGGGAGGGCGTCGGATGCCTATGGGATGGGGGTAGGTAGGTGGTTGGGGGAAGGGGGGAGTAGGGGGGGGCAGCCTTCCCTCTTCTACTTTTGACATTCCGACGACGCACCTCGCCCGCCGCCTCTGTCATCTGGGAAAGGGGGGGGGGGGGGGGGGGATGAAACGAAGGAAAGAGAAAAAAAGGGGGGAATAAAAAAAAAAAAAAAGGAAAAGGAAAAATCCCATGCTTGAAAGACCCTTAAATCCCCCCTGGCATTCAAACGTTCGCATACAGACGGGAAGGAAGAATAACACCACAACAGAATCCCGATCCACTTAAGTGCGCTTGTACCTCCGCCCCCTCCCCTCTCCCCTCCCCTCTCCGCTCCTGCCCCCTTCCCCTTCCCCTTCTCCCGCCCCCTATGCCCCTAGCCCCCACCCGTCTCCTCTCGGCCCCTGTCTCTTCACTCCCAACCACCTGTCTTGTCTCTCTACTTGTCCCGAAGGCAGCCCGAAGGACCTGCCGAAATCCCTCACGCCCCCGGTCTGCGCCTCGGGATCGCCGCTTCTTCCTCTTCTTCCTCCTCCTCCTCCTCCTCCTCCTCCTCCTCCTCCTCCTCCTCCTCCTCCTCCTCCTCCTCCTCCTCCTCCTCCTCCTCCTTCTCCTCGGGCGAATATTCCCTTACGTAAACACAAACAAATGCTTGAGCGCGGATGAGATTCCCTCTTAGCTTCGCCGAACCCTCAGATAAGTTATGAAAGAATGGATGCAGGAGGGAGTGAAGGAGGGAGGAGAGACGGAGAGAAGCAGCGGAGAGGGAGGGAGGGAGTGAGAGGCAGAGGAGAGAGAGAGAGAGAGAGAGAGAGAGAGAGAGAGAGAGAGAGAGAGAGAGAGAGAGAGAGAGAGCGCAGAGAGAGGAGAGAGAGAGAGAGGAAAGAGAGAGAATGAGAGAAAAAAAAGAAAAGAAAGAGAGACCGCGGGAAGACCACAGTGAAGACAGTGGCGAGCCATAGAGTATACCCCACCAACAAGGACAACCGGAACAGCCACTAAAATTCCCCACCAGTACCAGTACACCCCTCCCTTACCCCCCACCCACCCCCTCCCCCGCCCCCCTACCCTCCGCACTCCACAGCCCCTTCGCACAGCGAGAGGGTCCCAGTAACATGATCCCAAGCTCGCCTTACACCGGTTTAAAGTCACTTACTCGCCCAGTAACACCAGTACCGCCCTCCTCTGCCTCTCCCCCTCCCCCCTCCCCTGCCCTTCCAATCAGCCTGCCTCCTTCGTGTCATGTCGTCCTCGCTGCCACGGAAGGGATGATCGGCCGCCACGGAGGCGACCTGTGGCGTCACGGCGTCGCGGCGCTGACAACGGCCGCCCGACCCCCGACAACGCCACAGCAGACAGACAGACAGACAAACAGACAGGTAGGCAGATTGAGACAGACAGACAGACAGACAGCAGCTGGTGTGCCGCAGAAAGCAGACGTGTCTGAATCCGACTAATCGCGAAGAAGACGACGACGATAAGGAGGAAGAGAGATGGATACGAATATCGATGTTTGTCGGGCGGAGTTAATGAGTGGGCGGAGGGAGGGGCTGTCACCAGGTATGACAAACAGCCTGTGTGTCAAGGGCGACTCGGGACCCTTCACTGCCTCGCCACGCCCATGTCAGGGGCAGGAAATCAATTCTGCTGGGTCATTCGCCAATCCACTGGATTCGCCTAATCTGAGAGTTGTGGCGGGAGGGAGGGGGGGGGGGCGGAGGGGAAGACGTGGTTCGTGGTTCGTGCACAATACAGAGATCTACAAGAGAGGGGGAGAAAGGGCAGATATGAGAAGGGAGTGAGGGAGGGAGGGAAGGAGGGAGGGAAGGAGTCGGGGCGAAGGAAAGAGAAAATGAGAAAGAGTGAGAGACAGTGCCCACGAACACGTGCCAGAGAGCTCGCAGCATCGGCACTGGATCGCCCGCATCCGGTCTTGAGCAGGGACCCGGGAGGGCCAAGTAGGCACATTTAAGAAGGCCAGAAGAGGCACCTACTCCTCCACTCTCACCCCCCCCCCCCTGCTCCCCCGCCTTCTGGAGATGGAACAACTCGACGCTCTGTCTGTCAGTCTGTGTGTCTGTCTGTCTCTTACTCCGCCGCTCCCGCCGCTGCGAGTCGTCTAATCTTATTAATTAGTTCGTCAAATGTTCCGCGTTCACTCGTCTCGGCGCCCTCAAGAGCCCGGGATTACGGCGAGGTAATTACCGTCTGTAATCGTCTGCTAAATGACGAGCAGCTTAATGAAACCCTTCGAGTTGTGAAACACACGAGTCGCAGGCTGCCTCCTCTCCCTCCTTCCTCGGATACCCCCCCCCCCTCCACACACACTAAACGGTGAGAGAGTGGGGTGGGGTAAGCAAACATATTTTCGAGTGAACCTGTAGACGCCAGGTCAGGAGAACTGCTGACGAAAGGTTGAGGTCAGCACTTGCTTCACTCTTTTTTCTCCTTATCAAGAAAATTCCTCGGTCACATGGCACTACTCATGCAGGTGATAGAGGCGCACGCATGATCTGAAAGCATAGCATACAGTTATACACAGACAGACAGACAGACACAGACGCACACTCATACGCACACAAACACGCACGCACGCCCAGAGAGCGCAGGAGGCAGTACCTTGAGGCTGGCGGAGCTGGAGGTGCTGAGTCCCCCATCCTGGATCTTGAAGGGCGCGTCGTGCTGGCCGTAGTCGAGGTGAGGGTGGCCGGGCTGGTGGGCATGGTCGTCGGGCAGGTGCTCGTGGATGCCCAGTTCGAGGCGGCTCTCGTGGTGCCACGAGTGGGACAGCGGCCGCGTGGTGGTGCCCTCTACGCACAGCCACGCCCGCGCCCACCCGCAGTCGCACCCTTGGAGCTGCCCCTCTTCTCCGCCCTCCTCCGCCCACCAGCTACATGTCACGCACTGCACCGCCCTCCACGCCCACACGCGGTACATACTGCTTGCGCCCCTACGCGCCACATACCCACACGTTCATCGCAGGGGGGCGCGGGGTTGGGGGAGGCGGGTAGGCTCGGGCCGGCGTCCTGCGGGGGGGCAGGGCCGCGCTAGCCGCTCCTGGAGGACATGGCGGACCCTCTGCAACGTGGCTTACGCACACGCAATTGCCACACGCACCACGAGCAACAGCGTGCTTCCAGCGAGCGGAGTCTGGCGGCCTCAGTCACGGCCGTTTCAGCTAAGTGTCCTTCAGTCGCCACGCTCTCCCACGCTCCTATTTGGGGCTGCGATCACGCCCGCGCTCTGGATATGGCCAAACACAACCGTAAGCGTCGAGAGGAAAAAAAGGACACGAATGCTTAGTCCGACCCCATAAAAACACTCATTCTGAGTCATCACCAGTACACGCTTACCGCCTCCCTTCAAAAAATAGTAATTATAAAAACAGACTAAGAGAGCGAGAGAGAGATAGATAGATAGATAGATAGAGAGAGAGAGAGAGAGAGAGAGTGAGGGAGAGAGAAAGTGAGAGAGAGAGAGAGACTGATTCACGCCCTTGTCACACGCAGCCCCCAAACCCGCTACTTCTCCGTCCATTCGCCAGCGATATGCCCTTCCAACCAGACCGCCCCAGACAGACAGACCCCACATGGCAAGCCACATACCTGTCAACACCCCTACCTGAGCCCCAACCCTTATGATTCACCCTCATCTTTGCAATGTCACACCCTCAACCCTATGCCCCTCCCCTCTTGCCCTCCCCCTCTAGTGATGTCACTAACCACGAGAGGATATGACATGACTTTGTTCGGGAGCGATGAATGTGACAGAGTGAGAGTACAGTGTGAGAGGGAGGGAGAGGGAGGGAGAGGGAGGGAGGGAGAGGGAGGGAGAGGGAGGGAGAGGGAGGGAAAGGGAGGGAGGGAGGGAGGGAGGGAGGGAGGGAGGGAGGGAGGGAGGGAGGGAGAGGAGAGAGAGAGAGAGAGAGGAGAGAGAGAAAGGAGAGAAGAGAG
>NW_028234428.1:9453743-9506243 GCF_977035675.1 Penaeus japonicus
CTCTCTCTCTCTGTCTCTCTCTCTCTCTCTCTCTGTCTCTCTCTCTCTCTCTTTCTGTCTTGTTTTCCTTTTGTTTAACTTTCAGACTATGATTGAGGCGATTGCGAGGACGTAAATGATGATTAGGAGGAGGAGGAGGAGGTAGAGAAGAGCTGACACTTTCAGGGTAAACTCAAGGCACTCATCACAAAATCTCGTCACTCCTTTTTCCCCCACTCTCTCTGTCTAGAGTTCGTTTTCCTAAAGTCTTCTCTGGTTCTCCTCGATCCCCGCACTCGCGCGAAGGGCCGGGGGCGCGTGCACTAGTCCTTGCACCAAAATATGGGGCTATCAACACACGGACAACACCGCTACGTGGAAGCCTTTAAAAAGACTAAACAAAACGAAAAGAAAAAAACAAAAACTTTTCAACTCTCTTATCGACCACTCTCGCACGCGTTTATCTCACCGCGTGGGAACAACAACACTTATTATATCTTGCTCTTCTGGCATAAACACACACGTACACGTCCACGTACACGTACACGCCCTCTCCCTCACGAACGGAGGAGCTGCATCTTACAGTCTCGTTCCAAACAATGCTCGCGCGAGAGCCTTCGTCTGTCAGTCCACCTCCTCTCATGGATCAGCTGATACTGAGGCTCCCGGGTACTTACACACCCTTACACATATGTACACACGCACACACTAACACTTTGTACACCGCGAAAGGATGTCTGACGTTCACGCTACTTCCGGTCTGAGAAACATGTCTGTTATTCACGCTCTATAAATAACAATCATAACTAAGAATTCATTTTTACACTCGAATCGCAACTTTGGGCGATCAGTCCGAAAATATGAAAGCTGGCAACCCGCACCGCTCTACCACATCAGTCATGACGTCACGCAGGTAACAACCAATAGCCGCACCCATCTCTCATGAGGCCGTCCCCGATCCACCAATCACGTGGTAAGAACCTTCCCACGTCATAACACGTCCATCCAATCAGACGGCGGGAATGTCTCCAAGCAAAAACGATCTGCTTCAGCATAGCAAAAGGAAAAAAATGCAACACTTGATACCGGTGGGGCTGTAATGCCGATGTCGACTCGAGGGAGTTGCAAAAAAACAACCTACGTCAGATCGTTCTGTTGAAACTCCCGTCTGCAACATCTCGACGCACGCCCATAGCGCGCCAAGTCTTTAACAAAGATAAAGCTCGCAAGCATTAGCGGAATGCTGGTGACAATGACGCTAATCATACTAATCACCGGAGATCGTCACAACACTAACACTACCTTCACAAACAACACGATCAACGACAGGGTCCACAACCGCTGACTGCCTCCCTCCACTCTACCTCCGTCGTGACGAGCGAGATCGATTGGCCAAGGGTATCGGCAAGAGCGACCTCGGATCCAAACACATAAAGCACAAGAGGCTATTGCAATAACCTTGAAAACCACTTGTTCTGACGTAGGTGCGTAAGTCCACACGTATAAACCTAGCGGCGCGCGCACATCCACAAATCGGAAGTACGTATTCGCATACACAAAACACACGTAATTATCTATACTGACACAAGTGATTTTGAAATGGAAATGGAAAAAGAAAAAAAGGAAAAGAAAGAAAGAAAAAAAAACCCGTTTCGTGTTGTAGCGGCAGGTGGCACCCGTAGTGACAGCTGGTTTTCATGGCTCTCCATAGCTGGTACAGGTGCCAGGAATCCTCCCCTCACCCTCGCCCAAGGTATGCTGCTTCCGGAGCCACAGACGAAGGGCATGGGGTAACTCCGCTCAGCTGTCCCTTCTACTGGTCTTATCCATTTGTATCAATTCCTTATCATTAACCCATCGTTCTCTTTATCCTAATCTTACCTTACTTCGCCACGGACACCTACGAACATCTTAGCCATACGTTACCATATAACGTGGGGACCAAAACACGGTACACGTACCTGCAAAAGAAAAAAAAAGAGAAAGTTAATAACGACGTCAATGCATTTCACAAAACAAACAACACGTCAGAAATACAACATTAATTTCTTTCCCAATTATCATTATCATATATATTTTTTTTTTATCAAAGCCGCCAGATGTGTCATTATCCCCGTCATTACAAGATCAATTATGTCTTTCATATCTCTTTGGAAGTTAAGAGACCGTATTTCTGTATCTTCAGGTGCTTTCTCTCTGTCTCTGTCTCTGTCTCTGTCTCTGTCTCTGTCTCTCTCTCTCTCTTCTGATGGGGATAAGAGAGGACAAGTAGAGAGCGATAGAAATAGAGAGGAGAGAGAGGAGAGGGAGGAGAAGAATAAAAGAAAGGGAAAGGAGAGGTAGAAAAGGGGAGGAAAAGGAGAAGGGAGATAAAAAAATAGGAGAGGGAGAGAGAGGGAGAGAGAGGGAGAGAAAGAGAGAGAGAGAGAGAGAGAGAGAGAGAGAGAGAGAGAGAGTGGAGAAGAGCGAAAAAGAGCCGAGAAAGATCAAGATGGATTAGACTGCGAGAAAAAGTCCCTCGAAAGAAACAAAACACTAGGCGGCAGATCGGAAGCTATCGCGACACGGGGAGGAGAGAGAGAGAGAGAGAGAGAGAGAGAGAGAGAGAGAGAGAGAGAGAGAGAGAGAGAGAGAGAGAGAGAGAGAGAGAGAGAGAGAGAGAGAGAGAGAGAGAGAGAGAGAGAGAGAGAGAGAGAGAGAGAGAGAGAGAGAGAAAGAGAGAGGGGCAGAGAGGCGGCGGGTGAAAGCGACGGGGGAAAGGGAAAGGGAAAGGGAAAGGGGAAGAAGAAACAAAAGCCTTGCGATGATAGTGCGATAGTGACGGCGATAGTGACGGTGGAATAACTCTTCGCTTCGCCGGGGAACGTGAGCCGACGACAGAGCGCCGTTGGGGCTACCGTCACGCCCACGAGGGCTGACGCTGAAGCCCACGGCCGCCCACACCCCTCTCATACACATACAAACACACACACACACACACACACACACACACACACACACACACACACACACACACACACACACATACATACACACATTCACAATCCCCCCCACCCCCGTCTCATCTCCAAAAGATGGCCAGACTTCATCTCGCTTCCTTTGCCGCCGCGAAAATACACAAGTGAAAAATCCTTAGTATTTTTTCCCTGAACAGATAGAAACTCGATACACTAATTAAAGATGCATACTAATAAGGCATCCACTTGAGGGGAGAGGGGGGGAGGGGGGTAAGGGGGCAGGGAGAGGAGGAGAGCGGGCATGGGAAAGGGGGTTGGGAGGGGGGTATGGGATAGGAGGCATGTAGAGGAGAGGAGAGGAGAGGAGAGGAGAGGAGAGGGGGGGTGGGGAGAGAATGGGCATGAAAGAAGGGACAGAGAGAGAGAGAGGGGGGGAGGGGGAGGGACATAGGTGTCCGAAAAAAGCATATGCAGAAACGTGGCACCCGGCCTGAACGAGTGCCAAAGCTCTTAAACATCGGCACCGTCGCTCTCTGCCCACACCATCACGTGACTGCTTCGCCGTAAACAAGGGACAATTCCGAGCGCCCTCTCCGGCACTCGCACTCGCACTCGCACTCTTCCTTCCTCGCACTCTCTCTTCCACACGAATTATTCCTCGTCCAATTTGCTTGGAATCAGACAATGACATAATTACTCCCCGGGACTGAGTCACAACCCCGCACGACAACGCCCGTGGAGGGAGTCCTGCTCTGCCGATGGGCGTCTCCCTGACCAGTCGGGCGGCGGGACGACTCGCTCGGAGGGGAGTCACAAGGAGTGCAAAATTTATGACGAAAAGTGACAAAAAAAAGAAAAGAAAAAGAAATAATAATGACGCCGTAACAGGAAGGTTCTCGTAACAGAATGGAAGTTTCCACGCTATTGTTCTGACAATTAACACGTTCGTCTAATCGCCGCTTCCTCGGCCTCCTCCCCGCGCGCCGTTTCGTCACCGTCCCCGTCTTGAGTCTATGCTGGTCTCTCCATAGCTTTTGTCTCTGTCTGTGTCTGTGTCTGAGTCGCCCTCATCACACCCTTTCTCGCTGTGTCTCTCTCTGTCTATGTGTCTGTCTCAGTCTCTCCATCTCTCTCTCTCTCTCTCCCACGTCCTTCTTGCACCGGTCTGGGAGGGAAGGAGAAGGGGAAGGGGACTGACTGTCCATTTGGGAGTGGGGAGGTGAAAGGGGAGAGAGAGAGGGAGAGGGAGACGGAGAGGGGGTTAGGGACGGACAGGGCAGTACCCACCCCACCTGCCCCTTCTGCCCAAAGGATCCGTCTTACATAAAAGGTTTGCGGACACATGCCTGGACAACATCGCCATACTGACCACAGGAAGGAAGGAAGGAAGGAAGGAAGGAAGGAAGGAAAGGCCATCTTGCGCAAGAAATGGCCGCGACGACACAAAGAGGCAACCGTTTATATTCATTTTGATGTAACGACGCATTATGCAAAATGCGAAACCCCCATGATTCATGTGCAACCACCTCCCCCCCCCCCCTTACAGCCATTCTCCGGCTGGTGTTATTAAGACGTCACGCTGGGTAACTGCTGTGTTGTTTTTTTTCAGAGTGTGTTACAGTCCGGTGTGTGTTATGAGCCCCGTCGCCGTTACATCTGTATACTACCGTCACGTGTTACGCTGTTTAGAACACCTGCTAGAGCACACCATGGCCATTGGCTGGCCAGCTGCCTGCCTCCCGCACCAGCTGGCTCTTAGCACTAATGACAGTACAGTGCCTCACGCCCACTACTCGAGGCATTAATTCAGCAGGTGTTAGTTGCTCACACAGACCGATATAGACGTGATACGACACGATACGATATTAAAAAACGAGGCGAACAAACAAACAAAGAGAAGAGAGAGAGAGAGAGAGAGAGAGAGAGAGAGAGAGAGAGAGAGAGAGAGAGAGAGAGAGAGAGAGAGAGAGAGAGAGAGAGAGAGAGAGAGAGAGAGAGAGAGAGAGAGAGAGAGAGAGAGAGAAAGGGAGAGAGAGAGAAAGAGAGAGAGAAATAAAAAAAAGCACACCCGAGCAATCATCCCATCAGCCCGCAGACTCGGAGACTTCCTCAGATGGTTAAAAAAAAAAAAGAAAAAAAAAGAAAAAGGAAAAGAAAGAGGGAGGCCATCTTAATGGCTCCTTGACTGACGGCCAGAGGACACGCAGGGCCTTCATCTCGCCCTGAAGACACTCTTGCCCACCCTATTTTCCTCACTTGGAGCACAAACTCCCCGGGGGGTGGACGCATACATCGAGACAGGGGTTGGGGTGGGGTGCTGGGTGAGGTATGGTTGGGGTATGGTTGGGGTATGGTTGGGTTATGGGTAGGGCATAGGTTGGGTATGGTTGGGGTATGGGTAGGGTATAGGTGGGGTATAGGTATGGTAAGGGTGAAGTATAGGCGAGGTATGAGTAGGTATGGGTACGGGGGGAAGAGGAGGTGATCAGAGGAGGAGGAACCTTCGTTTCGCAGGCGCAAGCAAGCAAGCAAACACGAAACCCACCCCCGATAATCGAATTCCAGGTGGTGTAAAACACTGGCATTAATTCCCCCGCGGGCGGAGTGCACTCCGCCCGCCGCCCCACTCGGCATTGTGTGCAAATGAAACTCTCCATGCATATGTGGATCCAAGGCAGAAAGGCAAAGAGAGAGGGAGAAAGAGAAAAAGAAAGAAAGAAAGAAAGAAAGAGGGGAAGAGAAGAGAGAAAGAACAATCATGCGAGAACCTGTGGAAGGAGAGGAATACAAGCTAAAAAAGAGAAAGCAACAATGGCTACAACGGATGGAAATAGAGAGATAGAGAGATAGAGAGAAAGAGAGAAAGAGAGAAAGCGAGAGAGAGCAGAGGGAGGGGGGATAACTGTATCCACTCCGATTCGACGCTATTTGAAGGCTTCCAATATCACAAAAAGAGACTGAGGAAAAGAAAGAAATGAAGAGAGAAAGAAAGAAGGAAGACAGGAAGAAAGTAAGAAAGAAAGAAAGAATAGAGAAAAGAATGAATGTGCATGAAAGAAAGAGATAAAGAAATAAAGAAAGAAGAAAGAAACAAATAAGAACGGGGTGCCAGCGTGCAGGAACAATTAACAAGAAATAATTGAAGAAAAAAAATTGCGACAGTGCGAATTCCAAGTGGGTGAAAGTAAGTGTGGTATTCGCCCATACACGCCCGCGCGCCCAAGCACCCGCAAAGGAGTCAGAGGGTCACGATCGGCAGCGAATGCGTACTGGCAGGTCGTGACGGAGAAAAAACAAACAAACAAACACACCTACACACATATTCAGAGAGAGGGAGGGTGACAGAGAGAGAGAGAGAGAGAGAGAGAGAGAGAGAGAGAGAGAGAGAGAGAGAGAGAGAGAGAGAGAGAATGAGTTGCAGCCACGAGAAAGAAAAAACAACAAAATCGCAATAAAAATGAAGTAAAAACAAAACCAAAACCAAACAATGTAAGTCAAATGGAAGAGGGCGTGACTTGGAAAAAATAACCAAAACAAAATGAGCAACAAATATCAAGGCGTAAAGATAACAAACTCAACGTCAACAACTCTCGCAAGACAGTATCAAGTCATGATTACTCTAACAATATCAAGGGAGGCGAAGGGAAGAAGATGAGGGGAGGGGAGGGATGGGGAGGAGAGGGGAGGGGTAGGGGAAAGGGGGGAAAGCGAAGAAGGCGAAAGGTAAGGAAAGGAATGGAAAAGAAGGGATGGAAAGAGAAGTGACGGGGTGGAAAGAGAAGTGAGGGGAGGGGAGGGGAGGGGAGGGGAGGGGAGGGGAGGGGAAGGGAGGGGAGGGGAGGGGAGGGGAGGGGAGAGGACAGGAAAGGAAGGGAGGGGAGGGAAAAGGAAGTGAGGAGAAGGGAAAGGAAGGAAGGGAGGGAGGGCAGAGGACAAGCGGGCTGCATAGAGTTGTTCCTCGCCACAAGATAATGGCACGAAGGTGACACATGATCTATATCCAGTTTGCAAGGACGAGTGGGTGGGCGTCGAGTGCCACACTGTTGCCAAGGACCACCACCACCTCCACCACCTCCTCCACCACCACCACCTCCTCCCCATTCTTTCCTTCATCACTCTTTGTACTTCTTATTTCTTCCATTCGATTCATATGACTTGCCGAAGAGGGAGGCGGGGGATATGTATGTATATGTGTATATGTGTGTATGTGTTTATATGTGTGTATATGTGTGTGTGTGTGTGTTTATATGTGTGTATATGTGTGTGTGTGTGTGTGTGTGTGTGTGTGTGTGTGTGTGTGTGTGTGTGTGTGTGTGTGTGTGTGTGTGTGTGTGTGTGTGTGTGTGTGTGTGTGTGTGTGTGTGTGTGTGTGTGTGTGTGTGTGTGTGTGTGTGTGTGTGTATGTGTGTGTGTGTATGTATATATGTATATATGTATATATATATATATATATATATATATATATATATATATATATATATATATATATATAGAGAGAGAGAGAGAGAGAGAGAGAGAGAGAGAGAGAGAGAGAGAAAGTGAGAAAGAGAGAAAGAGATAGACAGAAGGAAAAAGAGCGAAATAAATAGCAGAAGAATCGCGAGACTGAAAGAGAAAGAGCGAGAGAAAGGGAGAAAAGAGAGAGTGAAATAGGGGTAATAGCACGAAATCACAAGATTGCTTCAAGTGGGGTTAAATACCTATGACTGACGAAGCGTGCTATTGCATAACCCTTCACTTCTGTCTCTTTCCTTTACCACAATTATCATAATCGCAATGGGGCATTATAATAGGTTTGTGTCTATCTGAACAAGCAGAATAACATACCTCGAAATATTCAAATACTTTAGTTACCCAGATTGATGTGAAAGAAAACGCGCCTGTCGTCCATTTTCTGTAACGCCTATCGAGGCGTAACTATAGAAAATATGATACAGACCATGATAAACTTCAATATTCTTGTGTGAATAACCGTACAAGAACACAAACTCATATCACCTGATAATGCATCTTAAATTCATGGTAATTACGAGATAGATACTTCACGAAGAAAAGGTGACAAGGCGAAGAGTATCTGTCGCAGGGTAAATTACCTTGATGACGGGCGTGTGCAGGTGTTCAAGACAAGGGCAGTCTTGATGATGCAAACCGCAGAAGGCATCGTCGTCGTCCTCGCCGGCGGCCGAGGGCGGTGGCAGTAGGCGCAGCGGGCGGAGGCGCGGGCGTGAGCGCTTCCACAGTGCCACGGCATAGCCCAGGAGTGCCTCCGTCAGCCCGCGCTGCACCGCCGCCCATGCGACGCGGTACATGCCGGTGCTGCTATAAGTTGCACGCAACATCCATGATGTTGTTCACAAAGTTCAGAAAAATATCAAGCAGCTACACTCTAGTGTTGTTCTGGTTTCTGTTCACATCTTACCGTGAATAAAGGGTCTGGCAAAAATACTTCAGTCACCCCTCTCTGCAGTATCGTTTTCCTTCATACGTTTCGAGGATGTTTACTCTTTCGAGGGTACACTCTACCAAACCAATTCACACAATGAAGTTAATGTTTTGCTGTGAATCCAAGAGAAAGCAACATTAAGAAAAGCGTTCACGACACATTTTTCCCAAACGAACAAAAGGCCAATCTCAAGAAAACACTTCAAATGAATACATTTTCACGCGATAATTTCCGAGTCGTCACTTTCGAGAGACGAAGTAGCCTCCTGTTACTTTGACGCTTTGCTCAACAGAATGGCACTGATGCTACCTTGCTCCGAGTGCAGGCCAGACTAACGCCAGCTTTATCTCAACGCGGTGTAGTAGCAGTGTTACGTGGGCTCACGCCACCGCATCAAGCACCAAGCAGGAACGTAAATACAGCGCTTGGTGCCTGTGTACGCTGACACACACTCTTTCCCCTTCCTCTTGGACCGGCACCTAATCCTCGTCACTCGCACGACCTTTCCAATCGCTGCAATTTCGAAGCCACACGCGACAAATCGTATTTTTTTTTATAGCCGTTTAAAAGCGAGAGTGTTGGTTGTTTCTCTAAATTAATCCTGCGCGGTTATTCAACGACTCGTCCCGCCGCCTGTGCGTGGGTTTATTTCTGTGTGCGAATGCGTATGTTTGAGACAGGTCTGCTTTGCCCTCCCGCCAAGGAAGATTCGAGAGTACCTGCCTGCACAGCTCGGATCATGCTTGTCAGCACGCAGGCTCTACACCTGACGCCTGCAAGCATGAATAATACGCAACCCCACTCCACCCCATCCCAAGAGTGCAACTGCTGTGTCATGACGAATCAATGTTCGGGAAAACCCGGATCGGACGACGGGCCATCCAGGCGCCAGGGGAAACACCGCCGCCTCAGTTAATAATAAAAAAAAATAAATAAATAAATAAAAAATAAATAAATAAAAATAAAATAAAAACTGAAGAAGAAAAAAAGCACCTGTAAATATAGATATATAAATATAAATAAAAAAACGACCATAATCTGCAATTTATCTTTTCCTTATACCCTCTTCTCCTATTTACTTCTTCCTCTCCTCCCCTTCCCCCCTCGCACCTCCCTCCAGCCTTTCCGACCCGCAACACGTGCTGGTTGGCGCCGCCGAGCTCACCCTGGCGCCAGCACTTTGCTAAGGTCCGTGGCGCCCGCTGCAGGTCAAAGTAGATAGAGGGGGAGCGGGAAGAGTGGGGGGACCCGAACCCCCTCCCTGTACCTCGCTCGCCAACGACAACAGCTCCGCACCCAACAACAACTAACCGCCGATACATCAGTGTCAACAAGGAGGTCGTTACAAGCAGGTTTCCCCGTCATACATAAACAAACACGCGTGTTCTTGCGAGGTAAGCCCGAGATGAACTTTTTCCCCCTCCTCGCGAGATTAGCGCTTCCCTCGACACCGCGGCGCAGGTGAGAGTGACAGCAAGACGCACGGCTACCGCGCCCAACGCCTGCTGCTGATTGGGAGATTCGCCAATCAACTCGACTCGAGCATCTTTCGCCTTTCAAACACCGGTCTTCTCGCGGCACATGGCTCTCGCGTTGCAGCCTCTCGCGTCAAACAGAGCGTATCTCGAGACACTTCTCTCCACACTTTCTTGCACAGCCTGGCGCTTCTGGCAACACCTGTTCGCTCGCGTCTCTAAGAGGAAAAGAGAATCAAGAAGCAGCAGATGGACAGAGACACAGGTAGGGAGATCAACTGAAATATCGAGATGGAAAGAATGTGTGAGAGAGAGAGAGAGAAAGAAAGAAGGGAGAAGAGGAATACAGGGAAAAAATGAAGCAAGAGACGACAAGAAGGTAGAAAGAGAGAGAGAGCGAGAGAGAGAGAGAGAGAGAGAGAGAGAGAGAGAGAGAGAGAGAGAGAGAGAGAGAGAGAGAGAGAGAGAGAGAAAAGGGGGAGGGTGGAGGTGGAAACACGCCTTCAGAAGCAACAAAGGCTTTCGGTTCAATTAGCAAAGACGTGGGAAGTAATCGGCGATATTCTGGTCGGGCGAGTAAGCGAACAACACCTCGGGCACAGGATCATCCGGGTGACTCAGAACGCCCCGGGGGAGAGCGCTCTCCTCAGGTGCCGAGAGAGAGAGAGAGAGAGAGAGAGAGAGAGAGAGAGAGAGAGAGAGAGAGAGAGAGAGAGAGAGAGAGAGAGAGAGAGAGAGAGAGAGAGAGAGAGTTACTTCTTACTTCTTGGCCCCTCCACCCCCCCTCCCCTTTCCCATCCCCCCGACACCACATAAAAGGCTCCCACTTCACCATCGTCCAGAAGATAAGCATGGACTAACAGTAAGGCTCCCTCATGCCCCGCGGGGATTCCCCCCCCCCCCTCCATCGTAATCCCCTGGCCATCGCGAGGGCGTGTTACACAGAGCGGCAAAGGCGGCAAGCACAGACAGACAGAAGGGACACAAGCAAGGGTATTGATGCACACTGAAAGGAACGCGGACCCCATGCACAGTGCATGGACGGGCGTTCTTTCAACATACGGATTTAGCTCTGTTTATGTACGTAGGTGTGTATGGGTGTGTATGCGTTTCCGTGGCTGTCTTTGTCTCTCTTTTTTTCTAAATACATGGATGGACAGATGGATAGATAGACGGATAGACCAATCGACAGATCGCTAGTTCCAAGCACACAGCCGCAGACGACCCACATCCGCACGAACCCGCAAGCGCCGACCGATTTAGAGCGTCGGCGCCTCAAGAGCCAGGTCATCATCTTCACCACTCGTCCTCCTCGATAAGCCGCCGTGTGTGGCTGATGGCTTGGCTGATGGCTTGGCTGATGGCTTGGCTGATGGCTTGGCTTCTTCCTCGACTGGCCGACGACACTACTAGCGCATCCTCTTCAGAAAACGACACTTCAGGACGACGGGGTTATTTACGGCCGTTACCTGACCCCGTCCACTAAGCTGATAGAGAGGAGCTGCCACTCCCCCCTCCTCCCCCTCCCCCTCCCCCCCTCCTCCTCCTCCTCCTCCTCCTCCTCCTCCTCCTCCTCCTCCTCCCGGCCTATATCTTAGAAGCTTTCAAACTGGCGTGAGATAAAGACGCACCATATATAAGTTAGCTGATATTCGTGTTACGTAAAAAAAATATGGAATCTGGGCCGCCGCCGCACTGCTCGCTTGTCTTCATCCGCAAGTAGGTCTGCCAGAATGACCTTTAACCCTCGGGAGATGATGATGCAGAACAACATAAAAAATAGAGTCATGACCGAGACAAAGCCAAGACAGATGTTGGATGTCTCTGGAGATTTAGAGTTTGTGCGAAATGGAACCCCCAGGGGCTATGGTGCGTGGGGGAGGGGAGGGGAGGGGAGGGGAGGGGGAAGAAGGAGGAAGAGGAGGTGAAGTGGGTCGAATACAAGACTGATTTCCTGCACCTAAAGAGCCTACAGGGGATGTTCTATGCTGGAGAAGAGAAACCCGGCGTAAACACCTTGCTTCCCCACTTCACACACACACACACACACACACATATATATATAACTACACACACAGAACCCATGCGTATTAGCCCACTCTTTACTATGCTCCCACACCTGCTTATCTTTACGAGGCGAGTCACCCGATCCCTGAATCGAGAAGCAAACGCAAACCTCAAGCACTATCGGATATCCTGCACTCCTCACATCGATCACGGACAAGCAACCATGAAGGCAAAGCGGGAGAGCTGAGGTAGGGGTGGGGGAGAGGGGGGTTTTATTGCAGAGGATTCAATGACTCTCTTCCGTTAACGTGCGCCCCGAGAAAACCCCATCTTATACCCATAAAAGAGCTTCCTTCAAATGTGATTCCCGACAACAAGTTCCCACACTTTGCCATCACAGCTGCTAGTCATCACTGTTGCACTGCAATGGCCGGTGGATGCACCCCCCTTCCTCAGCATCTCCCCCTCCTCCCTATCCCCCATTTCCCTCCGGACACGCCCCGCGGTACAAGTGACCAGACAACCTGGCGAACTTCTTAGCAGCTTCATTCAGTGGCATCCGGTCCGGCCAGTTCACCCGCCGATCAGACGATAGGGAGAAGGCTGGGGGGGGGGGGGGTAAAAGACTTGTAAGAGGGTTAAGCTGTCAGAAGGAACAGGTAAGAACTGTGATACGATGCAAGTGTTTGACGAAGGGTGGTTACAAGACGGGGACGATAGAAGGGAGAGCTCACCCGGACAGCTTCTGGTCTTGCTTTTTATGCCGCGAGTTGCAATGGACCTTAGCGAGGGGGCTTGTGATCACTGGACCGCGCGCGAAATTCCTATCTTCCCTTCTTCGAGAAACGGGTTAAGAAAAAGGGCCTCGGCACACAGACGCCCGCGCGCCCTCCCCGTTACTTCTGATCAGAACGGACAGGCGCGTCCGGTCGCCGATGCTGAACGCCTCGACCCGATACCATCCGCCAAGATCCGAGAGAACGGGTGTGTCTAAACCGCAATGACCTTCTTTCAACGTCTACTTCGACCCGTTCCCGGCCCTCTAGCATCGCCACCGCCGCCGTCGACGCCACCTCCAGAGGAATCAAGCCAGCTCCCACATCTCGCCACGTCGTGCGCGGCCCGGCCATAAAGTCTTTATGGGTTCTCCGTCGCGGGAGGCGAGCCGTCCTCACGGGGCACAGCGACCTCTCTTCTCCCGCATGAACTCGCAAGTCCCCCCCCCCCCTCCACTGCGTCGAGTCCCCCTTCCCCTCGTATATGCGCTCTGGCACCCTCGCCCCTCATGCTCATTCACTTCCAGTCCCTTGGAACGCCGCTCGCTCGCCTTGACCGCCCGCCCGCCCGCCCGACTCCTGTCACATCCGCTCCGTTGAAGTTTTCCTGCGGAGGGCCCGGAGGTTTCACAAGCATTGCGGATTCTGCAATAACCGAAGGTGTGGGGAGGGGGGGAGGGGGGATGGAGACCTTAGCAGACTTCGAATCGATTGAGAAATGAGTAAAATGTCGACAGGATACAGAGGTGAGTGTCTCATCTGACGGCGACGGTGTCCAACGCGATGGGGACACGGCGGGCCGGAAGCAGAGGAGAGACGGAGACGCGGGGGGGGGGGGGCGTAGCTAAGGACACACTGGTGAATGAATAACACCCAGGCCTCATTGCGTAGGTAGCGGATGCAGATAAGACCAAAGGTTATAAAAATAGAGATCGACATCCCCCTCCTCTCTCACTCTGCCACAAACACAATGACACGAGAACCATGCAAGGGCCAGCCTGGACGTCACGAGAATCGCCCCGAGCCCACAGGACATCCGGATGGCTCGGCGCCGGACGCCAAGACACACACACATGTTGCGTCCCTCCTCACCGCTCTCCTGACGCGAGGCAACGCCCGCCCCTTCGCCCTTCCTCCGCCCCCGCTTCTTGTTTTGATAATACGATAATACGGCGAATCCTACGACGTCGCGCGACCTACATAAACGGACGCGCCGCTACACTTCCACGTTGGCTGACGGACGCTTCCATGCGGCAGGCATTCGAACACGCCTCTTCGCGAAGCTCCGTCATGGAAGCCATCTCCTCTACGCGACTCCAGCACGGGCCGTTTCGCAGAAGCAGATAGATCGTATAGCATATGGCGTGCACGCTCCATGCACTCCCCTTTTCTCTCTATTTCTCGTTCCTCTCTCTACCTCACCTCTTCCCCCTCCCTTCCCTTCCCTTCTCTCTCTCTCTCTCTCTCTCTCTCTCTCTCTCTCTCTCTCTCTCTCTCTCTCTCTCTCTCTCTCTCTCTCTCTCTTTCTTTCTCTCTCTCTCTCTCTCCGTGGGCGACACTCGTGGGGGTAAATGGGCCTGGAGCAATCTCTTCGCCACCTGGTGGACTCTGACGTCACGACTCGCCATGACGTCATCTGCCCCCGCGCGACAACGCGACCAGGAGGAGGAGGAGGAGGAGGAGGAGGAGGAGGAGGAGGAGGAAAGGGCCACAAGTCAGAGAGAAAGAAAGAAGGAAGGAAAGGAAAAGAGTATATAAAATAAAGAACAAGTTAGAGATCAGAGGGAAGACATAGTGCCTGTAAAATCATAATCAAACCATAAAGACTATAAGCCTAAGTAAAGAAATATGAATAAAATAGTACATACATAAAACACAGAAAAAAAACATACAAACGCATAATTAATTACTGACGAACATCTTTCAAACACAAACACACACAAACAGACAATAAAGAAATACCACAATAAGAGTCCAGGAAGTACATAATAAGAACGAGACTGGCTACTCTCCGCCTATGACAACAATGTTGCACGTACTTCAGTCTACAAACAACAACAACAACAACAAACACTCCAAAAGGTCGCTAAAGACAGTGAAAATAGAAAAAAAAGTAGCAGCTTTAAGGCTTTCGGATACCCCCCCCTAACTCCCCCTCCCACATACTGCCCCGACCGCTACCACCGTTGGATCAATCTAGCTCGGCCAGGGACCCCTTCCCCCTATCCATCCACCTCCCCCCTCTCTCTCTTCCCTTCCCACCCCCTCCCTCTCACTCTTCTCTCACCCAGGCCGACCCTTCTTTCCCATATGTGCTGCCATCATCTCCATTTCCTTTGTTTAAGGTTTTTATTATTTATCGATAACAGTGTGCTATACGTAGCATGATGGGATAGGATAATAGTTCCAAAACTACTCCTAGTATAGTTATCCCTTCTTTCTTTTCTCACTCTCTCTCTCTCTCTCTCTCTCTCTCTCTCTCCCTCTCCCTCTCCCTCTCGCTCTCACTATTTCCACTCCCTCTCGTTCTCCTCTCCTCATCTGCTCTCCCTACCTCTCCAATTACCTCTCCCTCTCCCTCTCCCTCTCCTCCTCTCATGCATTGCCACGGGCTCTCACTGATGTGATCCTGACTCACCCGCGCGCCCACGAGTCACAAATCTATAAGAATAACACACGGGCGAGCATCAAGGGGGACGGTAAACATGTGTGCCGGGAAAAAAACAAAACAAAACAACAACAACAAAACCATGTCTGGTATGCTTATCAAACAGAAATACGCAAATCAAATGATAAGTAAACATCTATATGCATGTATCTATCAATCTGTCTATACACACACACACATATGTGTGTGTGTGTGTGTGTGTGTGTGTGTGTGTGTGTGTGTGTGTGTGTGTGTGTGTGTGTGTGTGTGTGTGTGTGTGTGTGTGTGTGTGTGTGTGTGTGTGTCCGGGTAGATAAACCGAAAGAACGACTGATAAACAAAGGGACAAAAAAAAAATCTCGAGGAAGTCAGATCGAGACTCTGCCCCTAAAAATAGCCGCGTTTTCCCACGCTCGCCCCGACGCCAAAACGGTAAACAAGAACCCACCGTGGCCACCCCCCTCGCCCCCTCGCCTCCTCACTCTTCCCCCCTCCCCCCTCCCCTCGCGTCACAACAACAACAACAACAAAAACAACACTGGACAGCCTCCATCAATGACAACAAGCATCCAAGTTTCCCTCCGAGTCCTTCCTCCCGGGGTAAAATGGACCGTCTGGCACCTTGGCGGAAGGGCGAGAATACACTGCTACTCCGCGCTCCCGAACAGCGGCTGGTGGTTGACATGCTAGATTTATAATGGTGTTTTCCAGTCACGGTCATTGTGGCTGGAATGTTCCTCATTATAATTCTGGGATTCTTATTAGATTTCTAAAAAAATATATTAATCCGCTTTTAACTTCCTGCTTTCACACACGCGCGCACACACACACACAAACACACACACACCCCGCGAATACACGTACATATACGTATATACATATATACGCTCGTTCGCCGGACCTGTTTTTTGGGCGCGCGGCGATAAAAAAAAAATAATTACATCACGTGATGTCTTGTTTTGCAAATACACGTGACAGGTTAATGGCGAGTGTTACATAGATCACCGAATGCTCAGTCGTGCGGGCATAAAAAGAGGAGAGGGGGGGGGAGGGGGAGGTAAACACACGACCGAAGCAATCGCTGCTGACATTTCGATTACGCAATGCGATGTGGGGGGAGGAGGAGGAGAGAGAAAGAGAGAGAGAGAGAGAGAGAGAGAGAGAGAGAGAGAGAGAGAGAGATGGGGAGGGAGAGGAAGCGTGAGAGAGAAAGAGAGAGAGAGAAAGAGATAAAGACAGAGAAAACAAAAACAAGAAAACCAAAACCAAAAGAGGAGTTGTACAAGGTACTATATCACAAAGACAGAAATAAATAAATTGAAAAAAATAACAACAACAACACTAACAAGGCAACCCAGCTATAACAACCCCCCCCCTCCTCCACTCCCAACCGTGTTATCTCCAGCACCTCCGCATAACACAGGGAGACAACACATCGACAGCCGAACCGTAACACAGCGGCGAACAGGATCCCCTCCTCCAGTCCCCTCCCCCCCCCCTTATCGCGCGCCGCCTGAATGGAGGTTCCTCCTCATCCGGCGATAACGTGGGAATAAGATAGTGTTTGTCGCGTTTGAAAGCAATCTCAACCTTATGGTTTGTTTGTTTTCGGGAGATTGTGCGAGGCTAGATGGGAGAGGCGAGGGGAAGGGAGGGGAGGTAAGGGGTTGGGAGGAGGAAGGGGAGGGGGAAGGGGAGGGAAAGTAAGGGGTTGGGGAAGGGAAGGGGAGGGGAGGGGAGTGATTGAGAGGGGGAAGGGGAGGGGGATTGGTTGGGAGGGAGAGGGGAGTGGTTATGAGGGGAAAAGGGGGAAAGGGAAAGGGAAAGGGAGGGGAAGGGAGGGAAGGGAAGGGGAGAAAGGGGAGGCTTGACCTAATTGAAAGTTATGTGCGAATCAATTCCATTGTTTCCTCGCCTCAACTAATGACTTGCAACGACTTGAATTCACTCGATCATCATTTTCATTTCACTTTTTTTTTAAACTTCGACCACGCGGGTTGACCTCAACACCTTCCCCTCGAAATCAGGTCACCAAGTTACCTCCACCCCTTCCACCCCCTCCACCCACCACATCCCACTCCCATCAACCCCTTGAATCAACAGCCCAAACTTTCCCGTTTTCCCTTAAAACTGAATTTCCTCTCGACGACCAGCAATTTCCCCTCGCCTTCTCTTTGGGTAATCTCCCCTCTTTGCAGCGAAGAGGGAGGGAGGAGGAAGGGTGGGAGGGGTAGGGGGAGGGGGAGGGGGGGGAGGTGGGAGGGGAAGGGGTGGGGGTAGGGGGCTGGGGGTTAGGCAAAGACGAGACAGCCGGAGGGTCATTAGCCTAGTCTCGGACTTCTATTCTCTGGGCCACGGAATGAAAGGGAGGAACGGAGGGAGGGAGGGAGGGAGATAGGGAGGGAAGGGGGAAAGGGGTGAGGGAGAGAGGGAGGGAAGGGGGAAAGGGGGGAGGGAGAGAGGAATGGATGGATGAAGGAATGGAGAGAGGTACGAAGGGATGGAGTGAGACAGAGCGAGAGAGAGAGAGAGAGAGAGAGAGAGAGAGAGAGAGAGAGAGAGAGAGAGAGAGAGAGAGAGAGAGAGAGAGAGAGAGAGAGAGAGAGAGAGAGAGAGAACGAGAGAGCAAGAAAGCGAGAGAACGAGAGAGAACAAGAAAACGAGAGACAGAGACCCCATCCACAGAAGGGTATCACATCAAGAGCACACCCACTCCAAAAAGGCAAGCTCCCCGTTCATGACGCGTATGCCAATTGCATGACAACTTAAGCCACCAGGACTCGGCAACGCGTCGACCAATCCGCCGTGGGTTTGGCCTTCGTTACACAAGCCATTATTCGCTCGAACGGACGGCGACTTAATTCAAAACGACTCGATGATCGATGATGGATGGCGGGGCGAGGAGGAGCGGAGCGCAGGTGGATGGATGGATGGATGGATGGTTGCGAAAGAGATGTGGAGGCACTGCCCGATATATAGAGGAAGAAGAAGAAGGGGAAGAAGAAGAAGGGCAAGAAGAAAGATGAAGAGGAGGAAGAGGAAGAATGGAAGGGGAGAAGAAGTAGGTGAAGAAGAAGAAGAAGAAGAAGAAGGGAGACGCATAGAGGACAGGAGGAGGAAGGAAGTTGGGGAGGAAATGATAATATATATAAATATAAGAAAGAGCGAGGAAAAATGGGTAGATAACATGAGAAAAGATAAGGAGGAAGAACCAAAGAGAGAACGAGAGAGCGAGAGAGAGAGAGAGAGAGAGAGAGAGAGAGAGAGGTGCGAGTGTGTGTGTGTGTGGGGGGCAATGTGGTAGCAGGCCTGGTCGCTATCCTACTCCATCATGTCCTTTTTTGGCATCCCCGCCCGTGCCCCGAGTCCACTTGGGCGGCCACGGGAGCCTCAACATTGACCCTCGCTCCTCTCGCTCCTCGACAGAGAGAGAGAGAGAGAGAGAGAGAGAGAGAGAGAGAGAGAGAGAGAGAGAGAGAGAGAGAGAGAGAGAGAGAGAGAGAGAGAGAGAGAGAGAGAGAGAGAGAGAGAAAGAGAGGTGGAGGGGAAGGGAGAGAGAGAAAGACAAAGACAGAGAGAAAGAGAGAAAGACAGAAAGAGAGGGGAGGGGGAGGGAGAGAAAGAGATAGAAAGACAAAACAGAAAGAGAGAAAAAAGAGAGCAAGAAAAAGAACGTCAGACAGACAGAGAGAGAGAGAGAGAGAGAGAGAGTCAGAGCAGATTCCTGAAGCAGAAAGATTAACATCGTTTCGCCATGTCCGAGGTCGAATAACTCGCCATTTTGGGTCGATCGCTATCCATTAAGAGGGAGAGAAAAAGCCCACACTTCTAACACTCGAAAAGCTCTTTGTAAAGAAGGGCTTTTTCAACACAAGGAAATGGGTTTGTTTCTATTTCCAGCGCAGGGATAGGCCGCACGCGCGTGTCTGTATGCGTGTAGGAAATTGTGTATGTGTGTATGCGTGTGTTTATGTATGTGTATGTGTGTATGTGTGCGCGTGTATGCAAGGCTGTGTGCGCATGTATGTATGCATGTATGTACTGTGCGTGTGTATGTCTATGTAAGAATATGCCTAAACGTGTACAATCCGAAACACCCCTCCCCCCCCCCCCCCACAAAAAAAAAAAAAAAAAAAAAAAAAAAAAAAACGGAACTCCATCGTCATTACAGGGTGGTAAAACATGGTCGCCGCCGGCCGTTCGAAACAACATTCTGTAACGTATTCTTCCCACAAAAAAAAAGAAAAAGAAGAAAAAAAATTCAACCGATGTGAAACGGGTGCTGATGAGACGAACCCTCGCGACCTTCGCTGCTTCCCCTTTATTGCCTTTTCCTGCCCTTTTTCATTTTCTTCCTCCTTTCTGCTCATTTCTCGTTTATCACCATTGATATCTCTAGAATTATAAGTATTGCATGCAACTGCTATTGACAACACAGATAACGATAACGATAACAATAACAAAAATGATAACAATTCTAACAACCAAAACTCAAAACAACACGAACTACAACAATAGTTCTAAAAAAAAAGACATATTCCAAACATCACTAATATTCCCCCTCCACATCACCGCCCTCACTCCATTACATCATAATTCCTTAAATAGAAGAAAAAAACAACCGTCCCTACCGATTCTACCCTTCGCCCCCTCGTCCCTTACAATCCATCGGCCTTGGGAGACAACCTTCCTCCTCCCCTCCCTCCCCTCCCCCCTTTCTCTTCCCCCCTTATCCTAGCCTCCCCCTCGCCTCGCCTCTTCCCCTTCTTCTTCTTCTTCTTCCTTCATTTAATCCCCCACTCCACTTCTCCTCTTTCTTCCCCCTCCCACTTCTTCATCGTCTTCCCCTCCCCTGCACTTCTCCTCCACCACCTCCTCCTTACCTAACCCCTCCTTACCCCTCCCTCCCCCCCTTCTCCCCCTTACCTGACTCCTCTCCCCCCTTCTTAGGTATTAATGAATGCCCCTCGAGCGCTTTACCATCAGGAAGGACAATGTCAGGAGCCGCTTGAGGTAAACACTGCTCTGTGTGTGTGTGTGTGTGTGTGTGTGTGTGTGTGTGTGTGTGTGTGTGTGCGTGTATGCGTGTTTTTGTGTGTGTGCGTGCGTGTGCGTGTGTGCGTGCGTGCGTGTGTGCGTGCGTGCGTGCGTGCGTGTGTGTGTGTGTGTGTGTGTGTGTGTGTGTGTGTGTGTGTGTGTGTGTGTGTGTGTGTGTGTGTGTGTGTGTGTGTGTGTGTGTGTGTGTGTGTGTGTGCGTGTGTGCGTGTGTTTTTGTGTGTATGCGCGCGCGAGTGAGAATGAGTGAGAGTGAGAGTGAGTGTGAGTGTGCGTGTGAGTGAGAATGAGAATAAGAATGGGAGAGATAAATAGATAGATAGATAGATAGATAGATAGATAGAGAGAGAAATGACGCAGTGCGTTGCGCTGCGTAGTAAAGTACAACATAGGATACAACATTAAGCTAGACCACGTGGCCCCCTCTCTACGCATGCTTAATTCTGTCAGCTTTCGCCCTCGAAACCTCCCTCCCTCCCTCCCTCACCCCCCCCTCTCTCTCTCTCTCTCTCTCTCTCTCTCTCTCTCTCTCTCTCTCTCTCTCTCTCTCTCTCTCTCTCTCTCTCTCTCTCTACCTCTCTTTCTCACTTGTTTTGACACGTTAAAAGGTGCTTCTGTCCTTGCGTTGATTACGTGTATCCTTGACCAGCGGTGCCACAACCGTCGCTTGCCTCCACGACTTTCTCACCTGGTGCCAATATGGGGGGGGGGGTGCAGTAACAAGAGAATGAGGGGGTAGATGAAAAGCAGTTGAAGCTGGATATGGCACAACTAAAGCGAATGACGTCACGCCGTGCCTTCCTTCAACCAAACGCTCAACCGTAACTCCAGTCGTCACGGTCACGGCCCGTCACCCGCACACCTTGCACTGAGCTCAACACGCCGCGACCAGTGACAGCGCCACACTATGGCAGTCGTCATCAACGTCTTCTCGAGGTCCGTTAACGTCTCGGCGTCCCTACCATCTGAATCATGCTAGTTTTCGTCCCCACCCCCCCATCCCTTAACCGCCCTCCCCGCCCACGGAATATGCCCTCGCGCCCGTATGTATTCGCTCGCTCGCCCGACATCCAGATCGCTATTTTAAATCCCCTTTGAAGCAACGTCAAGCCCGCGTCGCAAGTCTGTTGTTTCTTATCTCGTCTTCTACGAGAGGATGTCAGGTCGCACGTGACCTCTCCCCCCTTCTTCTTTCTCTTCTTCTTCCTTTTCCTCCTCCTTCCCCCTCCTCCTCTCCCCCACAACCCTCACCCTCCGCTTCTCCCGCCCATCTCCGCCTCCTGACAGAAAACTCGTTGTGAGTACCAGCGAGAGCACACTGCTCGCTCACACCGTGCCACAGTGCCACTACCACACAAGCTCTCCCTGTTTCTCTCTTTCTCCCTCGTTCTCACCCTTCCCTTTCGCACAAAAGCACCTCCGTACTGCAACCCTTCGCGCGAACAAGTGCCTTCACAAACCACCCAATTTCGAAGCTACTGTCCCGGATGTACTTAGGGTTTGAAAGAGGGAGAGGGAGGGAGGAAGGAAAAGAGAGAGAGAGAGAGTGAGAGAGAGAGAGAGAGAGAGAGAGAGAGAGAGAGAGAGAGAGAGAGAGAGAGAGAGAGAGAGAGAGAGAGAGAGAGAGAGTGAGAGAGAGAGAAGAATAAAAGGGAGAGAGAAGAATAAAAGGGAGAGAGAAAGAATAAAGGAAAAGAGAAAAACATGAAAGGGAAAAAAAAGCGAGGAGGAGAGGCCATGAAAGTCAAGCCGAGGAGAGGAGAGGAGAGGAGAGGAGAGGAGAGCAGCAAAGGCAGCCCCCGACTACCCACCGCACACACATAAATAGACAATCAAAAGGCCAATCACGAGCCAGTGGCAGTCCGAGATCCAAAGGGGCATCATCATCGCGTACGAAGCGGCCTCGTCAAATGCATTTTAACCTGGCAGCCCGACAGAAGGAGATGCGGGAACGTCCGAAACGGGATGAAGGAAGAAGGAGTAAAGAGGGAGTAGGGAGGGATGGAGAAAGACGAGGGAGTAGGGAGGGATAGAGAAGGACGGGGGAGTAAAGAGGGAGAGAGAAAGACGAGGGAGTAGGGAGGGAGAGAGAAAGACGAGGGACTAAAGAGGGAGAGAGAAAGACGAGGGAATAAAGAGAGATAGATAAAAAAAGTCAAATATAGGCATCGACCGAGAGAATGGGTAGCCGTAGAAACGAAAGGGGTTCGAGAGGTGCGGTTCTCCGTCGGTGTGCAACCCGAAGGGACGGTCGAGCGGTTTGGATTCCTGCGTCACAGCATTCGGACCGTCCCGAGCGAGTCCGTCATTGGAAAAAAAGAAGAAAAAAAAAAGAAGAAAAAAAAAAAAAAAAACAACGAACCGGTTCCAGCAGCTTGGACAATCCCGTCACTTAGCATTCCGGGGTGACGCGAGGCCTCCTTAAAGGGCAGCGCACGGGGAAACATGCAGCCACCAGGATAGACTGGTATCCAAAAATGCAAAACCTCTTCGCATCAGTCGCATTCGCTCCATGACCCCAACCCCCCCCTCTCCCCCACCCCCACCCCTCTCCCTTGCAACCACTCATCATCACCCATCATCACACTCTTCATTTGCTCGTCCTCCCAGCACCAACCTCCCCCGAGAGCCACCTGCAGATAAGTGGACCCAGCTGCGTTATGTAACCTCTGCCTCACATTCGCTCGCTTTGTATTCGCCATGTTGCTCTCGCCACGTTTTAGGGGGAAAAAAAGTAAGCTTAACTAACACAAACAAAGTTGCCTGTGTGTGTGTAAGTGTGTGTGTGTGTGTACGTGCGCAGTTACTCGCAAGACACGAACCCTTTGCTGGCTAATTATGGAACGGAAGAGGAAACAGGGTGGATTTTTTTTCGTTTTCGAAAAAAAGGAGGAAACCAAAATGGCTTTAGATGAATGAGATGCATCATTCCCATAACACTCCACAAAAAATGTGTCCAATAAAAAACAAACTTAAAAAAAACACATGGACTTCCGTCGACCATTCGTTATGCCCACTTTGTTCTATGAGGTGCAGCGAATGCGAACACAACGTGCTTCTGTTTTGCTACGCTGATTCTTTCACTCCTCGGGGGAAGGGGGAAGGGGGAAGAGGTGGGGGGAGGACGTGAGGGATGGTTGAAGAGAGAGGGAGAGAAGGAGAGAAGGAGTGAAGGAGGGGAGAGAGGAGAGGAGAAGGGAAGGGAAGGAGATAGGAGAGAAAGGATGGGAGGGGAGGGGAGGGGAGGAGGGTTGAGAGAGAGAGAGAGAGAGAGAGAGAGAGAGAGAGAGAGAGAGAGAGAGAGAGAGAGAGAGAGAGAGAGAGAGAGAGAGAGAGAGAGAGAGAGAGAGAGAAAGAGACAAAAAGCAAGAGAGCAAAGAGCAGGAAAAGAAACACCACCAACAATCCCCCGAAAGACGACCTCCTCAAGCACGCGAGTTGCTTGCGCGACCGCACGTCTTGGCGCGGCTCCAACACGACACCAATGATGCATTATGGATTGAACTTCTTTCTTCTCGAGATCATGTTTCGGCTAAGAGAAGCAAAACAACAGAAAACACAAAGACAAAAAAAGGGGGGGGAGGGGTGGAGGGACCGTGACCGTGCAACCTTGATCGCCGCCGCGCTGCATGTATAGCAACGGAGGCCAAAAAAGCGATCATTTTGGGCCCCCGGGAGAAGCCAACAGGCGCGCTAAATATAACCATATCCAACAGAGATCGTAAAAGAGACAGCAACTTGCTCAACTACCCATTACCCCCCCCCCCTCCCTCCCCCATCTTACTTTCTTTCTTTCTATTTTTCTCTCTGCACCATCCCCCCCCCCTTGTCATCGACCTCTTACTGTTTCTGCTCCTGCTCCTCCTCCTCTTCTTTCTTCTTCTTCTTCTCCCCCTTTTTTTTTCTTCTTCCCCCTCCTCCCCTATACCCTCGGACGCTGAATCCCTTCGTTTCCGCAAAAATCTTCTTTCTGCAACGCCCGTCCTTGTAACCCGTTCCTAATGAACCCGCCTGGCGCTGGCACTGGCACACACCCACACGTACCAAGCCCCGTAAACTAAGCAACTCCGACCCCTCCCCCCTCCCCCCTACCATCATCACAATTCTTCCGCAAGAAATTATTGTCCCGTAGGAGCCACAATAGAGAGTGCCAGGCGACGCCTTCTTAGCGCTGGTACGAGGAAGAACCGAGACGCAGGGTGGGGATCGGGAGTGGGGGTGGGGGTGGGGCCGTCGGTAAACACTAAACCTCCCTATCACTGTGACCCCTGACCTTTGGACTCATGGTACGGCGTGACCTTGTGTGGTTGTCATCCCACTGTAGTGCCATGTTTCCATTCATCTTGAGTGCTTGTAGCATGGACGGAGGATGAGAGAAGGGAGGGGACGAGAGAGATCTATAGAGATAGAGATGGAGAGAAAAAAAGAGAGAGAGAGAGAGAGAGAGAGAGAGAGAGAGAGAGAGAGAGAGAGAGAGAGAGAGAGAGAGAGAGAGAGAGAGAGAGAGAGAGAGAGAGAGAGAGGAGAAGGAGAGGAGAGAGAGAGAGAGAGGAGAGAGAGAGAGAGAGAGAGAGAGAGAGAGAGAGAGAGAGAGAGAGAGAGAGAGAGAGAGAGAGAGAGAGAGAGAGAGAGAGAAGCCACCGCCTCCGCGTGCCTCCTCTCGCAACCACCCAACAAGATTTTCCCGCAGTTCGGAGCCGACCGCACCCGCACCTCCCTTGCGCTTAACGGCAGCTCGTGCCAAGTGCGTCCAATAGAGAAAACTTTCACAATAATCACGTTATTGCGCACCAGTTCCCCCAAGATGTCTCCCCCACTCGAGGAGAAATGCGGGGCAAGCCAGCGGTGCATGCAGCGAGGTGCACTTTCACTCGGCCGAGGAACTCCGCCAGCCGGAGCGCTCCGCCGACTGCTCCGCCGACTGCCGCTCGCTCGCTCGCTGGCTCCCTCAGAAAGAGTCGCGGGTCATCTTCATCGCCGCAAGCACGCTCGCCGGCACGACCGCGATCCTCTCACGCAAATTAGAGTCCCTTTGACCTGGCCACGTGCCGGCCGGTCATCCGCACTCACAGCTCGACCGGCGTAAAGGAAAGACGGACATCGAAGAACACACACAAGGCAATCTCGGTCCTGAATCTCATCACACAACGAATGGAGAGCACATCAACCTCGGAGTAAAGACAGGGCCCCTGCCAAAGGGACACCAAGAATAATCATACTTATGAACACTCAACAACTTTATGCAAATCTGGTCCTCTGTCTCTCTTTTTCCTTCTTTCTCCCTCTCACTCTTTCTTTCTCTCTCTCTCTCTCTCTCTCTCTCTCTCTCTCTCTCTCTCTCTCTCTCTCTCTCTCTCTCTCTCTCTCTCTCTCACACACACACTCTTTCTTTCTTCTTTCTTTCTCTGTCTCTCTTTCGTTCGCTCCCTCCCTCTCCCTTCCTCCCTCCCAGGAATAGGCCTGAGGTCAGGTATCGGTCTCGGCGAAAAAGGTCATGACACTGCTACTTTCGCCTCAGCCTTCAGGACACGCCTAATATGGGACGCCGCATTCCTACCTCCTCGGCCGGCCGTCCAACGCCACGCCACGGTCGCTCGGGCGGCCGGACATCCCTCGAGGAAGAGGCATGCGTTCGGGGCTCTAAGGTCCTCCTTTCACGCACTAGACGGAGAACTGTGATAACGAGTCCACATACTTCTTTTAGCATTTTCCTTCATCAATTTTTATAATTACCATATGCGGGATATGTACAGACACGCACGCATACACATACATAGTGAAATAAATAAATAAATCTCTATATAAATACTAATGTATGAATGTGTAAATATGTATATATGCATGTATTTCTGTATACGACAGATAGGATAGATATACAGATAGACAGATGAGATATAAAGATAGACACAGAGACGGTGAAAACCTGCATAAAAATATTGCAAGTCCTCCAGCATTAGAACTGACCCCGAACCAGGGCCACTAATACAAACGTCCACAACCCCGAACGTCTTCAGCCCATCATGATGTGAAAAGGATTGCAGGATTGCAGCAGATATTGCACTAAACTCTCCTCGCCACTCGACGCAACAACCAACCCTGGGGACACAAGTTCGTGCGCGCCTACTCGCACGCACGCACGCCCATCAGGAGAATCAAACCTAATAAAAATCAATATATCCTGGACGAAGGCTGAAGGATGAACCGAGCCTAACGACCTGGCGCCCGTGGTCGTCCTTGTCCACCGAGGTCGCCACCGGTCCTACAGCGACGCCCTCAGTTCCGCCACTGCTGCCGTGGCTGTAAAAGCTCCTCGGGCCGTCACGCGTTAAAAACACGGCGCCTCGCCCTTTCCCATCCATCTTTCCCATCCATCATTCCTTCCTTCCTTCCTTCTGTCCTTTGCGTGAAGGACACTCCCTTTCAAGTTGTGGGCTGGGGGAGGGGGGGGGGCTGTTGGAGTGGAGTGTGGTGGGGGTTTGGGTTAAGCTTCGGCGGTGAAAAGGGGGAAGGGGAGTGGGAGTGGTTTCCATTGCCATGCCATGTCACTTGCGACACCAGCCGATACGATCATCAATCTTTGTTATTATTCATTTCGTACCTACCTATTCATTAATTTATTCATTTCTAGTGCCTCTCCGCATCAACATTCCACCCATTCGCATCGTTCTTGCCTCTCCTCTAACCTGGCTATGGGTCCCTTGGGTACCCCCCCCATCCACAGACTTTCTACATAAATATTAAAACTCGCGCAGGGGCCTCTCCGTGCAGGGGGGGGGGGAGATGGCGAAGGGAAGGAGTTGAAAGGGGAAGAGGGAATATGGGCGGCGGGAGAGTTGAAAGGGAAGAGGGGAAGAGGGGAAGAGGGGAAGAGGGGAAGAGGGGGAGGGAAGGGGAAGGGGGAGGAGGATCTCATTCAAACCGGAAAAGTATAGCCAAAGATGATGAGAAGAAGAAGAAGAAGAGAGGGCCAAGTCACGGAACCCCTGACGGGTGTTGCCGAGTCCGAACCCGTCGAGGAAGCCCAAACGAGTCCTGCACGAGAATCCTTCGCGTTGTTTCCCGAGCCGAACGAGGCGAAGGGGGTCAAGAGCTCTCCTCCTCAACCCTCCTACAGCGCCACTGGCTCTCCCTCGGCACTGCAGAGGCACACTGCGGCGGAGGCGACGGCACCCTTCCCGCGCTGCCACACATCAAAACTTGCAACACCTTGCATTAAAAGTGGGAACCAGGAAGGCCGTTCTGTCGCGGGAAGTGTGTCTCCGCGACCGCCCCTTTCTGGGGAGTGTTCGATATTGCTCTAATAAGACCAAGAACTTCACAGTAGGCCTATGGAGAAACCCGCAAGGCGAGAGACGGATGCACGATTCCCAAGCATCGGGAGGCAAAGGCCATTTAAATCAGCGATCATTCCTCGCTCGGCGCGATGTCGGTCGAGAAAGGAGAACGTCACACACACGCAGACACACACACACACACAATCACACACACACACACACACACACACACACACACACACACACTTGCACACGCGCACGCAAACGAGCCGGACTCTCCACTGCCAAGGCCCAGGGGTCCCTGGCGGCGCCTGGAACCTGGCCAACCACCTGCTCCAGCCTGCCCGGGAAGGTGAAGGGGAGTGTACAGGTGGCTGGGGGAGAGGGGAGGAGAGGGAGGTAGAGGAGGGAGAAGGATGAAGAACTGGGGAGGGGAAGGAGGAGGGGAGAGGGGGAGAGGGGCGGAAGGAAGGAGGAGGATAAGAGAGAGAGAGAGAGAGAGAGAGAGAGAGAGAGAGAGAGAGAGAGAGAGAGAGAGAGAGAGAGAGAGAGAGAGAGAGAGAGAGAGAGAGAGAGAGAGAGAGAGAGTGAGAGAGAGATAGAGAGAGATAGAGAGAGAGAGAGAGAGAGAGAGAGAGAGAGAGAGAGAGAGAGAGAGAGAGAGAGAGAGAGAGAGAGAGAGAGAGAGAGAGAGAGAGAGAGAGAGAGAGAGACGGTGGGGCGAGCGAAGGTGCGGAATGCGGGGAGTGGGGTGACAGTGGGAGGGGAGGAGGGATGGAGGGGGGGGAGGGGTTAAGAGGAATGCAATGAATAGCGGAGAAGTTGCAAGATCGAGATGTTCCAGGAAGAACGGAGGAGAACAAAGAACGGATTCTGGAACAAGGTGTGTGTGTGTGTGGGGGGGGGGGAGACCAGACAATAATAACGAAGGAAGAGGCACTGCTCCTCGCACGTCCAGAAAAGGAATCAATTGCAACCAAAACAAATAAAAATAGTAACAACGCAGAAAGAGGAAGAGCCTTGAGATGGATGGATGGATAACCAGTGAGAAGACCTAACTGACTTTGACAAGTATATTTAATACAAGTTTATGAGGAGAGAGGTGAGGAGAGAGAGAGAGAGAGAGAGAGAGAGAGAGAGAGAGAGAGAGAGAGAGAGAGAGAGAGAGAGAGAGAGAGAGAGAGAGAGAGAGAGAGAGAGAGAGAGAGAGAGAGAGAGAGAGAGAGAGGAGAGAGAGAGAGAGAGAGAGCGAGAGAGAGAGAGAGAGAGAGAGAGAGGAGAGAGAGAGGAGAGAGAGAGGAGAGAGAGAGAGAGAAGAGAGAGAAGAGAGAGAAGAGAGAGGAGAGAGAGAAGAGAGAGGAGAGAGAGGTGAGAGAGGAGAGAGAGGTGAGAGAGGAGAGAGAGGAGAGAGAGGAGAGAGAGAGAGAGAGAGAGAGAGAGAGAGAGAGAGAGAGGGAGAGAGAGGGAGAGAGAGAGCGAGAGAAGAGAGAGAGAGAGAGAGAGAGAGGGGGAAGAGAGAAAAGAGAGAAAGAGGAGAGGAGAGAGAGAGAGAGAGAAAGAGGAGGAGAAGGAGAGAGAGAGGGAGAGAGAGAGAGAGAGAGAGAGAGAGAGAGAGAGAGAGAGAGAGAGAGAGAGAGAGAGAGAGAGAGAGATTCCAGGAAGTCACTCTCCTCCTCCTCCTCCTCCTCGCCTTCCATCCCCGAGTTCAGCCCCGCGGGGATGACCTTCCCACAGCATCCCGTGACCGCTAGTAACCGCAAATAGAAGGCTTTGCGTATTTCCCCAACCCCCATCCCCTCCTTTACCCCTATCCCAACCCTCCTATACCCCTACCCCCAACCCCTCCTATACCCCTTCCCCAACCCCTCCTATACCCCCTTCTACCAGCTCTTTCGTCGCCCCCCCCCCCCCACCCTTACCTCCCCACTCCCACCTCCACTAGTAATTGTGTGTATCAGCGCCCCACTCCCACAACCCTCTTACAAAATGGGGGAGGGGGGCAGTTGGGGAAGGTGTCACTCGAGAACCACAAAAGCAAGAGAGTGTCAAACGAGTGTCAAACGAGTGCCAAACTGACCTCGTTTCATGCCGTTTTTTTTTTTAAATATCATCGGGAAGAGAAAACACGACTTCTGCTCTTACGAAAGATTACCAAAAAAAAAAAAAAAAGGAGAGAGAAAGAAGAAAGAAACTGGCGAGTAGAAATATAAAACTCGTCATGCAGAACTTTAACGGCCTGGCAATTCAATAACACGATTCCTGCACGAAATATCAACTCCAATAATGTTATCAATAAGGGGAGAGAAAGAGAGAGAGAGAGAGAGAGAGAGAGAGAGAGAGAGAGAGAGAGAGAGAGAGAGAGAGAGAGAGAGAGAGAGAGAGAGAGAGAGAGAGAGAGAGAGAGAGAGAGAGAGAGAGGGAGGGAGAGAGAGAGAGTGTGTGTGTGTATGTGTGTGTCCGTTTCCTTATAAAAAAGCATGGCGCTGACATGACAAGTATGAAACGGAAAGCAATCCAAGGAGGCTCAGGTGGGCATGCCAGGAGAGTCATGCGCGTCATGCAGGGTCATGCGTGGCGGGTCATGCGTGACCATGGTGAACTCAGTAATGAACTGGGTTTATGGATGCTTGACCGACACATGCGCACGCACGCACGGACGCACACACACATAGACATAAACACAGACAAACAAACAAACACAAAAAAGACAAGACAAAAATAGAAGAAGAAAGAAGAAGAAGAAGAGAACAGACGAAGAAAAACACCAACAAAAGGACGAAGAAGAACAAGAAGAAAGAGGAGGAGGAGAATGGAGCTCACTTCAAACGGCTGCCCTCCACGCACAATCCCATCCAATAACATCAAACGAGAATTGCCTCTCAAGTGAAAAAAGCGAAAAAGAAAAAAAAAAACCTTTTTTAAAATAAAGTCACCTCGTCATTGTAAAGAGCTTTTTTTTCTTCTTCTTCTCGAGTGACTTAAATGGCTCTATAATCGATGGATATATTGAGAGAAAAATATTCATTTCGCTTCTCGCTTTACACGAAGAAGAAATAATGAACTGGGGATGCTTGTTTGGCTGTTGTTCGTCCTCTTTCCCCTTTCGTTTCTGACCCCTTTTTTCCTCCGCGTTTCCTGTACAGATACATAACACATACACACACACATACACACACACACACACACACAAACAGTTTCTCTCTCTCTCTCTCTCTCTCTCTCTCTCTCTCTCTCTCTCTCTCTCTCTCTCTCTCTCCCCCTCTCTCTGTCACACACGCAAAGCCTGACATTATATCTTGATCTCCGATGAATTAGGTGATATTGTGCTACAATCGTCCTTCATTGCAACCTATGTATAGCTGGTCATCAAAGCTTGGGAAAAAACAATAGAAAGCAAGATGGTATTCAACGCGTGTAGATACATATGAGCGTGTACACGTGAGAGAGAGAGAGAGAGAGAGAGAGAGAGAGAGAGAGAGAGAGAGAGAGAGAGAGAGAGAGAGAGAGAGAGAGAGAGAGAGAGAGAGAGATACTTGTGAGGCGCGAAGAGCGGGCGTGAGCGTGTGAGAGCGTGGGCGTGAAGCGAGTCGTGCCGTGCAGTGGGCCGTGCTGTCGTGCTTTGGCCCTTCCTCGCTGCCGCGTTATTCCGTTCAACGCCAATTCTGGCCACTTGACTGCTATTCGCCTGGTCAAATGCCCCTCCCCCCTCCCCCTCCCCCTCCCGAGACAAATCTGATCTTTAAACCTCGAGCTTGATTCCCCTCCGTCTCCCCACCCCTCCCCTCCTACCTGTCCCTGTGTGTGAAGCATTATATATTGTAGGGAAGGGAGAGGGAGGGGGGCGGAGTGACAATCCCTGAAACGTGTGTCAACGAGGGTGCAACAAACGCGAGTGTTTGCACGATGGTGATACTGTTAAATCAATAAAGGAAGCTAAAGCGAAGATAAACATGCACCTGCTAAACACAAACAAACAGACAATAAATATGAACAAACACAAATGGACAAGCAGGAACAGACGCTGACGCACAAAAGGGTGAATACATACACAAGCAAGCACACGTCGAGGATTGAGTGCAGTGCAACAGGAATCCGTCTCATAAAGAGGATGTCCACAGCCACCTATCCTAGCACCTAGACCCTGTGCCCCATTCGTCCATTAGGAAGCTCTACTTAAATGTATTATGGCCGTTGCCAGGCCTGAGGGAGTGCATCTTTATCCGTATAGACATACACACACCTGCAGCTGCAATTACGCGCGCGCGCGTGCGCTGATTGATAGTTTTTCTTGTTTATTTCCAGCGCACATCGATCCCGTTCCTCTTCCGATGGAGGCACCTTAGCACGACACAAACCAGCGCCTGTTTTCCGCCATTAAAAACCATGCTGCACAACCATGGGCGCTACTGCGATGACGTAAATCCAGTATTGAATTTCCAGCAGGAGGGCGGGGTGGCCGAGAAGCTGTAGCTCAGTGCATCTCGCGCCCCCGTGTCACGAGGTGATGAAAGTTGCGGCTTCCTCGGCGTCATGATATCTCAGTCGACGCCACACTCGAACGCACACACACGAACGCACACACACGCACGCACGCACGCACGCACCCCCTGCCTCTCGATCGCGAATCCTTTCTGATGATGAGGCTCGACCCACAATTACGCAATCGTGTTTCAGTCTCCCTCCACTCAGGAGGAAGTTTCCTTTGTTAGGAGTTTTGCATCGATTCCCGTGCAAATTTATTGCAATGGGAGGTTTCCCCGCAAGATCACCACGCACCACAGGAGCGTGCATGCTCCAACATGTGACCTGCTTCGCCGTCGCCTCCCGTTCCTCCTCCTCATCACATCGAAACACTCGTAAACAGGTCACTCATCACCACACTTCCTCGTGCCACCACCCCGCGACACGGCAGCTCCCACGACCTGGCAGCAGAGGAAGAGGAGAAGGGATGGGAAGGGAAGGGAAGGGATGGGAAGGGAAGTCTCCGAATCACCGTCACGGAATCACCATTCACTTCCTCGATAAACTCAGCTGATCGTCTCCCGCAGACAATAACAAACCTCCTTCGTGTCTCGTCTTCCCGCTTCCTCGCAATGTTGCACACATCCTGTTTCCTGGTCTCGTTTCACTTAGCTTCCCCTCCTCTTCCTCCTCCTCCTCCGCCACTCTCCAAACACCACACCGTAATCACTCACTCGTCCTTGCTACGAGTCGCACACGAGCTCTAAGTCTACGCGAACACGGAAGGCGGGTAAGTCACGGCCGGTCTCGTCACCGTCTGTGTACCAACTGGCCAGCGAGGGTGCGAGCGGGCGGGCGGGCGGGCGGCCGGGAGGGCTCGGGGGCGCTGCGCTAGGAGGAGGCAGGAGGCAGGAGGCAGGAGGGAGGGGGGCGAAGGGCGGGCAGGAGGGGAGGGGGAAGAGGAGGCCAGAGGGAGAGTCGGTCCAGAGAGAGAGTCTGTTCTCTTAGACTGGGTCCTGCCACGGTCAGGGCCACTCGCCGCCCCTCCCCCTGCATTGTCTGTGTTTGTCTGCGTCTGACTTTGGGCTGTGTATGCCAGCCCGCATTATGTGATCACCAAAATAAAACTCCTCAAAATGACGAATCTGCGCACAAATAAAACAATGCAAATATGCGGCCATGGATAAAAAAAAAGAAAAAAGAAAAAAAGGTTTCACCCGCCACCACAGTGGCTTCCTGAAGGTTGCATATGAAACGCAGGCCATTTTTCCCGAAGACCAGCTTGCATGTGGCAGAAGCATGGCCAAAGCAACGGATTTCCCACATTCCTCCCCCTTACCAACATATGCCATGTTGTGTCCATATGCCACGTTGCATGGCACCAAAGATAAGCGCTTCCCTCCAAGTGCATGGGCTACAGGAGCGCGACCTTACCGCTGACCTTACGCCTGTCAGTCAAAGGGCAGCGAGATGGCGCGAGGCCGCAGTCACACGCCGACACCGTCCATGTGCCTTCCAAGATTCAAATAAATATATATATTCCCACACCTACCTGGCCAGACAACTCCCGTAGCCGAAGACAGGGGGAGAGCCAAGCAGGAGGGGGGGGGGGGGATATAGGGGCTCGCCACGCGCACTACAAGCGCACGTGCAGCAACCACACCCTACAACCAAAGCTACCTTTGACAACCCCCGTCTCTCGCTTCTCCTACTCCATCCTATTGCCAAGAACCCCCCCCCCCTCGCCCCCGCCCCCCAACCCAACCAAACACATCCGCCCCGCGAAACAATGGCACTCGACTGCAACAAAACCAGCATGCTCTGACGTCAAACAATCAGCATTAGTACGATGATTGCGCAAACATTTATCAAGCACCGACAGGATTTCGAATGCTTGAGGGAGGCCCCGCCGTGTGCTCGCCCTCCTCAACGCACGGGCGGGTCCTGCTCTTGGCTATTAGAGTTTTTTTTTCCCTCTCCCGTCAAGGGTAAACAAAAGGCTTTTCTTGAGCACTCGGATCGCTAGGGCGCGCGTTTTGGGAGGGGGGAAGGGGGGAAGAAGGGAGAAGAAGGGAGGAAGAGTGTGGAAGGGGGGAGGGGAAGTAGTGTGAGAGAGGAGGGGAAAAAGTTGATGAGGGTGTGGAAGGGAAGGGAGTAGAAGGGAGAGAGGAAAGAAAGAGTATGAGGAAAGGGGGTGAGGAAGGAAGGAGGGTAGGATGCCACAGATCTGGACCAGGGGAAAGAGACCGAGAATGGCAGTGAGGATATAATAAAAAGGGAAGTGAGAGAGACACGTAAAAATGGGAAGTAGTAAAAGGTTGAAAGAAAATCAATACTTGGTATTAATAAGATAGAATCCCCTGGACTGACTCACCCAGCCACAAATAGCCACACAAAAGGTCATAGTTTGCCAATAATGTATCGAGAGAGAGAGAGAGAGAGAGAGAGAGAGAGAGAGAGAGAGAGAGAGAGAGAGAGAGAGAGAGAGAGAGAGAGAGAGAGAGAGAGAGAGAGAGAGAGAGAGACTCCGAACAGGAAGGGTAGGAAGGAAGGTCGCGCGTCCATACGCAGGTCGCAGGCAAGGTAAGAGGAAACGCGGGGTGAATGGCGGCGACCAACGTACAGCTTAGAGAGGGAGGAGGGAGGAGGGAGGAGGAGAGAGGAGGGAGGAGAGAGGAGGAGGGAGGAGGTGGTGGGGGTGAGAGTGAGGGGGAATGTGAATGGAGGAAGGAGGGGAGAAGAAGTAGGGGGAAGGGGAGTGTGTGAACATGAATAGGGGAGGGAAGAAGGAAGGGAGGAGGGAGAAGGGCTGTGAATGAATGCAAATAAGGAAAGGAGAAAGAGAAGGAGAGAGGGAGGGGCAAACAAACGTCCGTTGAGGCCCGTCCTTCACATGGCATCAAGTGTCTCTCCTGATCCTTCGCGAAGACCCCTGCGGACTCAGCTCAGCTCTCCGATTCCCTCAACGGCTTTCGGGAGTCCCGCCAAAAGGGATAGCCAGACAAACAGACAGACAGACAGGCACACACAGACAGACCATGTAAACAATACCGCTACGTGTGTCTGTCTTGTACGTCTGTCAGTCAGTCAGTCAGTCTGCGTCTCTCTCTCCTACATCGATCCCGCCAACGGTTCCTCCGTTAACAAAATGAAGTGTGGGCGACGGTATGTATGTAACCGCACCTCCGCCGCCCACGCCCACATCCATACGGGCGTCCCTCGACCCACACAACGTCCCCGGGTCAGGTAGAAGGTGACCCAAGGATTCGTTCCTCGCGCAGGATCCCGACCCGCGATGCCATTCAACATCCTGGCCACATCCTTCCCGCCCGATCCCACCTGCCTCCTCCTTCTGAGTTACCTTCGGCCTTGCGCACCTCTTCTCTCTCTCTCTCTCTCTCTCTCTCTCTCTCTCTCTCTCTCTCTCTCTCTCTCTCTCTCTCCCTCTCTCTCTCTCTCTCTCTCCCTTATCCGGGACTTCCAATAAACCAAATAAAGCAAAAGAGAAAGAGATAAAAAAAAAATAATAATAATTAAAAAATAAAAAATAAAAAAATATAATAAATCGCTCATCGCCCTTGCCCCCTCCTCTCCGTTCTCTTCCCCTCCCCCTCCCCGTCCCATTGGCCCCGCTACTTCCACACGTGCCAGCCAGGTAATTCGAGGCTGCGTTCCAGGTACCCGGATGGCTGGTGACGTCATCCCCTCCCCTCGGCCTCCTCGTCGTCGTCGTCCTCCTCCTCCTCCTGGTCACCTCGCCTCGCCCTTGCAGCTTGGTATCTGTGTCCGATGGTTACCCGGCTGGGTTACCAATGAGGCTGGCCGCACCGGCGGAATACCCAACGACCAAGGAATATCCACCCGAGTCTTCCTCTGTGAACTGTATTATGGAAATGCGCACATGCTCTTTTTATTTTGTTTATAGATCTATATATAGATTCACACATATTTGTCCTATCTATTTTTAACTGTCATTTGTTTTATATAAATTGGCATATACTTTTTTTTTCCCTTTTATCATTCGTTTCATATAAATTGACATATGCTTTTTCCACCTACCTTTTAACTATCGTTCGCATAACTCAGATCTGAATATTCTTTTTTCGATCCATCTTTAAAACTATCATTCATTATTGACGCCGCATCACGAACCAGCCAGCAGCCAGTCGACGCGTTCCCATATAAATTGGGAAAGCGGAACCAAATTAACTTTTCCCGTCCATCCATCAGAGCACCTGTCCGCCGAGAGGAAAAAGAGGACCCCGCGGCCGCAGCGCCACCGCAACACGACGGAGACGCAGGCGGCACTTACGACGAAGGCGTCAAAGAAGAAAGGAAGGAAATCGAATAGAGAATGAAAAATACGCGAGGAAGGAGACGACGGGGAAGAAGCAGATAATGATGAAGGAAATACGTGGAACGCACATAACGGGCAGATAGAGCAACGATCTAACAACCACCCAGTCAAAGAATTAAGAAGGAAATGAGAGCAAGGCGAAATTCCAACAGAGAAGGAAAAACCACAAGGAGCAAGACGATTTTCCTTGTCCTGCCCCTCGTGTGAAGCGCCTCCGAGCGTCCCGCGGCACGAAAGACGGCCTGCGAGCATCTGCCGGCCTGCCTCGCGCATTCCTCGGATAATGACGCCTTCCTAAAGAGGATGTCGGGCGATTCCGCGGCCTTACAAGGGCGGGCCGTGACAAGGACGCCGCCCAGGACGCTGATAACGAGGGTGTGTTTACATCGCCCTCGCTGGACAAGGCATGCAGACCCTCCAGCCCCTCACCCCCTCCCCCTCCAGTCCCGCAGGCACGATGGATGGGCGAGCGGGCGGATGAGTGATGACAAGCGGAGAACTCCATTCCGAGTGAGCGAGTACATGCGGCGCCGAGGGTCGTGGGAATGAGACGGAGAGAGAGAGAGAGAGAGAGAGAGAGAGAGAGAGAGAGAGAGAGAGAGAGAGAGAGAGAGAGAGAGAGAGAGAGAGAGAGAGAGAGGGGGGGAGGAGGAGAGAGAGAGAGAGGGGGAGAGAGGGAGGAGAGAGAGGGGGAGAGAGAGGGGAGAGAGGGGGAGGAGGGGAGAGAGAGAGAGAGAGAGAGAGAGAGGGAGAGAGAGAGAGAGAGAGAGAGAGAGAGAGAGAGAGAGAGAGAGAGAGAGAGGAGAGAGGAGAGAGAGAGAGAGAGAGAGAGAGAGAGAGAGAGAGAGAGGAGAGAGAGAGAGGAGAGAGAGAGAGAGAGAGAGAGAGAGAGAGGAGAGAGAGAGGAGAGAGAGGAGAGAGAGAGAGAGAGAGAGGAGAGAGAGAGGAGAGAGAGAGGAGAGAGAGAGAGAGAGAGAGAAGGAATCTTCCATCGAAGAATACCTCCTGTCGGTGAAAGCCCCACATCGCCGTTGCATCCCAATTTCAACTGCCATCACGACCCATTATCTCCCCCCCCCCTCCCGCCCTACCCATTATCTCGCCCCGTACCCGCTGCTCTCTCCTGACAGACGCAGCCGTGAGTGGAACCTAAGCGCCGACAGTCCTTCCATGAGTCCTCCGCCACAGCACGTACGGCACTTGCAACAGTCCGGTCCGCGGCGTGCCCGGCATGCATACCCATCCCGGCGTTCGTGCCCCTTGCCGTTCCCGCGCGGTGTTATGCCCGGGTCGTGCATGACGTCAAGGACTTTCCTTCGGTCACCAGGTCAACGCTCATCTGGCAAGGGACACCGCGCATGACGTCAGGCGACTGACGGAATCTACCAACGTCACCGGCATTATGGCATTCGCCTTTCTCTATGCAACAGGCGAGCACATGCAAAACCTATGCACCCGAGCTTCCGAATAAAGAAAACCGCACCATATATGAACAAACACACACACACACGCACACACACAGGAATACAGACACAAACAAACACAGACAGGAACATGGATACTAATCTCAGCGGCAACAGTCCTTCCTTATTCCCCACTCCCCACATTTACCCAAACCTTCCCATCGACTTACCGTAATTAGCTAACGGCTTTGCTCCACCACGGCTGACGATGGGCTACTGAGCGTGCGTGCAAGCGAGTGTATACATGAACGCACATACATACACGCATGCATACACAAACACACACACACACACATAGAGAGAGAGAGAGAGAGAGAGAGAGAGAGAGAGAGAGAGAGAGAGAGAGAGAGAGAGAGGAGAGAGAGAGAGAGAGAGAGGAGGGAGAGAGGAAGAGAGAGAGAGAGAGAGAGAGAGAGAGAGAGAGAGAGAGAGAGAGAGAGAGAGAGAGAGAGAGAGAGAGAGAGAGAGAGAGAGAGAGAGAGAGAGAGAGAGAGAGAGAGAGAGAGAGAGAGAGAGAGAGAGAGAGAGAGAGAGACCATCATCCTCCGCGTAATTAGGTGAACATGTAGGGCAGCTTCTCACGGGTCGCAAATTTCCCCTGTACGGAGGCAAGGAGAGGCGACGTGAGGAGAGAGGCAGAGAGGGAGGGGTTTGGGGGGGGGGCAGGTAGAGGATAGAGGGAGAAAGAGGAGAGAGAGAAGGGAAAAGAGGCGAAGGAGGGGAGAAGGGAAAATAAAGGAATGGGAGAATATGGAAGTGGAAGACGAAGAAGGAAGGAGACCCAGGTGAAAAAAAAATAAATAAATAAAAGACGAAGAAGAAAAAAATAGGAGAAACAAAAGGGCGAGCATAAGGAAGCACCAGAGAGAAAGCAAAAAACCCAAAACAAAGACAAAGCGAAAAGATAAAGCAAGAAGACAGCTGTAGAAGATAAGGCGACGAGTCCAAGACAACGCAGTGGCGTCCGGAATGTAAGCCAACGCGTGTCGCATCCAGAGTATTGCAAAATGCAATGAGGCAATTAGTTCGAGGATTCGTGCAATTGCAACCGTAAGTCCTGTTGTTGCGAAAACATGCTAACAAGATGATTTCCTCCGCTTCTGTTACACGGTCAATATTACGAGTCATAATAACGGCACTAAAATCGACGAGAAATAACAACAACAACAACGACAACAGTATCATAATCATTCATAAAATCACTCTCTGTCCCACGGAGGCCACAGGAAAAAGACGTAAAAATTATGAATAAAAAAAAAAAAAAAATAAAATAAAAAATAAATAAATAAACAAAAAGCGCATGTGTGGCAGCAGAGATACCCAACGCGATACCATCTCCCCTTTGGCGCGTACCTGTGTCTCCGGAGGGATGGATGACCCTCTATTACGCCCTCCTGGGCCTTGATACCCTTCGATAAGCTAGGGGGAGGGGGAAGGGGGAAGGGAACGTGCCTCCCCCCCTCCGTTCCTTTTCCTCACCGAAGAGTGTATCTAATACTATTTTCCATTATGCATATTTCTACTCTTTGTTTATTCTAAAAAAAAATCTTCTTCTTCTTCTTCTTCTTCTTCTCCTTCTCCTTCTGCTCCTCCCTATTCACATCCTCCTCCTCCTCCTTCTCCCTCTTCATATCCTTCTCCCTCTCCTTCAAAGGCCGTCCCCGTCTAGCCTCACCATGCAAGCCATCACCTGGCGGTCCTTCACAATAAGCGGGGAGCCACTTCGCCCAGCGCTTGAAAGCTAAAAGAGGAACGGATCCTGACATAGAGAGGGAGAGGGAGAGGGAGAGGGAGAAGGAGGAGAAGTGAGGGAGGGGAAAAGGGGAGGGAGAGAGAGAAAGTGAAAGAAAGAGAAAGAAACAGGCAGGCAGACAGACTGATAAAGACTGAGATAAGAAAAAGAGAAAACAGAGAGAGGCCGACAAAGACGGAGAGAGGGAGAGAAGGGACAACGGGAGAGGGAGGGAGGGAGGGAGGGAGAGAGGACAGAGGAGAGAGGAGAGAGAGGAGCGAAAGGGGGGGGGGGGGCAGGGAGCACAGAGGACGAGGGAGAGGAGTGAGAAAGCGGATTTAGCTGGACAGGACGTTTCTTGTGTTTACACTTGGCTCGCTCTTTGAACTCTCAAGGCCGCCTCCTTCTTAATCTTGTGGAGAGCAAAAGTGCGTGCGTGTGAGTGTGTGTGTGCGTGCGGGTGCGTAAATCTGTAAACAAGTGTGGATTTGGATGTGCTTGAATGTGTTTGCGTTTGTTTGTCTGAAAAGTGAGTGAATTGAGTGAGTGAGTGGGTGAGTGAGTGTGGATGAGTGAGTGAGCGTGCGTACACGTACAAATAAACAAACACACATCTATTACAGACATAAGTACATACATACCCCCCAAACGATTATGATCATCTCATCACCCAGACCCCTCCCCCCTCTCTCCCCCGCCCACCACCCCTGTGTGAAGCACGCCCACGCCACGTAATTAACACCATCGATAAAGCCCGCCTCCCCTATTAGGACATCCCCTAAAGCAAAATCTAAATGGGGGAGCAGGAGGAGAGGAGGAGGAGAGGAGGAGGAGGAGGAGGAGGAGGAGGAGAGGGAGAGGGGGGAGGGAGAGGAGGAGAGGAGAGGAGAGGGGGAGAGGGAGAGAAGAGGGAGGGGGAGGGGAGGGGAGGGGAGGGGGAGGGAGAGAAGAAGGAGGGGGGAGGGGAGGGGAGGGGGGTTAAGGTACACACCCCCTGAGGTAGACACAATTACACACTAACTTGCTCAGAAGGCGATGAGGTGCCCGCCTGGAGTGAGGAGGTAGGCCTATAATCTAGGACTACGTCGGGTGTGTAGGGAGGGGCGGGGAAGGGAGGGGAGGGTATGGGAAGGGAGGAGAGGATAGGGTAGAACAGGGAAGGGGAGGAGGGGAGAAAAGGGGAGGGGGAAGGGAAAAAGTCTCGCAAATTTATGGAGCACATTTCGGACCAACGGAAATGATACCCATGAGCGAGGGCCGATGATTACCCGAGGCGTCCAAGATGAAAAAGATGAAGAACAAGAAGAAAAAGAAAAAGAAAAAGAAAAAGAAAAAGAAGAAGAAGAACAAGGTAAATAGGGGGAAAAAGAGAAAGAGGAAGAAGGAGAAAGAAGAAAAAAGAAAAAGAAAGGAAAAGACGAAGAATTTGAAGAAGAAAAAAAAAAACCGAAGAGGAAGAAGAAGAACAGAAAGAAGAGGAGAGGGAAGTTAATGGGCCTTTCAGCGCGACGGCAAAAGGGTGTTCCCGGACAGCGTAGGACTCAGCAGGTGACAGAACTATTAAGGAGTTTCCACCTCAAAGTCAAACTGCCATGGGAGTATATATATAAAAAAAGGTCGAGCTATAGTGTAAGGGAGGAAAAAAACAAAGTCATGAATGAGAGAATGAGAAATAATAATAATAATAATAATAACAATGATAAATACCACTGGCAAATAGGACTTTACCTATGAAAATAAGAATAATAAAAAAAAAATATATATGGAAATAACTACCAACAAATCACATAGAACTAAAATAGAGAGATAGCAAAAGCGATCAAAAACACTACGGAAATCACACCAACACAATCGCTTCCCCGACCACCACCCGTTTTCTTTCGCACGGTTACGAGGGAGACTCAACTAAAAATCGCACTGCCGATCGTTTCTCCCTTATTTTTTAAAATTAAAAGTTCATGACCTCACGAGTCCAAGAACTTTTGACACAGGAAGGATTCTTGGTCGCCACACAGGAAGAGAATAAGTGAATAACATGCAACTGCCCCGACCGGATGGATGTGACAGGACGCACATTCACTGAATTTCAAGTAAAAATAATAAAAAAAAAGAACAAAAACAAAGGCTTCCGAAAACATAAGAGGAAAAATTATAAAGTTCGAGGAAAATAATACAAACTTCTCAACCACAAGTTGGAAGGACTTACCTTGCGCGCTAACTCCACGAAAAACAGAAATAACGGGAACACTCACCTGAAAAAAAAAGATAAAATCAAATTAGTATTAGCATCAAAACTTGGAATAATAGGTAGTAAAATCGAAAACAGAGCAGAATTGTATAGAATTTCTCTCTTTCTCTCTCTCTCTCTCTCTCTCTCTCTCTCTCTCTCTCTCTCTCTCTCTCTCTCTCTCTCTCTCTCTCTCTCTCTCTCACACACACACACACACAAACACACCCGTTTAAAGATTTAAACGGTGGCAGGACTTGTGACGTCATCACTACGTCATCGTCGTAACGGCGGGCGACGCGATGATTCATAAGCCTCGTACACGGAATAGTGCGCCCACACACGCCCACCGGCCAGAGTACACCCCAACCCCACCCCACCCCCTCCCATGCCAACCTAATCTTTTCTTTTATCTTCTTCTTCTTTATCTCCTGCTTCTGATATCTATTCATCAATTCTATTTTGATGGTGTAAAAAATAGACTTCGATCTATAAAGATGAGAAATCCGAGAAATCAGAGAAAGAAAACAAGAAAAAGAAAAAGAAAGAAACAGAACTTTGCAGAGTCACGGATCATATGCGTGCAATACTGCATGATCCGCTCATTCACTTGTCCTCGTTTATGATCGTGTTACGTCACCGAACTGTCAATAACGATATAACGGTCGTTTTGATAGGACCCGCGAATTCAAACGCGATGAAGTAAAAACCAGTGAAGGAAAGAAAAAGAAAACAAAAGAAAGAGAGAAAAAGAGAGATAAAGAGAGAATTGAGAGAGAGAGAGAGAGAGAGAGAGAGAGAGAGAGAGAGAGAGAGAGAGAGAGAGAGAGAGAGAGAGAGAGAGAGAGAGAGAGAGAGAGAGAGAGAGAGAGAGAAGAATTCTTAATCTTAGACGATGGCGGTCTAGTATATTTTTTCAGTCGATGTAAAGGGTAAGTTGCGGTTTCAATGCGTGCAGAGGATGCTAAATGAGAAAAGGAAAAAAGAAGAGGAAAATCAAACGAGAAAAAATAGGAGACGGAGAAGAGGAAAAATCGAGTAGAAATTGGCGACTACCGAGACAATAAAGAGATAGATTCCAAGAAGTGAGAGGAAAAAAGAGGCCGCTTTTCTTTCCAACAGACATGAACGAAATGTATAAACAGAAAATGCTAAAAAGAATGAAGAAAAAGTCTAAGAAGAAGAGGTCGCACTCTCTCTCCCCCTCCCACCCCTCCCCCCGCCAAACCATCGTCAGGTCAAGCAAGCAAGCAAACGAGCGAGCGAGTGCGTGCGTCCTCCGATGAATCCCCTCTCACCCCACGACCATGCCTCCGGCCATCTTGCATGACCAGGCATGCACTGATAACGCCATGAAGTCATGATCTCGAATTAATCGAATACTAAAAATACGCCATTACTAAGAGCCCCGTACCCCCTGAAGGAAGGCAAGTGAAGCAATGCCGTGTTGCGTCACCAGTAAACATAATTACATAAATATATAATTCTTACAAAACAAGTAAATAATAACGAATGGAGGAGACGCGAATAACTGCCTTGCAAGTCTGCGATGTCGTCACACCGCCTTCACCCGTCATGACAGGGGAAAACTGACAGACATTAATAAATAACAAGATGCTCGAGAGACTGCAGTGCGAGGTTTAAACGGTTCAATGACCTTACCCAATCGCAGGCCCATGATGACACTCAATAGGCCTATCAAAGCCCAACAGGAGACTCGAAGGCAGGTCATGCGCATGAAATGACCGGCTCGTAAAGCTACTACTATGGAGAGTCGTTTCAACGTTTCAGTGAGTTCCTTTAATCGTCCTTCGAGTGGAGAGAGACAGAGAGAGAGAGAGAGAGAGAGAGAGAGAGAGAGAGAGAGAGAGAGAGAGAGAGAGAGAGAGAGAGAGGGAGAGAGAGAGAGAGAGAGAGAGGGAGGGAGGGGGGGGGGAATGAAAGAGAGAGATTGCGAAGGAGGGTAGGAGGGAAAGGGAGGAAGAGGCATGGTAAGAGGAGCAGAGAGAGAAAGGGAGGGAGAGAGAGAAGAGAGAGAGAAGAGAGAGAGGGGAGAGGGAGGGAGGGAGGAGTGAGAGAGACAGAGAGACAAAGCTCATCCATGGCATCTCCCAAGTCACATGTAGGAAGCAGGCCGCCGCAGACCCCTCTCACCGCGGGTGCCATGACGACGCATCGGGACATCCGGCCGTGTGCGTTCGCCGTCACGATTCCCCAAGGATTACCTCGCGCGTGTGCCCACAAACGTGCATGTGTACACGTGTTCCCGGCGGATTGTTCTCATGCGCGCGTCCGTCCTTCCTTCCTCCCCCGTCCGCATGACTCAACGGGGTCCACGTGTTCGCAACGGTCGTTCCCGGCATCCCCCCCCCCATCCCACCCACCCCGCCGACACCTTCCACCCCCTCCCCTCCCATCCCCCCTCTTCCCCCACGTGGACTGCCTCCCACGATATGAAGGATGAAAAAGAGGAAGGACACATGAAGGTGGGTATGAGGGAGTATGAAGACATAGGCTAGGGTGGGGTGGGGTGGGGTGAGTTGGGGTGGATGGGGGGAGGGGATCCTGATCGTAGCTGAAACTACCCCGAGCCGATCTTCTTTGATAATTCCTAGTTAATTACTTGTCATTCGCAAGGCTGACGAGGTTGCTGTCTCCGCGGCCCCTCTGGCGCTATCTATCTGAGACGCATGAGTCATAAAAATCAAAATCTGACCGAGCCAAATCCTTCGAAAGTGGAATCTGCACTGCTCTGGCAACTCCTGTACCTGCCACCCCGCACCACATGGCACCACATGGCGTCCTACCCTCGCCAGCCGCCCACGATGAGACAGCCACATGTCAGCGCGGCACAGACATGGCGCAGGAGGGAAGGAGGGAAGGAGGGAGGGGGGGGAGGGGGGAGAAGGAAATTCTACCAGCCCTCATTCCCTCCCTCCCTCCCTCTCCCTGCCCCTCTCCCTCACCCTTACACTTCTTATGTCAAGGTTCTCTCGCTTGGGGAAAAAAAACTGGGCGTACCATATTCGTTGTGGTGCAATGACCTTTTGCCCTCTCCTTAAGCGTCACACCGCCGTCACTGTAATCAAGCATCACCATCTGCGCCACCATCGCCGGCAACGCACCATCGTTATCACCATTATCATCAGCATCAGCATCACCACCACCAAACCGGCACAGAGATGATTCCCTTTTAGACCGGCTAGCCAGAAGCCTCAAAACCAGTGTCTTGTCTTGGTATGAAAGTTCCTCTGTTAACCCCGTTCTGTGTTCATTGTGCGCGCCCTTCTACCCCGCCCACCTCCACCCCCACCCCCCACACCCCTACCCCCTGCCATGCACAGCCCGTGGCCTTTGCTACTACTCGCCGCCGCCCATCACCCGGGGGAGTGGAGACCCATTTGATGGAAGGGAAAATGACATGCCACCGGGGGCCACTTCTGGACAACACCTGCATGGAACGAGTCCGGACGCTAGATACCTGTGGCAACAATGCATATGGAATCGCCGATAAACAGATATTCATCGTCTGGCTGTAAGCACACCTGGACATTGGTGTACGTCTGACCACCTGTAGAATGTGTGATATCCCGGTCTGATACGATCCAGCGGCCCGGCGGCACATGCGCAATATCAGGTGGTCATTATCATGCGCTCATGCAGGTAACGCCTACACATCTGGGCCACGTGTGTACAGGGGAGGCTAAACGCATTCACACCTGGCCTATAAACCATATGAATCGACACCTGCTGAAAAAACAACAACTGGTATGGTTTCCTCTGACTACAGGACGTCTGTTCCTACAAAGGGCCACATCAGAGACGGACCACAAATGGTATACCCCCCCCTCCCTTCCCTACTCATCCCCTCACCGCTGTTGGCAGCAGGGCATTTCCTTCAAAACCACATGTTCTTGCCTGTCTGATTCCCCGTTTTGATGCCCCCCATCTCCTTCCTCCAACACCCCACCCATCCCCACCCCCTAGGGAAAATTCCCCTTCTGTTCCCCTTCCTAAAGCAACTCACCCCCACCCTATGCCCTCGCCCTCCTCCTCTTCCCCTTTCTCTCCTCACATTCGCCTTCCCCCTCCCTCTTCCCTTCCTCCCTCCTCTTCTCTTTACTCATTCCTCCCTCCCCTTTCCCTCTCCCCTCCTCTTTCGTCCCTCCAGTTCCCCTTCCTCCCTTCCTTTGCCGGCTGAAATGAGGCCCCAAGCGCGAAGTCCAACCCCGCCACGCAGAGCAAAGCATGTCCGAAACACCGAAAAAGTGAGTGGAAAAAAAGAGATAAAATATACACCAACAAGCCGGTCATTCATGGCTCACCACTCAACTCGTCTCTCTTAGAAGGAACCAACGCTTTATTAGATCCATTTATAGTGTATAGATGTATTATCCTATGTATGTGTATATGCAATTATATGTATATGTATATGTATATAAAAAAAAAAAAAAAAAAAAAAAAAAAAATATATATATATATATATATAAATATATATATATATATATATATATATATATATATATATATATATATATATATATATATATATATATATATATAAATATATATAACACACACACACACACACACACACACACACACACACACACACACACACACACACACACGCTCTCTCTCTCTCTCTCTCCACCCTGGCTGGTCTTCCTTCTTCCTTGTCCCTTCCATTCCCTCCGTAATAATATCCTGCGACACCCCCCTTCGCCACAAATAGCCACAACTTCCGCCTCACTTGGGAAGGGGTTGAAGCTGTAGGAGAGGAGGGGAGGGGGAGGGAGGGAGGGAGACGAGGATCATGGCACTAATCTTCGTGGCACTAATTATATACCCCCCCCTTTTCCCTCTCCGCCCGTGACTCAATCCTATTTTTTTTTTACTTTCCCGTTTGGTCTCTCCCCCGTTCAACTTACCCCCCTCAGGCTCTCCTCTTACCCTCAGGCTCTTCTGCAAGTCGTCCCCCCTCCACCCCCCCTTTACCCCAGCCCTCCAGTCGTCCGGAACTGCCAGTCCTCTACTTGTTTACCCCCCAATCCCCCCCCCCCTCCTTTTTATATTCCTCATTACATGTGGAATAAACATGTAATGTTCTCCTTCTTTTCCTCCTCTCCCTCCTCCTCCTCCTCCTTTTCTTCTTCCTCCTCCACCTCCTTTTCTTCTTCTTCTTCTTCTTCTTCTTCTTCTTCTTCTTCTTCTTCTTCTTCTTCTTCTTCTTCTTCTTCTTCTTCTTCTTCTTCCTCCTCCTCCTTTTCCTTCTCCTCCTCCTCCTTTTCTTCCTCCTCCTCCTCCTCCTCCTCCTTTTCTTCTTCCTCCTCCTCCTCCTCCTTTTCTTCCTCCTCCTCCTCCTCCTTTTCTTCCTCCTCCTCCTCCTCCTCCTCCTCCTTTTCTTCCTCCTCCTTCTCCTTCTCCTCCTCCTTCTTTTCTTCTTCCTCCTCCTCCTCCTCCTTCTTCTTCTTTTCTTCTTCTTCTTCTTCTTCTTCCTCCTTCTCCTCCTCCCCCATGGCACCTTGTCCCTTACCCTCCCCCATAACAATTTTATCTCTCGGAATTGAACCTGCTTCTTATCACAGTCCCTGCTGATCGGCGAGATAACGCTTGTGTCGTGTGACGTCAGCACAGGAGACACACCGATAAGCGCCACGAATTCCTCACTCGCGGCGAGGCGGTAGATAAACAACACCTACACCACCCACGCACGCACGAACGCACGCAATGCACGCGGGAGTTAACCTACTTTTGTTTCACTCACTTACTCACTTACTCACTCACTCACTCACTCACTCACTCAATCTCTCTCTCTCTCTCTCTCTCTCTCTCTCTCTCTCTCTCTCTCTCTCTCTCTCTCTCTCTCTCTCTCTAACCGCGACCCATATGAGGTGCGGTATACGGCAGATATCGCTCACGCCCCCATACTTGTTTTTAATCTTTTTCTTTAATCTTATCAATCCGCGATACGATTCCTCCTGTCAATCATCTATCCCTTCGTCTTCTTACTGTCCCAAAATCTATCCTATTTTCAGCCTTTCTTCGACCAGCCATCATCATAATTCGATATTATTCATACAATGTCCGTGATAGAAGCTACACTACTATCCAATCCTTTTAGAACAAACAAACAAGCAAAGCTCCAAAGAATAATGATAAGAATGGGGAATAATAATAAACATAAAAAAAAAAAAAAAAAAATAATAATAATAATAAAAAATAAAAACGAAGAAAGACCTCTAAAGATCTACTTAAAATAAGAAAACGGCAACTGATGTAGAAAAAAAAGGTAAAAAAGAGTCTGAATAACTTTCTGGATAACTTTTCACAACGTAGCGAAGTTATCTAGCCTCGTTTACACCTTTTTGTCAAAACGACCCCTGTTTATTCCACATTCTTATTCTATCCTGTTTATATCCTGCTCATCCTGCTACGTTCAAGCGTACCGATCCCCCCTTCGGTTAGCAAACCCACGGACGATCCCTTTGAAAAGAAGTCTTGCAATTCTAGCCAAGAGGCAACACGCCACTGGCGTCATCACGACCGACCAGCGGCAGGCGTTTCGCGGAAAGCGCATATCGCACGACGGGGGGAAGGAAGGAGGGAGGGAGGGAAGGGGGGGGTATTTATCCGGATCAACTGTGATATTGATTCCTACGTTAAACATGGAATGGAATGCTTCTCAGCTCAGAGGCGATCAAGCGCTAAATGTAATACTGACTGCATCGTCTACAGTCAGCGCTGCTATTACAAAATGGAATCATACTACAAAATATCATATGTAAAATAAAAGAGTCATTCTCCTCAAAAAGAAAAATAATAATACAAAGAAATATCAATAAAATGATGACAATAACAATAATGATAATGATAATAACAACAGTAATAAAACCAAGAAAATCAAAGGACGCAGACCACAAAGCCAGCTCCCGAAAGAGAGAGAGAGAGAGAGAGAGAGACGCTCCCCTCCGAGGCCAGCCCGAGCTACGCAAGGAAGAAGGCGGCAGCGGAAGAGGCCGCCGAGGACGTACTCTTTTGAAGTCATCGCCGAGGTCCCGCAGGTCGAGGAAGGAGCGCGATTGGCGGTGCGACACGAGGCTCACGGGCGTGACGGAGGTGGCCGCCACGCCGAAGAACAGGTCGGAGAGGTTGCCCCGTTGCTGTTGCTTCTTCTTCTTGTTGGCGCCCCTCCGGAGGGTCAGGTACCCTCGGATCGTGGACGTCATGTTGGCACGCTTTCTATCGCACTCTCCTGCTCCCTCTCGCTCGCGATTCACTTAGCGAGCACTCTTATTCACACTAAAAGATATTTTCCCCCTCGCCTCCAGTTCACACGAGACGCACTCGCAGCTGGGTTTACCGGCGAGCGATCACCAATGTCACTAAACAAGGTCACAGGACGTGGCTGCCCTCTAGGTGACGCCGGACATCCCCGCTACGTCGGTCGGGCGCGTCCAGGTAGGCGACGCGACGCTAGTCCACACCGGATCTCGGCCAGGTGAGGCCCAGCATCTTGGTGCGGGATCATCTCTCGGGGATGAGGCCTTTCACGTTACTCATTTTCATTCACAAATAGGTACAGGACAATGCACTGAGTAGCACAGTTCAACACAGGATAATTTACTGGGGAACACACTTCAGTATAGGATAATCTACTGAATCGCACAGTTCAACACTCTGTAACCAAGAACACAATCAATATAATACGAGTATCTAAACGTAAACAAATAAAGTACACAACCAGTGTGCTTGCTTGCACATACAGCCCAAAGTGCCTTGGTAACTTTACAAGCATGCATGTTGTTCAATGTGCTTTCACGTCCCCAGGGCAGGACTAGCCAGGTAGGAGCGTCAAGCAGCCCTGCCTGGAAGGATTTCACTCCCAACATTGCATTCCGGAGGATTCATTTCTCTTCCATCTTCCACCCCTCGCCCTTGGCAGCCCTTCTTCTACGCCTCTCTATTCTACCTTCCTTTAACGCTCTCTCCCTCTTCCTGTCTCCCTTCCCTTCCTCTCCCTCCCCTTCATCGTTTCCCTTTCCCCATTTCTCCTCCCTGCTTCTTTCTTTCCACTCTTTCTGCCCTCCCTCTCCCTCTCCCCCTTCCCTTCCTCTCCCTCCCTCCCTCCCTCCCTCCCTCCCGACCCCAAAGCGTGCCGCCAAGGAGGACATCTCAGCGCCTCTCCGAGATGAGCCACGAGGTCCCATTCCTCAGCCGTCACCGCGCCCCTTGTAAGGATCGGCCGCGTCATCGTCGGGCATCGCGGCGGCCTCCGAGGGCGAGGGAAACTGATACGCCCTGCGCTGCCACTCACGAAGGGGCGTGAGAGGGAAGGGGAGGGAAGGGGAGGGAATGGGGTAGAAGGAGAGAAGAGGAGGAGTTGAGGGAGGAGGAGGAGGAAGAGGAGGAGGAGAAGGAATAGGAGGAGGAGGAGGAGGAGGAGGAGGAGGAATAGGAGGAGAAGGAGGAGGAATAGGAGGAGGAGGAAGAGAAAGAAGAGAAGGACGAGCAAGAGGGAAAGTAGGAGGAGGAAGAGGAAGGAGGAGGAGGAGGAGGAGGAAGAGGATGATAAACACGGGGAGGAAGAGGGCGACGACGGCGGCAACGTGGAGGAGGAGGCGGAAGACATAGCGGTGGACGAGGGGCTGGTATAACCGAACAAAAGCCAAGAAGAGGAAGAAGAGGAGAGGAAGCACACGATAACGCGTGCACGAAGCCTCCGGCGAAAAAGTAACAAAACATGAGTGACGTGTAACGCAGGGCGGGCAAGCAAATCTGATGAGAGACAGGCAAAAACGAACTAACCCCCTCCCTCTCTTACTCTTACTCTCTCTCTCTCTTATTCACTCACCCACTTCTCTATTCACTCACCCACTTCTCTATTCACTCATCCACTACCTCACTCACTCACCCACTTACTCACTCTCACCACACCAAGGGTCCTTTGCACGATACCCGGAGAGCGCGAGGTCACATGCACGCACCATTTAAATCCCATTTTGGCTGTGCATGACAAAGCTGAAGCCCTTGCAAAGAATGCGAACACCAATTCGATTGAGTATTATATAAGAACAAAAGCAGAATCAATAAGAATGTCGCCGGCGATAACAGCAACAACAGAGAGAGAGAAGATAAAACAGGCAATGAATGCGGGGAAGAGAGATATAATTAAAATCTTCTTCTTCCTCTTCTCTCCACTCGTACTCCTACTCCTTTCCCCCCCCCTTCCCCCCTCCTCTACCTCTACCTCCTCCTCTTATCCCCATTCCTCCTCCTTCTTCTCCATCCTATCCTCCTCTACCCTCCCTCCACCCGCCACCCTCCACCCTCCACCCTCCTCCTCCTCCTCCTCCTCCTGCTCCTCCTCCGGCCGCCCCCCTCGCTCTCCGCCCCCGCGCCGCGTACCAAACTCCTGAGGTAGTAACCCGTACGAGCTCTTGTCCTTCTCTTATCTCTGTCCACCTGCTTGCCTCGCCTTGTTTCTACCTGCTCGCTCTCGTCTCCTCTGCTCTGCTCCTTAATTTGTTTCCGTTCTTTGTGTCTCTATTTTTTTTCTCTACTTCCTGCCTACTATCTCCTTCCCTCTGCCTGTGCGTGTGTGTCTCTGCCTCTGTCTGTCTGTCTGTCTATGTCTCTCTCTCTCTCTCTTCCACCCATGTCATCTGACGGCTTGTCTTTCTTTGACAGTCTGTCTAGCATTTAACTTTTATCTGGTTATCTGTTCGTGTGCCCGATCTGCATGCCTGCACGTCTTATCGAATTTGTTTTTCGTCGTATTATCTTTCTGTCTTTTCTACCTGTCTCCGTACGTATGTTTGTCTGAACAATATGTAAGAGTGCGTTCGTATTTTTGTTATGTGTGTATGTGTGTGTGTGTGTGTGTGTGTGTGTGTGTGTGTGTGTGTGTGTGTGTGTGTGTGTGTGTGTGTGTGTGTGACTGTGCGCACGTATGCATATGACACGACTCAAAAGTTCGTTCTCAATTGTCTGCCTGTCTGTCTGTTTGCGTGCCCGTCTCTTTCTTACCTGGCTTGTGTCACCCGACCTGCCAGCCTGTCACTGCCCATCTCTCCCTTCCTCTTACCCATCAGAGCCTCACTTGACACACTTGCCTTTGTCCCCTTCTCTATCCTCTGCCGCCTGTCTATCTCTATCATCTATCTACCTGTTCTCCACTCTTGTCTCATCCGTTACTCGGCGGTTCTTACCCTTTCCCTTGTCTGCCTCATTCGACTTTCTTATTCATATTCATTCTCATTCTCTCTCTCTCCCTCCCCTTCTTCCTCTCTACCTGATCTGTTAATTAGTAGGAGAACAGCTGAATGACGGGTAAAATAGGGGAGGGGGTAACGGTATATCAAGGGGAGGGGGAGATGAGTGGGCGTGGAGGGAAGGGTATTAGTACAATAATTGGAGGGGCACGGAAGGGAAGGGGGGAGAGGGAGAGGGAGAGAGGGGGAGGCGGGACGAATTAAAAGGTGGTCTATGCAGAAAAGAGGAGGAGGAAGAGAGCAAAAGGAAGAAGAAACAAAATAGAAAGAAGATGAGGAGGAAAAAAATAAGGACGAAGAGGGAGAGGGAGAAGCAGAAGAAATAAAAAAGGATGGGGATGAGCACGGGGAAGGGAGAAAAAAGGAAGGCGAA
>NW_028234428.1:9508743-9523743 GCF_977035675.1 Penaeus japonicus
AGAGAGAGAACAACCCAGCAGGAAAACGGAGTGGGTCTCCAGACGTCACCCTGGGGTATGACAGAGAAGGTTGGCGCGCGGGTCGGGCCAAGCGACACGGGCGGAGGAGGAGGAGGAGGCGGAGGAGAAGCCGCTTCTCTTTCTTCAGATGTCTATGATTCCATATCAATATCGCCTTTTGAGAGAACGTTATTCTTTACTCATAAAACGGTAAAATAGTCAATGGAAAAAAGTAAATACAAAAACCAGGAATTGAGAAATACATCGAATACCCTTTCCTAAGACGAGCAACCGATAGAGGGCTTAAAAAAAGGGCCTTTCCGAACCTTCCGCCCATTTCGATTTCCTGTCAGAGCAGCCGTGGAAATTTGGATATATTAGCATACTGTTGCTTTTGCCAAGCGCCGGGGTATAGTACCAGATAAAAAATAATCGATAAAAGAGCAACTCGCTTGTCTCACTTTCCTCCATAAATCTTGCATCACATGAAGTAACGGATCCTCGCTTCATTTTATAATACAATCCAACATGAATATGAGGCCATCATACAAAAAAATGACACCCACATACGCCCAAAAACACCAAGACACAAAGAGGAAGGCAGCAGGCAGTAGGAGGAGTAACACAAGGGTTAAGGCGGTGGTTGAAGAAGACTGGAGGCGGAGGAGGAGGAGGAGGAGGAGGGATAAAGGGTAGGGGAAAGGGGGGGGGAAGGGGGAGACCGGAAATCCTAAGCCGGTAACGTTTTCTTCTTTGTGTCTTTTTTGTTGCCATTTATTCAAAGGGATTTGTGTGAGTGTGTGTGTGTGTGTGTGTGTGTGTGTGTGTGTGTGTGTGTGTATGCGTGCGTGTGTGTGTGTGTGTGTGTGTGTGTGGTGGCCGCGTGGTTTAGCCGGCTCGTAAAACCGAAGGCTTTGGCACTACTAGCATAACGTTCATTCGCTCACAGGCCGTCAACATTCCGTCACGTGGCCGGCAGCTGGAGCTAAATATAGACCTATGGAAAAGGGGTTAAGGTTCCCTCTCACTCTTTTATAAACACAATCCGTGTCGAAATAAATAAGTATACGTGGAAGTCAAGACGGTTAAGTACTTTGAATTTTCGAATCACAAGAATACCACATATAAACGCGAATCGATTCACAAATACACTTAAAAACCAGACAAACAGACATACAGACAGACAAACACACACACAGACGGAACGGAACGGCCTTGATCGGCATGCGCCCTCCGACAGGTGGCGTCTGCGGGCGGGGAGAGATGAGTCAAGACGGACGTTCCTGCGACCTGATCATACCTGGAATAGCCCGGAGAGAGTGAGTACTTGCCGTGATGCAAGCGAGGCATCTGTCCGCGGGTCGACCGACGATGAGGGAAAGGGCCTTTTATATTTCGCCATTTAATAATTATGACAGGTACGAATGAAGAGAGATGAATACGACTAAGCAAACCGACCTGAAGAATGTCTCTGACAAACAGTTTTTTTTCGTTCTGAAAGGCGGATGGACATTAACAAATTTAATGAAAATACAAAAGAAATTGAAAAAAAAATAACTGATGTAATACGCATGTCATATTTTTTATATTATTCTTTCAAATAAACATAAAGCGAAAACATCCGGGAAATGGTGCAGTTGTTGAGCACGCTCGTTTGCACTCCAAACATCTGAGAAAGCACGCGACCCTTCAGTACACTAGAAATGCTTTTCATATAGAGTATATCATTTATTTCTCTCATATCTATACATACGAACACAAACACACGCATATATGCATATTTATCCATCTATATTACAGAGCTGATTTTCAGACGGAAAAACAGATCCCATACCAAGGCAAATGAGAAGAAACGTTATCAACAGATTGTAAAAAAGCCCGAAAGACTACGAAATGGAAAACAAAACGAAGCCCAAACAAAGCGACCCGCAGCCCCAAGAGCGAGCGAGCGAGCGAGCGAGAGACCGCGGGCACAAGGAGCAGAAACGGGGCCGCTTCCGAAGATGTAGAGGAAGATGAGAAACCCAGCGCGGCGTGGCGTGGCGTCGCGTCCCGAGCCAAGGGCAAGGATGTGGAGGAGGGAGTCATACAATCGCAAGCCGCAGAATGCCGACGCATCCGGCTTGATACGGAAAGCCCGCTCCTTGCATCGCCTTTGCACTGTGCGGAAGCCTCGATTCGATAGTGTCATCTACATTACACCATTTCTCTTTCTCTTTCCTTTCTCTCTCTCTCTCTCTCTCTCTCTCTCTCTCTCTCTCTCTCTCTCTCTCTCTCTCTCCCCGCCCCCGCACGGATAACCACGTGACCTAATTCTGCCATTCATGCAACATGCTGGTAAATAGCAAACCGCAATAATGCACCGGGGGGCAACCACAATGGAGAGAAAACCACTCAACCTTCTCCGAGCGGTTGCAAAAGATGATCTTTAAGACGGATACACAATGCAAGCACACGTTCCCGGGCTCGCTCACGTAACGATAAACCATTCACACGTCGATTAGATGCAACCTCGTCGTCATTCACGCTACCTCCCATCATTCAAGACATCAGAGAAAACAAAAAGAGGAAAACAAAAAAGAAGAAGAAAAAAACTCCTAATCTTCAACAGTCCATCGATAGTTAATCATCATTATTATTCTTATTCTCCCAATCCGGTTACAGTAAGCCATTACAGTGATGTCATTCAAGACATCAGAGAAAACAAAAAGAGGAAAACAAAAAAGAAGAAAAAAAAACTATCATTATTATTCTTATTCTCCCAATCCGGTTACAGTAAGCCCCCCACCCCCACCCCCACCCCTCTCCCCCAAACAGAAGGGAGTCTTGTGTCCAGCCTTTGCATCTGGTGCGCTCAAAAGGCATGCGAGAAAGAGCATCCCTGGCCTGCCTTGTTAATCGCATCAAAACGCGCAAACACAAACAACAGCTTAAACACGTGGGCGAACCGATGCGACGACCCCTTTTGGAGCTGGTCTGTGCGATCAAACAAACACTGGTAGACTTATACGGTAGTTCGATCCCTCCCTCCCTCCCTCCCTCCCTCCCTCAATCCCTTCCTCCCTCCCCTCCCTCCTTCCATTCCTCCCTCTCTTCCCTCCTCCTCCTCCTCCTACCCACATCCATAACCATGCCCTCAGCTTCGTGCCCTCCCGGGGTGCTTGAGCCTTGCACAAACACAAACAAGCCGGTTGGAGAGGATGAATGTTAATAAATTACATTTTCACATCTGCATTTAGGGCTTATTAAAATTCTAATGGCTGAACGCTATATAGTGGGTCGAATGTATGTGATACTCTGAATTACATGAATAGAAAGTACACAAACTCACATGTGCACAAATAATGTATATATTTTTTTATTATCATCATTATGGTGATGATGTTAATAATCAATATAAATATTAAAATGATGATGATGATAATAACAATCAATATCATCATTAGCATAAACTACCTATACAAATATATACGCGTATCATGTACAAGGAGTATAATAAATATCAGTGTGGTTTTAAAATCCAATCAAACAATGTCAAACAAACTACACACGAGAAACAAGGTCAGTCAGCGTGAGAAGTGGCACCTGAGAGGCAAAGTGGGAATGAGGGGGGGGGGGATGAGTGCCTCGGCCAGAGTCCCCATCCCATCCCACCCCACCCCAGCCCCATGCATGTCACGCCTAGAGGGTCGAGCGGCGGGGACAGCCAAGAGCTAGGTCAAGTGGCGGCGGCTCGTCAGGTCACGAGGTCAAGCACATAATTAGACGTCGTTATCCCTCGCCACGTTAGGGAGTGTGAAGGAGTGATTGGGATGGTGAGAGTGAGAGTGAGTTAGTAAGTGTGTGAGGGAGAGAAATAAATAAACAAAGAGCGAGAGATAGAGAGAGAAAACAATATATGGAGAGAAAGCGAAAGAGAGACTGATATAAAGAAAAGAGAAAGACAGAAATAAATGACAAGTATCTGTGTCCCGCATTCCACAAATAGGTAAATAAGAGTTACGAGGTCAACAATAGGGAAGACAAGGTCACCGTGGCCGAGAGGTCATCAGAAAGAACGGAAACAGAGCATGAGAATCAGGCGTCTTCACGGCTACACCTGACACCTCGCTTCTCAGGTCGCCAATGACCTCTCAACAAAATATTTGCACGCCTTCTCTCTCTCTCTCTCTCTCTCTCTCTCTCTCTCTCTCTCTCTCTCTCTCTCTCTCTCTCTCTCTCTCTCTCTCTCCCTCTCTCTCTCTCTCTCTCTCTAAATACCTATGTGTGTGTTAGTCCGTCTGTTCGTGTTTATCTTCAGAACACGCAAGGACGCGAAGCTAATTCAAGACAATCAAGGAATCTACAAAAATACAACGAATACCCCTAATTTCAACAAGGGCCGGTCGGGCTCAACTCCTTTGCTCCCGCTGTTGACGAAGGGACAAATGGCTCGATCGCTATCTTTACGACCGGCCCCATTTGTAAACGGCAACATCCACCCTCCCCCCCGCACCCCACACACACACATATTCCTCCTCCTCCTCCCCCTCCCCTCTAGGGCAGCTGCATCGAAACGTCGGGGGGAAATGTTGAAAGTGACATGACGTGACGTGTCCTTGCAGGGGGATAAGCTATCGTCTGACTGGCTGTTATAGGTAAACATGTAGGTACATGGACAGAAAAACGTGGAGAAAAAGTAAATGTGGACAAAGGCATAACTAGAGAGAGAGAGAGAGAGAGAGAGAGAGAGAGAGAGAGAGAGAGAGAGAGAGAGAGAGAGAGAGAGAGAGAGAGAGAGAGAGAGAGAGAGAGAAATAATGAAACGAAGAGAAATAAGTGGAAAAGCGATACCGATAGCCTATCTGCAGGTATCTGGACACACCTGTCCTCCGCCACACACATTTACAGAAAGTCATTCCTCGTTACAGGGTCCGTCTACCTGCTCCCCCCCCCCCGTCCTTCACTCCGTCCACCTGTCCTTCGTTACCATAATAACTCGGTTTGCGTTACTTGGCCGTTACGGAAAACGCATGAAAAAAATCAAAATTTCAAACACCATAGAAAAGCAGAACGTTAACTCTATAAACAAACATATTACAAACAATAAAAACCACTTCTGCTTCTGTAACAGATACAGTAATTACATCATCCCTCCGCAACCCCTGATCTTTATTTGATAAACAAGCCTAAAACCGTTGCACGACGGCGGGGGGAAAATTACCCCCATCCCCACCCCCACCCCCCTCCGAATAAAATCGCCCTGTTTCCAAAATAAAACCTTAAATCCTCTATCATACCCTCCCTAAATATCACACAACACTCATATGTCATCCTCCCCTTCCAAATACATACATGTACAATCATACTTACTTACATATATACATACACACTATCTCTCTTTTCGTTTATCCCATCGTCTCTCTCACCCCCTACACACACACACAAAGACACACACACACACACACACACACACACACACACACACACACACACACACACACAGACACACACACACACCTGCCCGTTACCTAAATATTTACACTCCACCTGTCCCAGCCCGGCAACCGCATGCCACGCCGCCACGAGGGGATACGAGCGGACTACCGACGAAATATTTCCGAGGTCTCGCTCTCCCTTTGCTTTTTTTTCCCTTTTATTTACCTTTTGTTTTTTGTTTTTGCTAAACTCTCGTCTGTCTATTCATTTGTCCGTGTTTGTTTGTATTTGTTTGTGTTTGTTGGTATATGCGTCTTTCATGGCATCTGGACTCCGTGGTCTACTCGATCTCATTAACGAAATTGTCCCTAACCCTACCACCTCTCCCCCCTTTCATTTGAATAAGTTTATAAAAAAAATCCGTTCCCCCTCCCACTGCCATACCCCACCCCCCCTTAGACCTCAGAAAACCAATCAGACCGCGGGGTTAAAAGCCCTTGACGGACAGCCCGGGTCAAGCCGAGCAAAGGGGATTTACGGTCTGGGACAATAGGCCTACAAGAAAGGGGGGGTCGAAGGAGAAAGGGAGAGGTAGAGGTAGAGAGAGAGAGTGAGAGAGAGAAGGAGAAAGAAAGAGAGAGAGAGAGAGCTAGGACCGAGGTCACCTCAGGTCAGGACAAACACGCATGACCGCGGCGCCTCCTTTCGCACCGAGGCGAGGAAAGGCGAGGACTGCCCCGTTGTGTCCGCCAGACAAAGCCCTGTTTGGACAAGGCAACGCGGCCACGCCTGTCCGTTCTCTTATGCCGGATATGCCAAGAATGTCCGAAGGAAGAAGAGTCCGGACTCACTCGCCTCGGGCTAATGAGCGAGAACAATGCCAGCTGCAAGGAGAGCGATCGCCATGCGCGAGCGATGACTCAAGACTCTTCCAGTACGAGCTTCGATAATTCGTCCGGGCGGAAAATGCTCCCAACTTTGTGTACGCGCGCTGGTATTACTCGCATTACAAAATCAATAGTTTCTACCGCCGATTTAGACCATTCACCTGGATAACAATATTCTCCAGACTTGTATAAGAGGGCTAGTATTACACTGTCGTCACCCTGCGTTACACAACTAATAATGTCATGACACAAGGAATCCCTGTATCGTGTGTTTCTTCAACGTTATCGCTTGCCAGCTCGACGTTATCAAACACGCCGTTAAAAGTATCATGTACCATGACGATGTTATCACGTAATTTGACAATTCGAGTGCTTCACAAAGCGCAACAGCCATACCCAAACGCAATGCCACCACATACAAACAAATCGTGAAAGCCTCATAAGCCTTCCCAAAACCACTCCCGACGAAGGCCTGCCTAACACCTACCACTACCCTAACTACCCTAACATAACCCTCTAGCTTCTCCCCTCCCGATCCCCCCCCTCCCCATCTCCCCTCTCCCAGCCCATGCCCCCTATCTCCCCACGGCCGATGGTTAGGCAGGACCGAGAGCGCCGAGCAGGCCAGGCCAAGCCAGGCCAGGCCAGGCCGTCCGTAGTTCGGTTGTTCGCAGGCCGGCGACCCTCCTCCTCCGTCCGCTCTCACGTTTCCTTCCGCTAATTGCTGTTCCCGGATCGTGTGACTTGAGTAATTGTTTTGACAGTCACCAGCCCGCCCTTCAGGTGCTCCGGAAAACATACAGGATAATTAAAACAAACACGCAAAATGATGTAACGGAGAACAAATAAATGAATAGATAAGCGGTAATAACACTAACTGATGTAACGAAGAACAAATAAATGAATAGATAAGCGTTAATAACACTAACTGATGTAACGAAGAACAAATAAATGAATAGATAAGCGTCAATAACACTAACTGATGTGACGAAGAACAAACAAATGAATAGATAAGCGTTAATAACACTACGGAGGGGAGGCCGCTAATAAAGAAAATGTAAACTGTAGTACAACGGTTACATAATTACTTACATCATATCGCTCTTGTTATGAATAGGATTATCATCATTGTTTCAACTCTTTTTCACAAAATAATAACTATACAGAAAAAAAAAGAATCATTATAACAAACAATACTGCTATGATCGCGATTACCGACCATATCTCCCAAAGACAATTACCCTATAATTACGTTCATAACTACCACCAACAAAGCACATAACAATCAGCAAGTAACCGGAAAACCACGAGTTATTTAACACCTCGTTATCCGAGTGGCTCTCCCGGCCCTCGCTCCTCCCTCGCAGTTTCACCACTGACCTGATAATGCCACGGGACTTTTTCGCTTTCGATTGTACGGGTATTTCTTTCTTTCTCTCTTTTTTCTCTCTCTCTCTCTCTCTCTCTCTCTCTCTCTCTCTCTCTCTCTCTCTCTCTCTCTCTCTCTCTCTCTCTCTCTCTCTCTCTCTCTCTCACTCACTCACTCACTCACTCACTCACTCACTCACTCACTCACTCACTCACACACACACACACACACACACACTCACTCACTCACTCACTCACTCACTCACTCACTCACTCACTCACTCACTCTGTGTGTGTGTGTGTGTGTGTGTGTGTGTGTGTGTGTGTGTGTGTGTGTGTGTGTGTGTGTGTGTGTGTGTGTGTGTGTGTGTGTGTGTGTTTATCCGCTGTTTCCCATCCGTTTCACGTCGATGTTTATATCTGACATTTGAGAACTTCGTTAAACGGTCGTAACCTCCATTTCCCATTAATGTTTATTTCCAACGTTTTTGGAATTCAGTCAAATTTCCTATTTCGTACCGTCTCTGTTCTCTTACCTTGTTTATTTATACACCTGTTCTTGCATCACTCCAGGAAATCCCGTTTCCCACATGTGTGCCCGCGGCGAAGAACTTGTACGTACGTGAAATATGTCGAGTAAATTCCTTTTCCCTGAAATATTTCAAGTAAATCCTCTGTCGCCATGGTGTTGTTTATCTCTCTGTGACGTCATCGATGACAAACACACGTAGTTGGAAAAACCCTCAAGTCACGTCATTTCTCTTGTCTCAACTGCGAGTTCATTGACAGAATAACACAAAGAAATTACTTAAAAGGAGTGAGGCCATTTCATTCCCATAACCCAGTTACCAGAATATATGAGCGATGCGGACTTAAATAAATAAAAACGAAAAACAAATGCATATCGACCGGATCACACCCGCCATCTTGGAAAAGGAAGGGACGGGAAGGGAAGGGAAGGGAAGGGAAGCGGAGTACAATTAAACGCTACTCAATCCATCTTAATCACAAGCCCCTGGAACCACCCGGCCCCGTAATGACTCTCCTTCCACTTGAATGGCCTTCCTCGGATGTAAACTAGATGGTAAAGAGAGAGAGAGAGAGAGAGAGAGAGAGAGAGAGAGAGAGAGAGAGAGAGAGAGAGAGAGAGAGAGAGAGAGAGAGAGAGAGAGAGAGAGAACCGAACCCCTCGTCACAAAAGAAATGACCTTACCAGGACTTCTTTTTATCAAGTGGGGGGAAAAACCCTACAACAGCTCAGAGTAAACGAAAACTGATATACAACGTTTATAAAAGGAAGGAAAAGTAAATAGTGAATAGAACAGAAAAGCAAAGAAAAGAGAGTGATGGGGGGGGGGGGGTAAAAAAAAATAAAAATAGACAAACGACCTTGGGCACAACGGGATCGAAATTTGTACCAGGGTGTTTGGGCAGGGTGATAATCCCAGCCGGAAGTTTGTCCCTAAACAAGACACGAAAAAAAAAGATTGAAAGTGAGTACCAGGAGGATTTACCTGCCCCCCCCCCTAGAACCATTCTATTTACCCCCCCCCCCTCATCGACCACCACTCCAAAGACAGGACCATCCTTAACTTCTTACTTAATCAACATAAGGCTTACTTTGCCTTGGTTTCAAGAAGCCGCTTCCTCGCAAAGGTATTTCAATCAACTTTTTTTTTTCCTGTCGAGGAGGATGGGATAAGAAAAGGATTTAATCGATCAGTTTCCGACAGCGTATCATCAAAGGAGCGAAAGGATGATTAGTCTAGGATATTTTCTTTCTGTATGAATAAGTTATCAAAACTACATTGAGAGAGAGAGAGAGAGAGAGAGAGAGAGAGAGAGAGAGAGAGAGAGAGAGAGAGAGAGAGAGAGAGAGAGAGAGAGAGAGAGAGAGAGAGAGAGAGAGAGAGAGAGAAAGAGAAAGAGAGAGAGAGAGAGATTAGGCCTTGCAAGCGCTATAAATCAAGAATCTCCCGTAACCTTGCCTACGCCAGGTCATCCACATACAGACAGACAGACGACTCCCGAGCAACAAATCCACAGCTTCACCACTTTCAGCTGGCCAGCCCTCGCCAAGGCCGGATGAGTCTCCACTGGCTTCCGACGTCGGACAAAAATGCTCCTTCGACCTATATTTTCGCAATCTCTCTGCCCCATTTCCACGCACCCAGCTGTTTCCCGGGGACGGTCAGGGCCACTGCTATCCTCTCCTGCTGACCTGCAGCTCCTCCCGACGTGCAGTTTGAGTCTTTGTCTCATCGATCGCCGTGAAGGTCAGCTCCATGGCCTGAGAAGCGGCGTTTGTTAATTGTAACATTCCAGAAGGTGAACTTGCAATCTTACCTTGCAGTTGCTGCGCGGGCGTGATGGCCCCAGCTGCAGGTAGAGTCTTGCCCAGGCGTGTGGGCGTACGGCCGCCCACACGTGGTACACTTCAGGCTTGACGTGGCGAGACGGGCGCGCCGAACGCAGTCTGGCGGCCAGTACGCGCCGCCCACGTCGCACCAAGCGACGCAACGCCGGGGTCACGCCGCCCTTCCCTCGCCCGCCTGCCATGCTGCCCTCGCCTCCTGCGCCCTCGTTCGCTGCTCCTTCACCAGCGCTAGTCCATCCTCCCTTCCGACCAGCCTGGGCCGGCTATGCCGTCGAGGCCGAGTCGACCTTCAACCGCAATCCATCTTCTCTCTTATCAGAAAACCTCCTCAGTCACCTGGTAATTTCGAGCCGCGATTATGTAACCATGGCACCGCTTATTCTGGAAGTCGCAGGCAGTCGCGGGCAGGACTGGCACTCCTTGACACCCTCGCCTTGACACTCACCCCAAACAACAACCTCGCCCACCCTGCCGTCGCGGTCGCGCTCTCGTTCTCGTGGGAGTCCGTAGCTATTAAGGCTCGGAGCCAATTAGCGAAAGGCAAACAATAATAGATAAATAAATAGCAATCATCTTCGAGCGAATTCCTGAGAACATCAAAAGCTCTTTCCTCTAATCCGATTACTCGATGACCTGCATTGACATCCTTTCTGGGGTCATTGAGAGGGCTCCGGATCCCTCCTCAGGGCGCGCGCGCGCACACACACACACACACACACACACACGCGCACGGAGAGAGGGGGAGAGAGAGGGAGAGAGGGAGAGAGGGAGAGAGGGAGAGAGGGAGAGAGGGAGGGAGAGAGAGAGAGAGAGAGAGAGAGAGAGAGAGAGAGAGAGAGAGAGAGAGAGAGAGAGAGAGAGAGAGAGAGAGAGAGAGAGAGAGAGAGAGAGACTTACTCTCCCCTCCAAAGCGACCAACGTAAACACCAATGCATTTCAGACGTCGGGGAAACGTATCGAGTGAATCGGTCGCAAACAGCGCCGCGCCCTTGTAAAGACACACATCAAAATATAAAGATCGTAATCCTGTCCGAGCATCGCATTCCTGACGCCCTGACGAGACTTTCCCTCGACAGAACTTAGTGATCGAGACAGATAACCGCAGACACTCACGCAGTCCTTTGACTTTACACGTGAAACGCCAATTAGGGCATACAACGCATATTAAGTTTTATATCAACGGATAATTATATCTATTCAAATATCTAATTATACTATGTAAATAATCAACCATCCAACAACGTAAAAAAAAAGAGTTTACACGCATACGATCACACACATGAACGCGAAAATATGATGATAATGGAACTAGGAGAGCCTAGGAGCAGGAGGAGAAAGAGAAGGAAAAGAAGGAAAAAAGAAGAAGAAGAAGAAGAAGAAGAAGAAGGAGAAGGGGTAGGAGAAGGAGGAGGAGAAAGAAAATAGGAGGAGGAGAAATAGACGGCGAAAGATGCAGATAAAGAGAAGAATGAGAAGAAGGAAAAAAAAAAGAAAACAAGGAAGAGGATGAGGAAAAGTAGAAGGAAAGGGAGGAGGGGGGGGGGGAGGTCCTGAGGCAGTAGCGCTGTAGCAGCCTCACAAATCCATCAGCTGACAGGAGCCGAGTAATCCCCGTCGGCGACCCGCACAACACCGGGCCAGAATAATACACAACATCTCTCTTAATCCTCTCCCGCGGGGGCATTACGCCGCCAAGTGCGGGGTCGAGGGGCCTCTCCACCAACCTTTACACGGGCAGGAAAAAGGGGGGAGGGGAGGGGGTAAAAGGAGGGAGGGAGGGAGGGAGGGAGAGAGGGGGAGAGAGGGAGGGAGAGAGGGGGAGAGAGGGAGGGAGAGGGTGGGAGGGAGGGAGAAGAGAGAGAGGGAGGGAGGGAGGGAGGGAGGGAGAGAGAGAGAGAGAGAGAGAGAGAGAGAGAGAGAGAGAGAGAGAGAGAGAGAGAGAGAGAGAGAGAGAGAGAGAGAGGGGGGGGGGATTAGTCATAGAAGGATTGATGGCGATGGAAAAGGACGGACTCTTGGATTTCTCGGTGGCAAGTGCCAATCATGAGAGGGGAGGGGGAGGGGGAGAGGAGGGGGCTCAATTGAAAGGCAAGGGCTGGAGCTTACCCAAAGGAAGAATGCATTAGAAGGATTTCTGACTCCCGAGTTGAAAGTTTGCAGCTGGCTTGCAGAATGGGCTTCCACTTGCCATAATAGGAGGGGAAGCGAGGAGAGAATGGAGGGATGGGAGGGACGAGAGGGAAGTAGGGAGGGAGGGAGAACAGGAACGTGAGTGAGTGAAAGATGAGGAAGAGGAGCAAACAAACAAAATTTCTCAAGCACAAGCGACAGAGACACAAGAAAAAATAACAACAACAGCAAACAACAAAACGAAACCAGAGACGCAAGCAGAAGAAAGATTAATTTCAAACTTCACACACATACACACACACACACACACACACACACACACACACACACACACACACACACACACATGGCCACGGGATGCCTGAAATCCGAGCCGACGGAGGCCAGGCCAGAGCACTCGTCCCTCCCAAAAGAAATCAAGAGAGGAAAACATAATGGGCGGGCTATTCGGCAAGCGGGAGGGAGGCCTCTATATCCACTTGAACGGAATTGCTCTACCACCCCCGAAAAAAAGAAAAGAAAAGAAAAGAAAAAAGAGGAAAGTAGGAAGAGGAAGGACAAAAAAACAACAAAAGACGTGAAGAGTAAAACATGCGCTCGACATCCTAACGGCAGCTTTCAAATGCATTCTTAAAAAAAAAAAAAAAAAAAAAAACTTTTTATCCTGATGCAAATCCAGCCGACAAGTTGATCGCCGCTTGTCAACGAAATCCCTAGTCCACTAGTAAGGGGCAAGATTCCCTAATATCCAATCAAAACAGCTTACATTAGGTAGGCCTGTAATCAGGGGTCTAAGATCGTCAGGTCAAACAAAGGTCAAGGGAAATAACCGCCAACGAACGCATAGAAAACGGGATCACGCACCGCTAACGAACGCAAAGAAAACGGGACACGCGTAACCCGAGTCGCCACTTTAAACATGGCGCCGAACACGCTGGAAAAAAAAAAACTGTCGACGCTAACCTGATAACTGACAATAGCGGGGAAGTAAAGAAAGGAGGGTAAATAAGAGCACTTAGGATGATAAACAAGGGGATGAAAAATAACACGCGAGGGAGGCCGACAGGAAGAGAAGAAGAAAACGCTTGCTTCTTAGGGCAGCGAGTTTAAATACAAATTTCCCGAGCGTTCTATAATAATAACCAAACATACTGCAGCAAATATGATGGAAACAAGAGAGAGAGAGAGAGAGAGAGAGAGAGAGAGAGAGAGAGAGAGAGAGAGAGAGAGAGAGAGAGAGAGAGAGAGAGAGAGAGAGAGAGAGAGAGAGAGAGAAGAATATTTTTATATATATATATATATATATATATATATATCTATATCTATATATCTCTATATATATATATATATATATATACATAAGAAAAGAAGAACCGGAAAACAGCCTCCTTTGTCTGGCTCACTAAAGGCCAAAGAAGATACAAAGTTTTATCCCCCCTGGCGCCCGCCGGGTCTGTTCTCATGGGGTTGAAAGGGGCTAGGAGAAAATGGCTGGATACTATTTTATCCAATGATCCCGCCCTCCGCGAACCCAAAACCCCAGAGGAAATCCTTAAAGGAACCGCCGGGTGAGTGAGTGGTCCTGATTTACACAAGTCCCCCCTCCCACCGTCACTCTCTCTCTCTCCTTTTCCTTCTCCCCCCTTTTCTCCCTCTATATTTCTTTCTTTCTTTTTTATCCCTCTCTTTCTCTCTATCGGGCTTCCATTTCATCCGGCCGTGCTTGGGTGTCTTCTTTCTCGAAAAAAAACAAGAAACAACAAGAAAGTAACACGGATAAAACGTTTTTTTTTTAAATTTTGTCTTTGCTCTTTCAACCACATGATTACGCATAAACCTAACATGTTTCCCTATTAATTACCGTGATAAACAAACACTCACTATGCTTGCTTTTCTTTGTTGCCTTTGCGATCGAATAATCACCTAATTAACCTTTTCTATCTTCTATTCACTCTCCCTCTTCCTCTCCCTTTCTCTCTCTCTCTCTCTCTCTCTCTCTCTCTCTCTCTCTCTCTCTCTCTCTCTCTCTCTCTCTCTCTCTCTCTCTCTCTCTCTCTCTCTCTCTCTCTCTCTCCCCTCCCGTTCTAACGAGCAATGCGATACACAACCCGTACAAAGCCACGCCCTTCATAGATCAGTGTCAAGCTCCAGACATCATTAGGGGCAGAGTTACACCTTCAGCACACAAGAGGTCCTGTTTGTGTGCTTCCATTTGCATGCAGACAAGCAAGCGCTCCTCACGACGAGCAACACGTGCTTTATTCTGACGCATCCTCACGGGTTCTGCTTCTGTGGCGATCGTATCCTTTTCCCATCACGGTGATCGAGGAGGATCTCACGGACGTCCTTCTCGGGACACTGGAGCAACTTACGACCGGAAAACAAGCTCCGTCAACGAAAGCTCTTGGAATATTTCGCTTCACGGGACACACAACCTCTCCATCACAGAGGCTCCCCAACAGTCCGTCATCCCGGCAGAAACGCTATTCCTTTCGCGTACCCCTGCTTCTTTCCCACACTTACTCGCGGACACGTCCTGAGCGTCTAAAGCACACGCCCACGCCCATGCCCACGCCCACATCCAAGTAGTACACGCCCGACGGTACGCTCACCCACAAACTCTTCCCTACGACCTACGAAACCAAAGGCCAACCGTCGAGTCCCGCCAGACAGATAGGCCGCCCGCCCACTCTCCCCTCTACCCTCCCCACTCCCCTCGTCAGACGCAACGACACCAACGCCCGCCCTACGCAAGAGGAACGCCCACACACACACACAGACACACGCGCGCACGAACAGCGAAACGCAAATGAAGAAAGA
>NW_028234428.1:9528743-9541243 GCF_977035675.1 Penaeus japonicus
TAATTACGGAGATAAACATAACAACAAAGAGTAAAAGACACGACAGCGACGACAACAAACACACAATCGCCAACGTCTCCGCGCTCGACATTAAGATCACTTTCAAGAGTTGAGGAGCTTGCACATGCCGAGGGCACGGGCGGACGGGCGGAGGGGCGGAAGGGCGGACGGGCGTGGGGTGCCACAGTTGGGCGTAGGCATGGGTGCGACGTCTACAGTAAACAGTGGGGTTTACGGGAATGGGGGAGTGGGAGGTGGAGTGGGGAAAGGGGTCGTAGGAAGTTCCATCAACCACAACAACGCCTCAATAACCACGATTTGTGCACGGAGACTCAACTAAAGTGTGACTTGGAGGGAGGGAGGGAGGAAGAGAAGGAAGGAGGGGGAGAGACGGAGGGAAGGAGGGAGAGGGAGGGAGAGGGAGGGAGGGTGAGAGACTAAGAGAGATACATAGAGATTAAGAGAAGGATACATTGTGAACATAAAAGAAAAACAAAGAACAAAGTCAGATAGACACAAAAAAGAAAAAATGACAGATAGAGACAACATAACCATAACTGAGACAACGAGTCTTCAAAGTCGAGCATCAGTTCACAAGACGCATTGGCAGTTACTTCTGACAAGCCCTCCTTATCTCGGGTCCATCTAGGGCATCTAAAGGGGGGTTGGGGGGACAGATGGTCCGAGGGAAACATGGCCTAATAAAAAAAATAAAAAAATCTATTCCGGAACACCCTCCCTTACGCCCACATCGCCAACGTGTCTCCAAAACACCAGCCTCCATCCCCCCTCAATCCCCCCCCCCCCAACCTACCCCCTCAATTGCAACGTTTCAACCACTGCAAGCATTTCACTGAACCCGAGGAATAAAAAGGAAAACCGAATCCAAACTCACGACAGACAACACACTTGGGGGAGGGGGGGAGATGCCAGACACGTGTTTCAAGACGATTTACAAGAGAGAGAGAGAGAGAGAGAGAGAGAGAGAGAGAGAGAGAGAGAGAGAGAGAGAGGGAGGGTCTCAGGAGAGTGGGTGGGTGGGGGGAGGGGTACAGGGGGAGGAAGGCCCTTATCAGCTGACGCATCGGCGCTGGATTCGTCGTGGCTCCCCGGAACGAACGACCACCTAAGAGCACGACCCCCGGGACGACGGCAGAGGCTGCGGTGGCCGCTAAATGACACCCGCGATGCCCTACTTCTCTGCCTCATTGACACGTCCTGCGTCGTAAACTCGCACGCTGCGCTCGACCCCGTGGAGGGACACGCACGCTGGTCAACGCTGGGGAGGGAGGGGGGGGGGGGAAGGGAAGGAGGGAGGGGGGGAAGGGAAGGAGGGAGGGTGATGGGAGAAAGGGAGAGGGAGGGAGAGAAAAAGGGAGAGGGAGAGAGGGAGGGAGAGAGAAAGGGAGAGGGAGAGAGGAGGAGGGAGAGAGAAATAGAGAGAGAGAGAGCGAGAGAGAGGGGGGATGTGTGTAAAGGGGAGCGGGATGGGGATGGAGATGGGGAACAGTATGGAAATGTTCCTGTTGATGCTGTCTGGTAGCCTGACTGATAGCCTGTTAGGTGGCCAAGCTCTGTCCTTATATCATATCAACCCTTTCTCAAAAGACGCGATATTTGTTAACGGAAAGCTGACACGACAGGAAAATCAGTAAAATGGAAGAGATATGCTATCGGCAAGCCACGATTCGAGGCATCCTGTTAACGACTCAGCTCTTGGCTAATCCCACCTTATTCGAATAAAATTTAAAAAAAGAAAGAAAATTCCTTTAAAACCATTTTTTCTTTTCAAAATACCCATAAAAGAGATATATAAACTCCTGCTTGTTCCTTACACACTAAATTCAGCATACGGTAGTCGTAAGAACATCACACAGAATACACTAACCAAGAATGCACTAAAGCATGCATGCGGATTGTGCAGACCCCCCAGCTCTCCAATACAAACTGAACAAACTCATTATTCATGATTACTAATACGATCCCTGCCCTCCCTCCACTCCCCCCTCCACCACCATCTCAATACCTCGTTCAAAATCAAAGTCAAAACAGGAGTCGCTTGACGTCACTGCAAGCTCCAAGAGAGAGAGAGAGAGAGAGAGAGAGAGAGAGAGAGAGAGAGAGAGAGAGAGAGAGAGAGAGAGAGAGAGAGAGAGAGAGAGAGAGAGAGAGAGAGAGAGAGAGAGAGAGAGAGAGAGAGAGAGCATCGGTTGTGAGCCACCACAGGCCGGACTCACACGCCTCGATACCCTGGGTCCTCCTGGCACAGAGAGGGCCTTGTTGGGGAGGAGGGAGGGGGGGGGGACTGCGCTGGTGCCTGCCGAGCGCCCTGCTATTGCCCGAGGGAGACACGAGGTATTCTGCCGTCGCTCCCGTAAATGAAGTCTCTATTAGGCAACCATTTCCAGGCTGGACCAAGGTCAGACATTCGGCAAGGTGGATAATGATATGCATAATTGATAAGAAAGTGTGCAACGGGAGAGAGTGATAGGAGTTGATTTCTACACCTCAACAGCAAAATCCCTAAAACGAGAGAAAGAGAAAGAGAAAGAGAAAGAGAAAGAGAGAGGGATAGAGAGAGAGAGATAACGTTATAATAAAAGAGCAGTAGGTGCAAGAGAGGGGAGACAGCAAGTGGAAAAAGAGAGATGCTCGTTATCTGCCTTCACGATTGCAATAATGCCTGTACATATATATTTTTTCTCACTTCATTCCCATTGACTCCCCTCCCTCCTCTCTCCCACCCTCTCCCTCCTTCCCTTGCACTCTCCCTCCCTCCCTCTCCCCCTTCCCTTCCCCTCGAGAGCACAAGGAGCCACTTAACAAGGCCATAAACAGTGCCACAGTTTATCATCCCCTTCGTGCTGTTTAGTGCTACTTAACACTGTGTATTTGTTTTCGTTAGTCAATCATCTCGACAAGATAGAGGAACGTTAAGGGAGGGAGGGGGGGCAGCGGGGAAGGGGGAGGGAGAGAGGGGGAGTGGGAGATAGAGATAGAGAGAGAGAGAGAGAGAGAGAGAGAGAGAGAGAGAGAGAGAGAGAGAGAGAGAGAGAGAGGAGAGAGAGGAGGAGAGAGAGAGATAAGGAGAGAAAGAGAGAGAGAGAGGGGGGGGAGGAGGAGGGAAAAAGAGAGAGCGAGAGGGAGAGAAAGAGAGATACAGAAAAAAAGGGAAAAGCGAATTGAATTCCACCCTAACAGCCATAGATCGAAAACGCTTTCCACAGCATTGTCTAGGCTATTTCCAATCCTTTAACTGCCAGTCCCAGCTATAGACCTACCATCCTACACATTTAGGATACCACCTAAATGCCCCGCAAATATCCCATGCACACAATACAATGCGCTTAGCATATTGTACAAATGCCACGCAAATGCATTGGGCCGCATTCCTCCCCGCATTCAAAACTCCCCGCCGACTTGCGCTCGCCATTCGCACGCTAAATAACCCTCACGCGCACGCACTCTTCCAGCGCAACCCCACGGACGCCCTCCCTCTCAAAGGACGTCTTCACCAACGACGTCTTTGCCAAGGACTAAGGGGCCGACAGGAGGCGATAGACCCTTCCCACGCCCCGACCGACCGACCGATTCGGGAATCTTCCCCGGTTCCTCCTCTATCGCCGTCTATTCCTCCTTTTCCCACACAATTATCACCTTTTTCTTTGGTTCTCAGCCAAGTGATTATTTATTTGCGTTGTTCGCCCGATGGCCCCACTCGGGTGTGTCAACAGTCCCATTCAACTCGGGGGGAGGGGGAAGGGGGGAGGGGGATCCTGTACTCTTCGTCTGCTTTCGCTCTCTCTGTCTCTGTCTCTCTATCTCTCTCTCTTTCTCTATCTTGTGTGCTTTCCCATTAGTTGTTCGCTTTCGCCATTTCGTTTATTTCCTTCTTTTTTTTCTTTCACATTTTTCTCTCACTGACTAACTTCTCCCTCTCCCCTCCTTCCCCTTCTTCCACTCCTCCCCCTCCCCTTCCTCTCCCTCTCCAGCAGGAACAACACAATTAGCATCCCTTCCATCCCCCAGACCGGAAGACCATTTCGGTCTCATCTCCCCTTACTCTTCTCCTCCTCCTCCTCCTCCTCCTCCTCCTCTCTCGGCCCCAGCTTATCTGTCTCACTCCGTCCCTCTTTGTCTCTGTCTGTCACTCCGTCTCCATCTTTCTGCCTGCTGTGCCTCTCCTTCCCCGCCGGCCTATTTGCCTCTTTTTCTCTCTTGGTCTTTGCCGATTTCCAGCCCTTTGTCCTCCGGTCCAACGCTTTCTCGGCTCCGCTCTTCGCCCCCCCCCCTTTGTCTTTGCTACTGTGTTACGTCCCTAACACTCTGTACAATTTGGCGGGAATATTAAAATGTTTCATTAGATTTATATATATATACATATGTGTATATATATAATGTATATACATATGTATGTATATGTATATATATAAACATATATATATAAAGATATATAAATTTATATTTATATAAATACAATGTATATAAATTTACATATATATATAAAGATATATATATATAAATTTATATCTATATAGATACATATATATATATATATATATATATATATATATATATATATATATATATATATATATATATATATATATATATATATATAGTTGCACTACCTACCTTTCCCTCCCCCTCCCCCATCCTTCGCAAATATCAAAATCCTATCCACCCCCCGACCTCCCCACCCCTCTCCTCTCCCATCGCCACCAGCATCAACTTTCGTACCCATATGTTTACAACCTCTGCTCCTCCCTTGTTTTCCACCTACCTCCCTCCCTCCCCCATCCTTCCCCCCACCTCACCTTCCCCCTATCCTCCCACACCAGTCACCACCCCTATCACCACCGTCTCTCCCACACATACTGACTCCCATCCTCTGCCTCTTCTTCTCCCCCCCCCTCCCCCTTTTCCCTGCTCGGGACGGATGCCTCCATAAACGTGTTTAGTGTCCCATTATGTTGGGCTCCACCGCCGCCCGATGCCCAGTCTTTCTGCCTTTGGTCCTTCCCATTATCTTTCTTTCTCTCTTCCTTTCTCTTCCTCTTCCTCTTTCTCTCTGTTTCTCTCTTTCTTTCCTTTTGTTTGGCTAAATTGACCAGTGGGGAAAACATACTATTGTGTGTACAGATAGATAGATATAACCGATGGTTGGTACAGATATACAGATAGATAATTATAATTGACGGAGTTAGAGATAAATATATAGACAATCATAACAGATGAATCTCTAGATAAATAGCTCGATAGATCCACGAATAAATAATACTATTACGAATTACAAAGACACTAAAATAAATAGAGAAAAAAACAAAACTTTAAAAGGAAGCGCAGAGCAAAGGTGTTCATGAATACGAGGAGCGAAATGCCCCGTCCCATGCCCAGCGGCGTCTCCTCTTCCCCTACTTCGGCGGGAGAGGGGGGAGGAAGGGGAATGGGGGAGGGGAGGAGAGGAGTGGAGGGGAAGGTGGGAAGGGAAAAGGGAATTGGGGAGGGGGAGAGGAAGAGGACTCGGGAATAAGGGAAGGAGAAGGGAAGGGAATGGGAAGGCATAAACTTCACATATTCATGCATGACATAACACTTCCCCACCAGTGCATGTAAACCTGTATATTCAATTTACTATAAAATGAATTTACTGTAAAACTTTTCCATTTGGCAATGGAGCGGTCAGGCCTAGACAAACAGGCATGCACGAGAGGAGAGTTAACATCTATATATACAGCCTGAATAATACAAACAAACAAAATATCACACTAATCAAACGCGAATAACTAAAAAAAAAAACTAAACAAAACTTCACCATAACTATTCCATAAATGTACCTAAACGCAATATATACCCATCCAGAGTTGCGTCCAAATCGAAACTTCTGCAAAATTGCACACTGCACAATAGTTCCAAACTGTGGACAGCTGGTGTGCCGACGCTGTTGCAGTCCAAGTCGACGCTCCAGGAGATTCTTCTCGTTCAAGATCACCAAAAAAAAAAAAAAACCTATCCATACAAAATTCGACACCGCGACGTAATTCTAAGCGGATTAAATTTGTCAAAAAAAAAGAAAGAAAAAAATCTTAACGAGCTTCGCTGGAATGTTTGCCATCGCCTTGGGTATTTTCATAATTGAATTTAGGGTCGAAAAAAACACACACACTTGTCCCCACTTTAAAAACATTCGATCCATGTAATCGCTCATCGCAAATAAACACTCCACAAATAAAGACGAAAAAGTCACTCGGTAAATATATATAAAGGACGAACGATTACACAATAATAATAACAATAATAATAACAATAACAAAAACAAATCACACACACCACTAAAACCACTAACACACGAATCGCACGTCCTCTCTTCCTGGGAAATGCGAACAGGGCGCCCCTATCACGCCCGCACGCCCACCACAAGTCACGTGCGGAGGGTAACTTGGTTCAGAGACAACTGTCAAACCGGACTCTGAACGGAGGTCCGCCATGGCATGGAACAATGGAGGGAGAGGAGGGAGAGGATGAGGGGAGGAGGGGAGGAGGACAGAGACAGCTGCTCCTACGCCATGACCATGCCCTCCCTACTACCCCCCACCCATTCCCTCTCCCCTCCATCCCGAAAATGAATTCGCCAGCCTCCCTCCCGATGCGAATTTCCTCGTCCATGCCCCCTCCCCCTCCCTCTCTTCCTCTGGGGCGGGCCATAAAACAATCAAGGCATAATTTCCTCGGGCAGAAGAAGAGGAAGAAGAAGAAGAAAAAGGGGCGTCTCTCGGGCATCCAGGAATCTCTTCGTTCCGCATCATACGGAGGGAGGGGAAAAGAGCCTCCAGGAGAAGGGATGCAAAGGGAATGGAATGGAAGGGAATGGAAGGGAAAGGAAGGGAAAGGAAGGGAGGGGATGAGATGGGAGAAGAGGGGAACGGAAAAGAAGGGGATGTAAAGGAAAGGAAAGGGAACGGAAGGGAAAAGAGGGGGAGGGGAGAGAAAAGAAAGGGAGGGAGGGGATGGAGAGGAAGAGAAGAGAAGAGAAGAGAGGAGAAGAGAAGAGAAGAGAAGAGAAGAGAAGAGAAGAGAGGAGAAGAAAAGAGAGGAGAAGAGAAGGGAAGAGAAGGGGAGGGAAGAGAAGAGATGAAAAGGGAAGAGAAGAGAAGAGACGAGAAGGGAAAGGTAGGGGCCCGGGCTACCACCCCAACTGTGATGGGAGGGGAGGAGTTAGGGAGTTCGTGGGGGGGAGGGAGACAAGAGAAGCCAAGAGATAAGCATCGTGGTATCGCGCCGGGGGATCCATCTACGCTATCTAAATTGTTTACTGGAAGGCTACGTAACCGTCCGTGCCCTCCGCCGCCGCCGCCGCCGCCACGCCGCACATCGGGAGGATGTCGCTCTATCTGCCTCGCTTTTTTTCTTTCTCTCTCTCTCTCTCCATCTCGTTTTTTTTTTGTTTTTTTCCTTTCCATGTCATTGCTATCGCTCTCTCTCTCTCTCTCTCTCTCTCTCTCTCTCTCTCTCTCTCTCTATATATATATATATATATATATATATATATATATATATATGTGTGTGTGTGTGTGTGTGTGTGTGTGTGTGTGTGTGTGTGTGTGTGTGTGTGTGTGTGTGTGTGTGCGTGCGTGTCTGTATACGTGCACGTGCGTGCATGAGTGCGTCGTCACGATCCTCTAATCAAACCGAGAGAATTTAACGACTCCGCCGCTCCACCAAGTACAAGATCAACGAGGGCGGCCCGTAATAAAATTAATTCAGCTTATCCGTTACACGTAATTAACACAACTGCTACACAGCTTACCTCCCCCTATCCCTCCCCCACCCCTCCACAGCCGTCGCATCGTCCCTTCTCCCCAATAAAAAAAAGACAACACTCTACGCCCCGGCATCCACGTACACATAAACACTGCATTCATTCATACACACAAACAATCAATCACTCACGGTGGCTCTTCTGACGGAGGACAACGTCAGCTGAGGCCTCATCGCTAACCGACTCGGCGCTGCACTGTGAGGACAACGCGTAGGGCTCTCCTCTATCCCTTTCTTCCATCTCTTTTTTTCTTTTCTTTTCTTTTCGCCCTATCCCCTTCCCCTTTCCTATCTCCCTCTCTTACCTCTTCCCTTTCCCCTTCCCCTTTCCCCCAACTTTCTCCCTCATATCCCCTTTCCTTTCACTTTCATTCCCCTTTCCCCCTTCTCTCTCCCCTTCCCTATCTCCTATCTCTCTCCCCATACCCTTCCCCTATCCTATCCCCTAAACCCTCCCTCTCCTTTCGCCTCCTCCCCATCCCCCGTCCCCACCTAAACACTTCCCCATACCCCCTCCCCTTCCCCCTCCCCCCAAGCATACTAGCCTAACAACTCAACAAACGGGCAGTTCGTTAGGACTATTGTACGCCCTAACAGGCTTTCAGCTCATCCGACTCCTCCGCTAGCCTCACGTCCGTGCCTTTCCCCCTGGTGTTGGGGGGAGGGGGGGAGGGGGTTGGGGAGACACGTGTCGTTGCACAGTTGTCATAACAAGTCCCAGGAAGATTGATTATTGAAAATTTATCAGCCGCGTCAAGGTCAAAATCAAAGTCCAAGATGGAGGCGGTTATGGAATTATGCCAAGAGTCGCGTCCTCTCTTCCAGATTCTGCGCTGGCTGAACGCTGGAAGGAGATGAGATGGGAATCTATCTATCTATCTATCTCTTTACTCTCAAATACCTTAGATTCTTCCCTTGGATTCTTATTTCTGATACTGGATGTCTAAAGATGGCACTGAATTCATCTGCGGAAATCTCGCATACACCAACAACCACATGAATGCACGCACACACTCACACACACACACACACTCACACCACTCACACTCGCACACACACACACATACACCCCTCCCCCAACACACATAAAAGCATAGAAGAAAACATCACAACAATGACCAACGACAGCACATAAACCGCAGCACCCACTCCGGCGCCACACACCGCCCACTTTCCTCTCCCTTCCACCTGAGGGAGGGAAGAGGAACACACAGGGAGAGGGGAGCGAGAGGGAAGGGAGAGGGAATAAAAGGGAAGGGAAGGGAGAAGAAAGTGTGGGAAGAAAGAAAAGGGAAAGAGGTGAAGGGAGAGGGAAGGAAAGGGGAAAAAATGAGAAGGGAGAGGAAAAGGATAGAGGGAAGCGAGAGGGAACGAGAGGGTAGCGAGAGGGAAGGAGAGGGTTGAAGAGAAGTGGTAGGGAAGACAGAGGAAAAGAGGGGGGAAGAAAGAGGGCGGGATAAGAGGAAGCTAGATGGGAGAGGGAAGGAAGAGGGAAGGAGAGGAAGCAAGATGAGAGAAGGAAGGATGAGGATGATGATAAGGAGAGGGAAGGGAGAGGAAAAGGGGAGAGGGAAGGGAGAGGAAAAGGGGAGAGGGTAGGGAGAGGAAAAGGGGAGAGGGAAGGGAGAGGGAAGGGAGAGGGAAGGGAGAGGAAAAGGGGAGAGGGAAGGGAGAGGAAAAGGGGAGAGGGAAGGGAGAGGAAAGCGAGAAACGCAATCTTAGCTCGTGATGTATCGCCGAGTGATGACAGACCTCCCAATAACCGTCGCCGTCGTTGGCACAGCACATACAACTCCGAATTCGACCTTTTTAAAAATTATTATACCTTAGGGTTGCCACTTAAAAAAAAAGAGACGGAAAGAGAGAGAGAGAGAGCGAAAAAATACGTATGTATCTTTTTTTCCATAATGATTCGCCCATTGGCCGCCCATACCCCCCCCCAAAAAAAAAAAAAAGAAAAAAAAAAAAAAAATAGAGAAAGTACCGAACGATACTTTCCGCTTTCTTACCTCGCGTTTTTTCCCCCCTTACCTACCGATCCTATCATTCTCCCCCCCCCGGCCCCCACCCCTCTGTACCCCAACCCACTCCTTCCCTCACCTCCCGCTGCCACCGGACGACACCAATGAACATAAAAATATGAATAACGAGCTTCTCCACCTCCTCCCCCCTCCTCTCCCCTCACCTCCCTCCCCCACCACCACTACGCGGACAGCTGAGCGTACTACTTCCCCCTCCTCTCCCCTTAACCCCCCCATTACCCCTCTCTCTCTCTCTCTCTCTCTCTCCGTAGAATCTGACGGAGAAGCAAAATCCGATACTGAACGCGCCGAGCTTGTTACACCTCTCGTCGGATTTCACGGAAGCTGGGAAGCGCCCCCCCACCCCCCACCCCAGCGCACCTTTCGTGTCTCCGTGCATGTGCGAGAGGGAGAGTGGGAGACAGGGAAGGAGAAGGAAAGAAGGAGAGAGGGGAGGGGAAGGGAGGATGGAAGGAAAGGGAGAGAAAAGGTGGGAGGGAAAGTGAGAGAAAGGGAGGGAGGGAAAGTGAGAGAAAGGGAGGGAGGGAAAGTGAGAGAAAAGGAGGGAGTGAAAGGGAGAGAAAAGGAAGGAGAGAGGGAAGGCGAGAGGAGAGGGAGGTAGGTAGATAGGAAAAAGTAAGAAAGCGAAAGAGAGAAACAAAAAGATAAGCAGAGAGAACGAGAAAGAGAGAGCAACAAGAAAAAAAAAAAAGAGATACAGAAAGATACCATAATACCAAAACGGTAGAGAGGAAGACCGAGTACCTACACGTGACAGCAGGAAGTCCCCCTCTCCCTCCCCCAACTCCCCCATCTCCCCTCTCACCCCTCCTACCCCCCTCCTCCCCCGCCATATCTCCTGAAGATGCGATTACCGCCGCCGCCGCCGCCGCCGCCACCGCTGCTTTTACGGACCCACGGTGCTACTAGAAGGCGTTCTCCCGTTCTAGATATGGAAGTCACCTACAAGGAAGGGTAGGGAGGAGTGGGGAGGAGTGGAGAGGAGTGGAGGAAGGGGGAGGATAGGGGGGGGGGTTATGACACAACCGGCGCTGCTTTCGGTTTGTTTTCAATTTTGTAGCGGAAACTCGTTTATATAGACATAGCTAAGGTATTCCTGCAATCGAGGGAAGAGCGATAGGCAGAGGGAGAAGGAGGGGGAGGGGGGGAGGGGGGAGGGGAGGGAGAAGGGAGAAGGGAGAAGGGAGAGAGAGAGAGAGAGAGAGAGAGAGAGAGAGAGAGAGAGAGAGAGAGAGAGAGAGAGAGAGAGAGAGAGAGAGAGAGAGAGAGAGAGAGAATATGATGACGTCATTCGTACCCCCTTTCCTCCATAAAAAAAAGTTTAACTCGAAAAAAGTCAAAGTCACAGAGAGAGAGAGAGAAAAAAAAGGATAAAATAATCCTCATTTATCCGTTACATCAAAAAACAATCCCATTTTTTCATGTCTATTTTGAACAGATTATAAAAGGAAAAAAAGAGGAAAATATAAATTCAACCCAGGATCGACCGGACTTGAATCCCTATCCCACTCCCACCCCCTTCCCCACCCCCACCCTTACCCCTGCACCCCTTACCCCCATACCCCCTAAACCCATACCCAACGCCACCTCCCGGAAGCAAAAGTAAAACAATAACCTCCCCCCCGCCATCCATCCCCGCAGAAGAACGTAGGTAATGAAGATCAACGACCCCCCCCCCCATTAACCCCCCTCCCCTCCCCTTCCATTAACACTCTACGGTCACCTGGCTTTAATGCGCAATAATGTACTAAGAAACGGCATAGTCAGCTGTGTGTGTGGGAGGGGTGGGGAGGGGAGGGGAGGGGAGAGGAGGGGGAAGGGAAAAGGGAAGGGGAAGGGGGGGGGAGGAGAGCGCGCACGAGCAAGCAGGCAGCCTAAAGCAGAAGAGATCAAACAGTGGGACGTAGGAAAAATAAATAAGCCAGGGAGGGTTTAAATAAAAAGAAAAACAGGGACACCAAGTGGAAACAGAATTTCCAGCAGGAGAAAAAAAAAAACGAAAAAAAAAATATAAACAAAACAGGAGAGAAATACTTCAAAAAAGCGCTTGAAGGTTTGAAAACAAAAGCAGCGACAGTAAGTGGCAACAGGAAAAAAAACACACACACAGGAAAAAACAAGGGGGGGGGGGGACAGACAGACAGCCAGCTCCATGAATAGCAATAGCACTCGAGTCCCAGCAGCAGCAGTAGCAGCAACAGCGAGACCGCTTATCAAACTCGGGGAAATCAATAAATTTGCCCCGAAACAGCTGTCGGTGCAGAGGTGGAAGGGGGAGGTGGAAGGGGGAGGGGGAGGGGAAGGGGAAGGGACAGAGCGCAGAGGGCGCGGTCCCCCCCCTCTCCCCTCTCCCTTCCCTTCGTACCCAGGTGTTGTTCAACGGAGTCTTTCTCGTTTTCTGTTACTCGATTTTCTCTCTCTCTCTCTATTTTTTTTTATTTCCTTTTGTTTATCACTTTCTCGTTTCTTTAAACCATCAGTCGTGCGTTTTCTTCTCCATCTAATTATCCCTAATTGACTCCCTCTTCATCTTTATCAAGGCTTAATTGGAGTCAACACTGAAATAAAGATGGAGAAAAGAAAGACAGAGAGAGAGAAGGAAGAGTCAAACAAGAAAGAAAGAAATAGAAAAAGAAGAAA